>NW_006297287.1:150867-166196 GCF_000327345.1 Myotis davidii | reverse complement strand
GTTATTTATTGGCATGCATAGTGTGATTAAATAGGCTTTTGATTATTCTACCTTGACATTGACAAATTTTCACTTCCAAGAATTAAGATTTTCATATGCAAAGTCTTAACTAAATGTTGTGTTGACTATGAGAAATAAAAGTCATTTGGGGCAGGAGTTAAGACCATTGCTAGGGGACTGTCTTGGGCGGGGGGAAAAATGGACACATATGTAATATCCTTTGTAATAAATAATAAAATTTAAAAAAATAAATAAATAAATAAATAAAAAAAAGAAAAGAAAAGAAAAAGCAATTACTGAAAATGTTTTTGAAGTTTTTGATTCCTTTCAAATCATTTTCAGAGTTTTAAAAAAAATTGCTTTAGAAAAAAATTACAAACAGCCTTAGCCTTCTTCAGAAGACTCAATAAAATCATAGCATGTTCGAGCTGTAAGCAACCATCCTAAAGATAATTTTAGGACAGTGGCCATGGATTGGGAGCTCTGGCCCAGAGAGGTGATGAAAGTAGCTCAAGATCAGTCCTCCATGTCCTCTCCCATCACTGGTCATCTGTCTGGACCAGAGTTCTTCCGTTTGCACTCAATTCACAAGCTACTATATTTCTTCTCAGACCGAAAATGTGAATAAATGTGAGAACTGATGTACATGTGCCCAAAGGAAGAGAAGTTATACCTCTGTGTGTATGTGAGATTAGTAAGAAAAACATAAAAGGGCAATATGGTTGAGAAATATTCTTTTATCATAATTTTACTTTATCAGTGACTTTGACTATTTCGTCCATTTTTAAAAATAATTTCTAAAAGCTATCTAGTCAAAACACAATTTTTTTTCGGTCCTAAAGGGCTTTGGCTACTCAAACATCAAACTCGCCAGAAGGCACACACTGAGTGTTCGCATCAGGTGGGTTACCAGAAGAACCCCTGGAGCAGGCTTGTATTAGTCAACCTGATATATATGGTTATAATGTGTGTCTACGGAAAGCCCCATTCATCACAGCGACTCAAATAGACCAAAACCCTCACAGATGCCTGGGTGCAAATTCTGTTCTCAAGCAGACCTCCACTGTCCCTCTTGATGCTACTGAGCACCCCGCCTCCCAGTGGAAACTAGCCAGAACCCCGTGTGGACAGCTCAGAAATGGCTTTGAACAGGTGCTTCCGCAGTCTCTTTTCAATTCCATTTCCTTGGACGTTGTAAAGGGCTGTCAGCTACCAGGATTAGAGATGCAATGCAAATACCAATCGAACATGTCCCCTATTGCCCTGATGTGACTTTCCTCGTAGGTATGGAAGCCACCCACGTAAAACGAATGTGGGGAGGGAGGTTGTTATGGATGAAGTTCTTTCCTCGGATGGAGAGGGTCACTCTCTAAAATTCCTGATATGTTCCTGCCCACAGAGCATCCTCGGGCTCCTGGAAATAGGGGAGAAAAGTGGAGATCATCCCTCCAAGGCACCCCAGATTCCTCATATCTTTTCCTCATGATTATTTCCCAAGTACAAATGCAGATTGTTTTTGAAATCTTAATTCCCTAATTTTGGGGGAATTAACTACTAATTAACTTTATTACTTCAGTGCTCATGAGCACCTCTACTAGAGAACACAGAAAAGGAAATGAAACTCACCTATAATTAGATGATACTGAGAAAGTATTTGTTTGATCAATACTGGAGGAGGAAGAATCATAGAACAAAGTGACTTTAGAC
The DNA here is from genome assembly GCF_000327345.1 of Myotis davidii. Taxonomy (NCBI): domain Eukaryota; kingdom Metazoa; phylum Chordata; class Mammalia; order Chiroptera; family Vespertilionidae; genus Myotis; species Myotis davidii. The sequence goes on along the minus strand of NW_006297287.1, from coordinate 164,489 downwards.
ATCATGACTTACAGTGGTTAAGATGCCTTAAGATGTGACTGAGGCTGGAGACAAAACATGACTTTGCTTAAGAGCAATACTTGACTTTAACAACTAAAGACATGTGATTACTTCATATAATAATAAGTCCATGGGTAAGCAGTTCCAAAGTTGGTATAATGGCCCAGCAGGGTGACCAAGGACACAAACTTTTCCTGTCTCCAGGCCCCACCATCCAAGAGTGTTGGCTTTTCATGGTCATGCTTGTTCACACGTGGAGGCAAGCTGGTCCTTACAATTCCAGGCATCTCTTCCCCTCTTACTGCTTTCGAGACAGGAAGCAGAAGGCAGGGAATGGACTTGCTTCCCATGTCTCCACACCTTATCTAGGAAGATAGCCCTTCCCTGAAAGCCTCCAGCAGACTGCTCCTTAGGCCACAGTGGCCAGGCCTAGCCACAAAGGACATTTAATTTTCCCGTTTCTATTTGACAGTGAGAAGTAGGCAGGGAAGGAGGGGGTTGTAATGACTACAGGGTTAGTATCTGGCACAGGTGAAAACTGTCTTATTTGTCAAATAAGAAAACTGAGAATTTAAGAAAGTTACATTTAATGTGTGTTGGGCACCCAGTGTATGTTGAACCCACAAGCTAGTTGGTGACAAAATGAAAGCTAAGAGCTGGGTCAGGCTGACCTGCAGCTCTATGCCTTTGTGTGAGATCACAACACAGTCTGTTTAGTATCAGAAGAGAGGAGGGTACATAGTGAGGAGAAAAACAAACAAGTTTTCTGCATTAGATGAAATTACTTAAAAAAGGGGGGGGGAGTGTTATTTGATTCTTCTTGAATAACAGACACAAACACCTTTTGAGTACATACTGAAAGCAGTTCAAGTAGATGTAGGGTGAGGGTGGAAGGAGGAGGAATCCTGGAGCTAGCTGAAACAAACCAAGAATATTTTTTGCAGGAAACAGGATGAGTTTGTTTTTTGCTTTTTTGCTTTTTTTGGAAGTGAAAGAGAACAATGTTGCAAAAAGACCAGGAACCAGAGAGCCGCATGGATAGACAAAGAGCAGGCCTTCAGCAGATATAAGGGGAAGAGCAGAATGCTTGGGGGCAACCATTTGCGTCTCCCTCCTGATCTGGGAGCCTGTGTTTGTTTGTAATAGACTCTTGCCTTGTTTGAACACCTATGGTCCGCAGCTTCATTCTTCGATTCCGTGAGACAAGACCCTGGGAAGAATACCTGCTCGCCAGTTCTGGTATCAATACTAGCATTGGTAAAAAGATGCACCAGGGAGGAAATTTGAAACTACTGGCTACTACTTAGGTAATACATTGGGAATCTATGATCTCTGCATAGTACCAACCATTGTCAACCCTGAGACACTCTTCATGTTTGAGGAAATTAGATATGAATTTCTTCTATATCAAGTACCCACAAAGAATGGAGACTCTACCATCCAAATTTGTTATTTAAAAAATGAAAATATAAAAACACTTTACTGTTTTGGAAACTTTTTCTCATCCCTGATTTTGTGAATGAAGGAGCTGAAGCTAAATAAATTTCAATGACTTATGTGAAGTCTCAGTGAGACTCAGTGACACAGTGCAGATCAGTGATCAATGAACTTTTTGTATGATCTCAGGCAGTAGAGCTTTAGCCATACACTTAAGTAGAGTAAATACTTTATTTTTCCGAAGCATGCCAGCTCGGTCTGATTTCCCAGACAACTCGAGCAAAGACAGGGCCATTGTTAACCTGAATCACCTTTGGAATTCATCTAAAGTCTAGACCCTTTCCTAAATGACCTAGAAAACTGTAACTACGGTCCTATTCACTATGGTCCTACAAATAACTTCCCATGGAAATTTCTAATGACAACCGTAAGTTGTTTCGTTTGTAGCTTACATATGGTAATAAGAGTTTCAAAATTATACTCTGGTATGAATATTAACAACCCCGAATTATCAGCACAAGCTTTGTCCTAAGTAAGTGGTTACAATACACCTATGCACCGAGGGCATTGCCACAGGTCCCGTAGGCTATGAGTGTCCTCAGCTACTCCAAGGAAAGAGCGGGGATGGTGTCAAGAGCCTGGGAGCTGAAGAGAAGCAAGTCCAGGCTAGACCAGACTTGGCCTTGCAGGAGCAAATGGGTCTCTCCCTCTTCTCAGGCCCCAGGCAGTTCCCAAAATATCTGTGTGACTAGAAGCAACTGTGGTAGTAAAGATATTGAGGGATGACCTTCCACTCTGTGGAAAGTTTGCTCCCACCTTGAGCAGCACTTGGAGGGAAGAGAGACTTCACTCTCTTCACCATGTTCCTTAGCCAAGACCTTGTCCTGGTCTAGGACATTGTGCTCAGTCCTTTGGAGAAAGACAGAGGTCTCTTTGTTATAGGCGGATAAGTCCACATTAGCTTTAGTGCGGAGGCTCATTTTTGCTAACGATGTTACTGTGTAATTCTGTGCGTATGAAGAAGCCCAGAAAAATATGAAATTGTAGCCATGTTGGTGCCCTATTGTCTACACATGGTTTTTGTTCCCTAATTCATTTGCTCTAGAGAGATAGTGAATGCTGGAGTCAGAAGGGAATCTAGAGATGGTCGGCTCAGACTCCATCCTTTGACAGAACAGAAAAGGCACCCTAAGAAAGCAGCCAAGCCAGAACTATAATCCAGAGCTCCTAACGCCCAGTCTGACCTTCTTTGTTATATAAGAAATGGAGCCTTCTCTTCTGTGGCTCCATTCTGGATCACCCATCATGGGAGACAGGTCCCCTCTTGGGATCCAGAATGTATCTTACTATGAAGAAGCTGTTTTGTAAATAACAATTGTTAAAGATGAAATCATACTATACTTAGGTACATTGTGGTATCTTGTGGGCTTACTAGGAAACATAGTTATTACAGTTTCTGTGAAAAAAAAATGTGTTTAGGGTTCCAAATAACCAACTTGCACATGCAGTTTTGGAATAAAGATGGTTCATAAATAGCCTAAAACTAGAAACCCTGTAGTGCAGTTCCTGGAAATTCTCGTGTTGTCTCCATACCCCATGACATGAGATCGCAGCAGATGTTGGTAGGGAGTTCCCCAGGCACTTCCTCGGGGTCTTTCCTACCTATATTCATCCAGAATGGCTGCACCTCCAGCAGCTGAGACAAGTCCTTCCTGAAGATGCATGTGTGTCTCCATGTCTATCGCGGAGATTCCACTGAGGTAGACCCTGCTGGTGTGGGGGACATGGAGGTGCACCAGGTCCCCTGTCAGGGAGGGACTCGATGCCCAGCTCCTTCAGGGCCAGCCTTGGCTAGAGAGACACTCTGCCCAAAGTTGTGCCTTCCTGGCATAGTCTGCATCCAGTGACTGAGCTAATATGTCTAGGATTGAGCAACAGTTCTATTGGGCCTGCATTACAGTTCAACATCTTCTTTTACCCAACTCTGCTACCTCCCTCTTCCTTTGACAGGTGTTTGTTTTATAAAAGACTTATTTTTTAGACTAGGTTTTGATGTACAGGCAATTTGAGAAAATAGTACAGAAATTTCCCATATATCCAAACCCAGTTTCCCCTATTACTAACATCTTACATTAGTGACATACACTTGTTACAATTAATGAATCAGTACTGATATGCTACTATTAACTAAAGTCTGTAGTTTATTTAAATTTCCTTCGTTTTTACCCAAGATCCATTGTCTGTTCCAGGATCACGTCTAGAATACCACATTATATATAGATGTTATATCTCTTTAGGCTTTCCTCCTTTCACAGTTTTTAATCCTAATAAATAGCTTACCCCAAATTCTATTTTATCATCAGCTTCCAAAGAAACTAATCTATGATAACCGGTTGCCTACCTAACAGCCAGTCTCCCTTCTTGCTAACAGCATCCCAATTTCTTATGGGCAGCAATGGGCCCAGCCTTAGGACATGAATCCCAATGGATCCAATCCAAAAGGGGAATCCCAGTCTAGTTTATGAGTGACTGACCCAGGCATGGGCATGTGCCCTGGTCTTAATCAACAGAACACAAGGAGACACCTGCCAGGGGCTTTCTGGAAAGATTTTTCTCCCTATAAAAAAAAATTATGGGAAGGGTTCAAGGAGAAAGGTTTTTTTCACCCACTTCTCTCCCCATCTGCTGAAGGCATGACCTGTGATGCCTAAAACTACAGCACCTCGGGCTCCGAGGCAACGAGGCAACGAAGCGATGCAGAGGACAAAGGCACTGGGATGTTAAAGGCACCATTTAGCTGCAGAACCAGCCCTGGAACTGGGATTCTTGTCACATAAATAATAAACGTCCTTAGGTTTAAGACACTGGCAGGAGAGTTCTCTGTTCCTGGCAGATGAAGGCATTTCTAACATATACTCCCTCAGCCTGGGACAAGAGAGGGGTTTCTTTGAGGATTAATATGGCTAACAGGGAGGCAGAGTCTTATAAAACTTTATTAGCAAGCCCAGGTCGCCCAGAGCCTGAATTGAGCCAGTAGTTCTAAATTAAGGCAGAAGTTTTCGCCTGTAATTTTAGAGTCTTCTGTCCAGTGCTTGACTCTTTTTAAAAAATATATTTTTTATTGATATCAGAGAGGGAGAGAGAGATGGAAACATCAATGACAAGAGAGAATCATTGATCAGCTGCCTCTTGCACTCCCCACCCTGGGGATTGAGCCCATAACTCAGGCATGTGCTCTCACTGGGAATCGAACTGCAACTTCTGATTCATTGGTCGACACTCAACCACTGAGCCACACCAGCCAGGCCAGTGCTTGACTCTTCATGTCTTTTCTCTGCCTCATATCTTGTGCTTCCTCACAAATACAGTTTACTTAAGGCATCTTAAGTCTTTCTTAATTGAATGATCTTTTAGCTTCAGCTTCCACTAGAAATTCTCAATATACCTCTGTTGAAATCCTTCAGGGAGAGACTATAATTGACTCAGCACATTTTTTTCTGCCAGGCCATACCACAGGTCACTGGCTAGACTACAGATTGTCTTTGGCACAATTGTCCTGTCTTGGTTCAATCAACTGTATTTGAAGGAAAAGGTCACATGGTATAAAATTGAGCCATACAGAGCTGCCCCTTCAACAGGATTGTGCAAAGGTTGGGCAGGCACAGTAACACATAGAGCCTAGCACAACAGCAGGTGGGAGCAGAAGGGTACAGGTGTCAATACACTACATGCTTATCACTCATCTCTGTCCTGCCCCCCACAAATTAGTCTGGTTCTGAGACTTTTTGTCTGTTTGTTATTACTGGGTACATATCTGTCTCGTGCAAACATAATACAAGTTGTCTCCAAATAAACTGAAGAGAGAGAGAGAAGAAAGAAAAGAGAAAAAAAAGAGAGGAGCTTGAGAAACAGAGAAAGAACAAGAGAAGGAAGGTAGGGAGGAAGGGGGGGGGAGAGAGAGAGAGAGAGAAAAAGATAGAGAGAGAGAGAGAGAGAGAGAGAGAGAGAGAGAGAATGAGAATTGTCTTTGACAGGCACAGACAGGTGTTGATGACAAAGACTTGGCACATTAGCAAGCGAGGAAAACAGAATGCAAAGCCATGGAGGAGTGAGGTCCAAGTCCGCTCCCAACTCAGCCCAGAACCAATAGGAAACAGAGACGGTTTCATGGAAGAAGAAGGTTTTAATGGGTGATACACACTAGACTAATCCAGCAGGCTCCTGCGGTGCAATCCTGCCCCGTGGAAAGCATTCCATGGACTCAGCCACATCATGGTCATACCATTCTTCCCACGGAAGTGTCATCTCCTTCCCCTGAGATCAGCAGGATGATACATTTTCACTGCACATTTCATCAGACAGGTCAAAATAAACTCCATTCCAAAGGGCAAAAGTACCCAACTTACCCCTGGGAATAGGACAAGTAAAGGGAAAACTCGGTCCAACGTATCTGAAAGCACAGAGTAAAACTATGAAAATGGGATTTTACTCCATGACTACCAGAAGTTTCTTGCAAGCATTTGCTTAGCAGAAACCTTGGCTTTCATTCCTCTTTTGATTTTTTTAAGCTGGTTTTTGAACACTACTCAGTAGGTAGTTGGCCTTTTTGATGTTTGGCACTGGCATAAAAAGGATAAGTCATTTAATTTTCTGCAAAGGCGACGAAGCCTGTTTTGTATGTAAAGAGGCAAGCCGCCCGGGCATGTGTGACTGTGCACAAGTGAAAGCTTTTCTTCTTTGAAGGTTCAGAATTAAAATGTCTACTGGATTCCAAGGATTGTTCACCAGACCCTGAAATGTGGAGACCAAGTGCAGCAACTTGAAGTGCAGGGTTAAAGCAATTATCGGAAAATTAAGAGGAACTGAAGGACCACTGGTGATGGTAAAGCACTTCTTGTCTTGTCTTCGATTATCCAGGTTGGCTGTCTTCTTACCAAACAGAATACTGGCAATCCAAAGGAAAATCCAAAAGGAACTTGAGCTGGCTATGTCCACAGAGCAAGACAAATGATGCAGATAGGTTAGAACACAGGCTAGTGGGGAAGGTTCGTGTAGCCTGAATGGCCCAGATCAGTCACTTGTATGGAATCAAGTTGATGTGTTGTGATAGAATTTTAGAATCTGTGTATAAACAAGGCCTGAAGGGGCAAGAACAACACTTCAACAGATTATTGAATGTCTAGATGAGCTAAGCTGTGTGCTAAGTGCCAAGAATATAGAAATGGAAAAGGCAAACATCACCAAGACTATTCCATCTATTTTATCAAATAAGTCTCAAATGGGTAAACTGGATATAAATTTAATTAGATGTCCAGAGAGTCTATGGCAGTGGTTATCAACCTTGGCTGCACATTAGAATAACCTGGGAATCTTTTTAAAATCCTGATTTCTGGGCCTCATCCTCCGGAAATTCTGTTTCTTTGTTATGGGGAGGGGCCACAACATTAGTAACAAAGAAACAATTTCCAGAGGGTGAGGCCCAGAAATCAGGATTTTAAAAAGATTCCCAGGTGATTCTAATGTGCAGCCAAGGTTGAGAACCACTGGTCTGTGGGTTTGGAGAATGATTAAGCTCTTTGAGCTTCAAAAACTTTCCAAAGCCTCCAGCCTACCTGAATCCAATCCAATCACCTTAATATGGAACTGAAGGCCTTCTACAATTGGCCTCAATTCTTTCCATTCTTATCCTTTACCAAACCACCCCAGCCCCACATCGTACATTTTAGGGTCAACTCAACTGTTTTCAAATGCACTGTAACCCTGTGGTTTTAGTCAAGCAATTCTCTCAGCCTGGAATATCCTTTCTCCTACATTCTCCATATCCCACCTTCTCCCTGCCACCAGTCCTTCTGCCCTACCATCGGGCTGTGGAATCCCACCTTTTAAAGCTTAATTAAGTGCTAAAGCCTCCGTGAAGCCTCCATGAAGAACATCACCGGCTCCTCTTTGTCACATTGCCATGCCTTCTTTTGAGGTCCTGTTACATGTCATGTATGCCTCTGTTTGGTGGGCACTGTTTACACCTGGCATTATAGTCATAAGCATAGCTACACCACCTACTAGATTTGTTTTTCTGAAGGAGTCATGGTCTTATCCATTTCCATAATCCTGCCAGATTTATACAGAGTAGGTACTCAACACATGTTTATTAATGTATTGAACTGAGTTGAAGAAGGACAAACAAACCCTGGCCAGATGGCTCAGTTGGTTGGAGCATCGTCCCATACACCAAAAGATTGTGGGTTTGATTCCAGATCAGGGCACATACCTAGGTTGCAGGTTTGATCCCTGGTCGGGGCGTGGCAGCCTATCCATGTTTTTCTCTCTCTCATCAGTCTCTCTCTCTCTCTCAAAATCAGTAAATAGGTGAGGATAATTTTTTTTTAAAGAACAAACATGATGCAGGAATGTGCCCTCCTTAAATAATCATAGCCAATAAGTGACGTATGGATAGACTATGAACATTCATTTATGTCCTTTATTAGTGTCTTTCACAGCATGCTGCCTTTCCCATGGATTTCCCCTCCAGACTTCTGTATTTCTTGATATTTCTCATTTTTTAATAATTTATTTTTGTTCTGAACCACTCTTCCTTTGTGTTTCTATCTGTACCAGAAAGTCGGCCACTGCAGGAAAGCGTGGATCAGCATATGCTGATACAACTTCCTTATCATCGGAACACTCCCCTGCCCAGACACGTCAAGGAAATAGATATTTTGAAGAAACGTTCACAGCACCATCAATGGGAGGTTTCTTTATTCCAGGGCACGTGGGCCAGCTACAGGAGAAATGTCTGGACAGACAAACCTGAGAAAAGGAGCTTCCCATTTGCAACTAAAACTAACTGTTGCAGAGAGTGAGAGAGGAAAGCAAGGACTGGGGAGAGGATTGTTTTTCGTCAAGAACTACAAAATTTCAGGATAGAAGGAAGAGCAGGGGAAAGGGTGACAGGGAAGGTGGCCCTTGCATGAATCAAGTTGCTTCTGGCTTCATGGACTTTAAAGGTTTCAAGGAATAGGGTGATCAACATTATCAATGATAGCTCAGAGACAGTTATTCCATCAATGATTCAATAAATATTTGTTGAGTTCTACTATGTGGCAGGACTATTCATAGGACTGAGCAAGGCAGACAGGGTCTCTGCCCTCAAACAGCTTTCAGTCTAGTGAGTGGAGGCCAGACCTTAAATAAACAGCTGCACAATTAATTGTGGGAAGTGTTACTATGGAAGAATGAACGGTGCTATGAGAATGTATAATGGGTGTGTAATCTAGTCTGAGTGTAGAGAAGGCCTCTCTGTGGAAATGATCTTTAATGGCCCAAAAAGACAAGTGGATGTCAAGAAGTGAAGAGAATTCATTTCAAGCAGAGAAGGTGAATGTAGAGGCAAGCAGGCCTGGAAGTCAAAATAGAAAGGTAGACCTGAGGCACAAGAAAAATGGAGTGTGGGCTTATATATAGGTGGGACCCACCCCTAACTACCTGCACTAGTCAGGCCTCCTACAATGTTTTCTTATAGCATCTGTCCTCCAGAATTTATAGTTGGGTGTGCGTACGAGAAAGAGAGATTAAAATCAGTCTCCATTACCAAACTGTAAGGTCCATGAGGGTGAGAATCATTTTCTGTTTTATTCACTATTGTAAGCCCAGAGCCTACCACAGAGCCTAGAATATCATATACACTCAATAAATATTTGTGGAATGAATGAATGACCAAGTGGATAAATGATTGGTCTAGGAGTAAGAATGCCTCAAGGTGTTGTGTTCCAATTCCGGTTCCAGCATTAACTCTCTACTGAAAGTGGATATCCACTTAACCTCTTTGGGACCCACATTTCTCCATGATTGAAATTAATATGTTGAATGAGATTCTCTCTAAACTCTTCCCCAATTCAAAATTCAAATGTGTCCTATTCCCACAGGTTTTTTTGTTGTTTCTTTTCTTATTTTCATCTTATCCACTGAACAGTGTGTGTTTTTCCCACTGCTTATTAGTGCCTTCTCACAGGCAAAGTCAGGTACTGGCGTATAAAGTTAGAATTTTAAGTTTATCAAGCCCTGCCCAGTGGAAGCATATCCTGAAGAGCTGGCCTTTCCGCCATCTAAAGTGATGTGCATTATCAAAAGACTAACATCAAAGCTGATTACTTTACCAGGAGGTTCCCAGCCAAGCAGCCTTTTGATTTGCTTTTACTACTTACCCACTAAGATAAAGCCAGTTAAAAAACAAAATTCAAAAGCTCTTTTCATTTATACTTTTGGCTTGTCCAGTAAAGCAGATTATCTAAAGCTAATTAATCATCAGAGAGGAACAATTGCTCCTTCTACACCCTGCACTGAACACACACACACACACACACACACACACACACACGATGAAGTTCCAGCAAAGTACATTTAAATAGATGAAAAATTATTAGAATTAACATGATTCTACTTCAGGGGTTTGTTAACATGCGGTCTTTAAAATGCTTGTTTGAAAAAATGAGTTTGTATACGATGACACATTATTTATGTTTGTGTCTGAAAATATCCCAATTAATAACCTAAAGCATTCCTAGTGACAAGAGTTTGTTTTTTACTCTACTGATTATAATAGAAAGAGAAAATAAGTGCCTAGTTGTTTGTACTAATCTAGGTCACAATAATAATATAAAAAATGTAGATTTACAATATTTTTAGCACCTGATCAACTCTATCATTCTTTGGGTATATAAAGCTTCTTTAGGCAGGCAACATTATTTTCTAAATTGGTTTGGAGTCCTCTGAAACATTGCTCCTATTTCTCAGAGTGTTTCCACCCAAGAAACCCAAGGCATAAATCTACTGTTGTTTGTGCAAAGACATTTAACACAACTATGTATCTGAAGGGAATAGCCATATTCAGGAGAGTCTGTCGGGAATGACAGAGGGGGATGTATCAGATCTGAGTTTCAAGCCAGCCTCTTAATTATTCTTCCTCAAACACTTATTTCTTATGCAAGGAAAGCCCATCTTCCCCAACTCAGATGGCCATATTACAAATGCAGACAATAATGGCTACTCTGGCTATTTGCAAAGACTGAAGATAAGCATTGGGTGCATATCCCAATAATATAAAATACTGTGAAGTAAAGAGTGCTTGGGTGGGACTTTCAGCAATTTTGTGAGAAGTGGTAATGAGCCAAAAAGGATGATGTCTTAGCAAAAAAAAAAAAAAAAAAAAAAAGTGGCATCTATCCTAGTAGAATTTATTTGTTTAATCCATAGGCAGATTCATGAAAGCTTGAGCAATTTTCTTCTTGCTAAGAAAAGTTGCTTTGCTGTCTAATTGTTTTCTTGGTGGAAATTACTTTCATTTTGTTATCAAGTACTTTATATACATTGATATTTCATATGTTACCTATTTCTCTTTTAAATCTTTATTACAGATATCTTTTCTAAAGTTTCATTCAGCTAAAATTTTACATACCATACAATTTATCTATTTAAAGTATACAATTTAATGGCTTCTGGCATATTCAGTAATGCATCAATCACCACAATCAATTTTAGAGTACAAATATTACCTCCAAAAGAATCCCCCCTTCCCTTAGCCATAACCCCACAATCTTCCTATCCCTTTGAGCCCTAGGCAACCACCAGTCTGCTTTCTGCCTCTATAGATTTGCCTAGCCCTAGCTAGTTTGCTCAGTGGATAGAGTGTCGGCCTGCAGACTGAAGGGTCCTAGGTTCCATTCGGGTCAAGGGCACATGCCCAGGTTTCAGGCTTGATCCCCAGTCAGGGGCATGCAGGAGGCAATATATATATAAAAATATTTGCCTATTCTGGACAGCTCATATAAATGAAATCATACAATCTGTGGACTTCTGTAACTGGCTTCTCTCACTTAGCATACTGTTTTTAAGGATCATCCACATTACAGCAGGCATCAGTACTTAGTTTCTTTCTATTGAAGAATAATATTCCATTGTATGAATATACCACATTTTATTTCTCCACAAATCAGTTGACAGACATTTGAGTTGTTTTCACTTTGGGAATATTATGAATATTGCTGCTATGAACTTTCGTATACAAGTTTTTGTGAGGGTATATGTTTCATTTCTCTTGGATCTGACTATAGCTAGGAGTGGAATTACTAAATCATATGGCAACTCTATGTTTAACCATTTGAGAAATTGCCAGGCTGTTTACCAAAGCAGCTGCACCATTTTATATTCCCAGCAGAAGTGTACGAGGGTTCCCATTTCTCCACATTCTTGTTAATACTTATTATCTGTCTTTTCTATTACAGCCATTCTAGAGGGTATGAAGCAGTATTTCTGGTGGTTTTTATTTGCATTTCCCTAATGACTAATTATGTTGGACAACTTTTCATGTGCTTATTGGCCATTTGTATATCTTCTTTGGATAAATATCTATTCAGATTATTTGCTCATTTTTAAATTGGGTTATTTGTCTTTTTATTACTGAGTTGTAAAGTTTTTATGAGAGAGAGAGAGAGAGAGAAACTTCAATATGTAAAAACATAAACTAACAATTTAATAAGTATATCTCAATCACCTATTATGTGTAACTTAGGGCAGTGCCATGTGTACAGAAGCAAGGAAAAGATGCATCAAGAAGCTTATAATTACTAAAGGGAGAGGCATAGTGATACAAATACACTAGTAGAGGAAAATTACTAGTATATCAGGTTAGAAAATCTGAAAGGGCTTCATGGGAAAGTTGGTGTTTGCAATGGGTCTTTTAAAGTGGGGAGGATTTTGAAAGAGATATCATCAGAGAGAGCATGAGAGGCGCACAGTGGCACTGATGTTCAAGGCATGACAGGAGAATAGCAAGTAGTTGTTAGAGGGATAGAAAAATATATATCTGAAGAACTTATAAACTTTTTCCAAATTTGATGAAAAACTGCAAAACCACAAATCAACCTACTACATGAATCATTGTGCAACTAAGATTAAAAAAGCAAACTAATTTCTTGGGATAAGCCCAATAGTTGTTTGTTTGTTTTTTCATTTAAATTCTTTATTGTTTAAAGTATTACATGAGTCTCCTTTTTCCCCCATTGACCTCTCCTTGGCTGCTCCCATCCCCCAGCACATGCCCTCACCCCCCTATTGTCTGTGTCCATTGATTATGCTCATATGCATGCATACACATCCTTTTGGTTGATCTCTTATCCTCTCACACCCTGCCTTCTATCTTAGGTTGGACAGTCTGTTTGATGCTCCTATGTCTCTGGTTCTATTTTTGTTCATCAGTTTATGTTGTTCATTATATTCTACAAATGAATGAGATCATGTGATATTTATCTTTCTCTGACTGGCTTATTTCACTTAGCATAATGCTCTCCAGGTCCATCCATGCTGTTGCAATTGGTAAGAATTCCTTCTTTTTTACAGCAGCATAGTATTCCATCGTGTAGATGTACCACAGTTTTCTAATCCATTCATCTACTGATGGGCATTTAGGCTGTTTCCAAATCTTAGCTATTGTAAATTGTGCTGCTATGAACATAGGGGTGCATGTATCCTTTCTGACTGGTGTTTCTGTTCTCTTGGGATATATTCGTAGGTGTGGGATCAGTGGGTCAAATGGATTTTATTTAGGTTTATTGCCCATTTTCTGGGTTGTTTATTAAGCCCAATAGTTTTTGATGCCAAGAACAGAAAGAAATTTCTCTCTGAGGTCTGAAGACAGAAAATTTTGTTCTTTTTGGTCAACAATAACTGTCCTCAACAATATTCTTAGAGCAAATATATTCAGTAACATAGGCAGTTGGTATAACCTTAAGGGGAGGGGGAGTCAAAATTAGTAAGAATAATGGAATGAAGGCTCAAAGTAATAGGGTCTGTTTTTGCCTGATCTGACTTAATTTGGGGATGATTTTTTTTTAAGCTCTAGGTGTCAACTTTCTCAAACTGTGACCTATGTACCATCAATATAAACTGGGGTACTTGGTAAAAAATGTAGATTATTGGGCCGCCTCCAAGATGTAATGAATAGAATCTTTGGGGAAGGAACCTCAGGAATTTAGTTTTTTATAAAGCTTCCCAAGTAATTCAGATGCATACTGACGTTTGAGAAACTTTGACTAGAGTCAAGGTTTTCAGTCAGAGTAGACTCACTATGGGTGTGAAATGAATTCACTGAGTCATGATGAGCATTTTTAAAAATGAAACACCCACACACACAC
>NW_006297287.1:149151-150598 GCF_000327345.1 Myotis davidii | reverse complement strand
TCAGAGTCTTCATCAAATATAGGGTGTCCCAAAAATGTATACACACTTTAACAGCTGATAACTCACTTAATTTTCACTCCTTCCAGGGTTAACTGATTTGAAATAATGGGTGAAACCAGACTAAGCTTTGAACAAAGAAAATTTATCCTAAAATGGCACTAGACATTTTTATGGGGATACATAAAAGATAAAATTTATGGTACAAAATCAGCAATAGTTTATGAATTAAGGGTGCACAAATACCGAACAAAATGATTCTTGATGTTTTCAATTCCATTGATTCTTGTTATAAACAGTGCCTGGACCAGAACCATCATCAGTTTGAAAACAGGCATTGATAAAAAAAATTATTCATTCCTGTAGATTCTTTTAAAATTTTAAAATGTACTTTATGTTAATAAACACTAGCTTTATAATCATTCAAAGTGTGTACACATTTGGGGGGAATATATATATGTGTGTATATATATATATGTTAGTTGCTATGTATTTTTTCCAAACCAAGAGCAAGAGGAATTCTTCAGATAACCTATCCTTTGGGTTGTTTCCTTCACTCAGTTTTTATTAAACTCTGAGCAGCAGTGAGTCTGAACTCATACCTGTGACAGGAGCCCTGTAGCCAGGTAGGACTCAGCAACATTTGTGAGGAGCTGAGAAGTTAGACAAGAATGGGAAACTGAGAAACCAAGATGGAGGCATAGGTAAACACCGGAAATTGCTGCCTCCTACAACCACTTCAAAAATACAACCAAAAGACAAAACGGACATCATCCAGAACCACAAGAAGGCTGGCTGAGTGGAAATTCTACAACTAGAAGGAAAGAGAAAAGCACACTGAGACTCAGAGGCGGTGCGGAAGTAAAGTGCAGAGGCACGCGGAAAGGGCTGGCAGCTGAGGACGTGGCGCACTTTGAGAGGGCTGGAAACTGAGGACACGGTGGTCTTTTTCAATCGGAAGGGAGTCGCAAACTCCCGACTGCTCTGAACTCCAGTTCTGGGTGAGTCTCTGGGGACCCAGAATCATACGGGAGAAACTGGACTGTCTGGCATCAGTCGGAACTCGAGGGCGGCTTTCTCTCAGAGGTGCTTGCAGTGATTACTGGGACATTGAGAAACCGGGACTCTTAGGGTAGGACTGAGGATCAGCCATAGCTGCTTGCTCCACCCTGTTGATCACCTGAAACCCACCCCACTCAAGCTGTGCGCAGAGGCTTTTGCATATGAAAGGCCTGGCCCTTTGCAATCTGAAAATTACCTAACAAATTGCAGCTGGGTCAGAGAGACCCAGAACTTCCAAAAGAAGGCCCAAGGCCCCACAACAGCTTGCATTGCTTCACAGCTGGGCCTCATCCGGGTACCTCCAACCCCAGACAAAGAAGAGGAATCTGCAGATCTCTCCATAGCTCCTGCTGGGTAGCCTTAGGCAGAGGCTAAATTAGCATCTGCT
>NW_006297287.1:127056-147929 GCF_000327345.1 Myotis davidii | reverse complement strand
TGGATGAGAACAGTGGGCAGCGGGGGTAAGGGCAGAGGGTGGGGTGGGAACTGGGTGGAGGGGAGCTATGGGGGGAAAAAAGAGGAAAAACTGTAATAATCTGAACAATAAAGATTTAATTTTAAAAATAGAATGGGAAACTACACAGAAGGCCGGAGACCTCAACGAACTCCCTGACGACAGGCTTAAGAGTCCCCTCAAGACATAATTTGGGGTCCACCAACACAGAGGTGGAATGAGCAGGTCTGGGTTTATCTCTGCAGCTGAGCAGTTCTCCTATCTGACCACTTTCTCTCTCTTCCTAAGTACAACCTCCCCTCCTACTCAGGAAACATCTGATCTTTGTGAACCCTCGGCCTTAAAGTGGAGGCATCTATTCTCTGCCTTCTCCACTAAGAAATACCCAGAGTTCAAGACCAAGCTGAAGATCCACCTTCTTGGTGGAAACTTCCCAAACCCCAGTCAGGCTCTTCTCTGAATTTCTACAATTATTTATTCATTATCATAACTTATCTTTTAAAAATTCATGCATTCACTCAAAACAAAGTGTTTATTAAGCACCTATCACGTGGCAGCTCTGAAATGGCAGGAAATGTGCATGGCTTTGAACTCTCCACAGCACTCAAGCAAATGACATGTGTAGTTAATACTCAACATACATTGTTGACTAACTAGCTGTTAATGTGCATTTTTGCTTCTTACTCATGTTTTTTTTCTCATTTTCTTTTTGCTTTTAAGCTGAATAGTAATAAATGCACAGAAAGAACAAGAATGTTTATAGTAAATTGAGTGGCAGGTAGCTGTGTTCACTTACTCATACCTTTACCATACAAGGCTGCTCTTGTGTAGATATGACCTTCTTAAATCATATTTAAGCAAATTAAAAGCATTTCTCAGAAATCTATATGAATACATCCCAAGCATCATTTAGTCTTAAAAAGCAAGTCAATTGAATGCATAATGAACTCTTTCATTCATTTCGATTTGATCCACCGGAGACGCTTAAATGAATTCACAATGTACGCACATCTTATGAGGAATATCCTAAACCAAAAGCTAAGAATGACTTGCTCCTTTCTTTGCTAAAAAGCTGTAGAAGTGAAAATACTGCCTTTATGGATTTTTAAGCAATCAAAATATCTTCATGGGATGAAAAATATTTTACTGGATTTTTGTGGTTGAATAGCTTGGAACAGCTAGGAAGCTGGATCCATTAACCTCCTAATAATAACGCCTTTAAAATATACAATAATATTATATTAATTGATGAACATTTTGAAAACACTGATAAACACAAAGAAAAAAATTTCTAACAAATCACCTGTAACCCTATCACTTATGAATAAGCACTTGGAATATATCCTTCTAGGTTTTACTGGATTTTTGTGGTTGAATAGCTTGGAAGAGTTAGGAAGCTGGATCCATTAACCTTCTAATAATAAAGCCTTTAAAATATACAATAATATATATTAATTGCTGAACATTTTGAAAACACTGATAAGCACAAAGAAAATTTTTTTTAACAAATCACCTGTAACCCTATCACCTATGAATAAACACTTGGAATATATCCTTCTAGATTTGACTTAAGAAGTCTTTAGTTTATCAATTATTGATGTGAAATCTTTGGATTTACAAATCCTGAGGGTGGGCCTTTGTCATCCAGCATTAGACATAGTGGTAGAATCTTACGAAAGAAAATAATGTGGAACTGGCAGTCTTTTCAGAGTAAATTCATTATGCATCTTTTAAAAAATGTTTTTATTGATTTGAGAGAGAGAGGGGAGGAGAGAGAAACATTGATGAGAGGGAAACATGAATATACAATAATATATATTAATTGCTGAACATTTTGAAAACACTGATAAGCACAAAGAAAATTTTTTTTAACAAATCACCTGTAACCCTATCACCTATGAATAAACACTTGGAATATATCCTTCTAGATTTGACTTAAGAAGTCTTTAGTTTATCAATTATTGATGTGAAATCTTTGGATTTACAAATCCTGAGGGTGGGCCTTTGTCATCCAGCCTTAGACATAGTGGTAGAATCTTACGAAAGAAAATAATGTGGAACTGGCAGTCTTTTCAGAGTAAATTCATTATGCATCTTTTAAAAAATGTTTTTATTGATTTGAGAGAGAGAGGGAAGGAGAGAGAAACATTGATGAGAGGGAAACATCCATCAACTGGCCCCCACTGACAACCTGGGCATGTGCCCGACCAGGAATCGAACCGACGACCTCTCAGTGCATGGGACGACACTCAACCAACTAAGCCACACCAGCCAGAGCTATACATATTTCTTAATGCAGCTATTAAAATGGGGGAGGAAAACTATTAACAAAAGGGAACTTTATCACCAGGACAAGATATGCTATTATGCCTTAATGACCAAATTACTCTGCGATATTACTTTTATTCCAGAATTGTATACGCTTAATAAGAAGTGCCAAGATGCGACGTGCCCGGCATTTCACACTCATTTACTGCAATACCTCAGAGCATTATAAAATGTTCGATTGAAATGCAATTTTCCAGCTAAGTTACAGCTTTGCAAAGGGTTAGGGAAACTCAAACCCTAGGCTTTGTCCTAGAGATTTTGAAGTTTAATGTTATTATGACTATCTCACATACCAAGGTAAACCCAATAGTGTTAAGTTACACCCATGAGAATAGTGAAACTACAATCACCAACTCACAACTGACTTAAAACCAGAAATCCTCACAGACTTAAACT
Source organism: Myotis davidii (assembly GCF_000327345.1). Classification (NCBI taxonomy): domain Eukaryota; kingdom Metazoa; phylum Chordata; class Mammalia; order Chiroptera; family Vespertilionidae; genus Myotis; species Myotis davidii. The sequence goes on along the minus strand of NW_006297287.1, from coordinate 145,187 downwards.
GCTGCTTTAAGGAGACATAACTAACGTCAGTACTGGGAAGATGAAAGCAACTGGATCCCTGCATATTAATGTCAATATGTCAATGCATGTCCGATTATGATGACAACAAGAAAATGGAAGGAGGGCGGGATATCTAAGCGTGGCCTTAAAGTCTAGACCAAATTAAATTTGATCAAAGACCAAGGATATTGTAACTACCAATCTTAACTGCATTCAGTTAAGCTTACAGTTGAACCCATAATTTATTTCCGGAATCTCCAAGACATCCTGGCTAGTCCTCTGGAATTTTCTACCTAACAGTTCAGGGATTGAGATAGTTTGAGATTCTAAGCCTATAATAGCACATGTAGATAATTACATGCTGTGGGATGTAATACGATTCCCCGATCCTTTGATAACACTGGGACCTGTTGAATGAGAGCCTGAGTGAAAGCAGTAATTCAAAATTTCCTTCCTTTGTGACTTTTTGGTCTAAATCTCACCAGTAGTTTTTCATTGTTTGGACCTTATTGTATAAAAAGGCAGGGCGATCCTGATAAGAGCAAAGGAAAGGCTTAGCACAGTTTGGAGGAGGCTGCATGGATTTCCTCCAGAATCAGCACAGGGACCCGCCCAAGGGCCTGGAACCATGGGAATTTCCTACTGAAGGATGTACCAGTCTATAGCTTCATTTTCCCCGTAAGATTAACTGGACCTGACTCTGGGTAAAATCCAATACCACAAGTTGGAAGTGCAGGTGAGTTTTCCTTTTTTGTGGATGCCAGTATATTGTTAAGGAGACCCACAGACTACAGGAAGGGAGAGAAAACGTTTCTCCTGCAGCTCCTATGAACTGTGAAGAATTGCAATTATATGCTTGAGGATAACAGCAGCACCGAGCCTCCGAAGGAAAAATACTAAAGCTACTTCTGAAAACCTATGAATGCCACCTATTATGCTCACAGATATCCTAGCCAAAGGGATTTGCTTCCTTCAACTGCCCTGCAACTCGCAGCTGTGACTGTCACATTCTTGAGGTGAAGCTGTGCTCCATGTCCACTTAGGCTGGATCTGCCCATGAAAGCTGCCAACCACAAATATGCAGCCACTGGACCATCCTGCCCTCCCCTCACTCCCGTAAACACTGTGGATGGATACTGCTTGACTTATTAAAGTAATAAGCGATGGTAGCGGAGCAGTGCTTCTCAGCAGGGGCTGATTTTATCTCCCAGGGCGCATCTGCCAATGTCTCAAAACATTTTTGATAAGCACAACTGGGGCGGGGGTGGCTGTGGGTGTTGCCACTGGCATCAGGTGAGTAGAGGCCAGAGATGCTGCTAAACATCCTATCTTACTTAATACAATAAGATCCAAACAATGAAAAAGTAACGATGAGACTTAAACCAAAAAATCACAAAGGAAGGCACGGAACAGCCCTTCCACAGAAAAGTATTATCTTGCCCAAATTGTCCCTAGGTTAAAATACTCTGAACTATTTTTTTTTTTCATAACTGCTCTGTGGAAGTAGATGGGATAGGACTGTTTTTATTTGCTCCCTTTTCTCTCCCCGCTCAAAACTTTCTCCTCTACCTTTGTATAACTGCTTTCACCTACATCTATGGCTTCTTACTGAAAGACACCCAGGGTCACTTTTAGCACAAAACAAATGTTTCTCTCTTCCAGGAGCCAAATGGTCAGTGCTAACTTTTCAAGTGTCCTCAACTGCTTTGATGAATTGATATTCTTCTCTAGCTGGTGAAGAAAAACAACACAGATAATGGTCTCTGCAGCTGTTAGGAGGTTTGTAGTGTGTGTGTGTGTGTGTGTGTGTGTGTGTGTGTCTAGATTAGCTCCCTGGCCACACTAATTCTTGCACTTGACCAAGCAAAATGCCCCATTCCTAAAATAGGGTAGTCAAAGAAACCAGATCAACCTGGAAGGAAACATGAAACCGTGGGAAACAAGATAAGCCCGAGTATTCAATCACCTCATTTCAGAAGAATCAAAGCCTTACAATGCCAAGGCCACTTGCTAAAGTCCAGAAAAAGAAACATTGGAAGAAGACAGAAATAGTGACGAAGGTGCAGTGAGTGATAGGCCAAGCTAGAAATTAAGGTTGGAAGTCCCGGGAAGAAAATACTTTTTTCCCATAGCTACCTCATGACTATTCCCCCATGAATAGAGGCACTGCCTGCCTTCCTAAAAGCCCCAGATGATAACCCATGTTCTCCTTTGGTTACACATCACAGAGCTCACAACCCTATTCTAATGGAAAGGAAGATGCCTCTAAATCTAGGAATGTTTGAGTCTGGAAGCAGAGAGGCCCAAACAACCTGATAAGCCCTTATCAGCTATCACCCTTTGACATAGAACATATTTTCATTCTGTGTGCCTGTGTTACAGAGAATATAATGTGAAGGAAAAGGTCAAGTCTTTACCAAAAGCCAATACTTTTTTGGAGGAAATGGACTTGAATTTATAATTAAGCAGAGTGATATAAAAAAATGATCCCTTGCTAGAAATAAGATTTCCACAGTCTCTCTCTCTCTCTCTCTCTCTCTCTCTCTCTCTCTCTCTCTCTCCCCATCTCTACTTTCAGGCATTAGCCTGTGGGTCTACCATTAGACATTTATCCCTCCTTGCTACTTACACTCCAGCTGCATAAGGAAGTGTGGTTTTTCACACTTCAAGATTCTGCTTCCTGCTCTCATTCCCTTTAACACACTATTCTTCACCCTCACCCCCACTCTTGTTTTCCGTTTCTTAAGATTTAGGCTCAGGTGTCATTTTTAGGGAACTTCCCTTTTGACCCTACCCTCACCCCTTTTCTGCGTTTCTATAACAACCAGTTATATCTCCATCATTATACTTAAAACATTTTCACATCTCGTCACATTTCCAGTGGATCTCAAATGTTTAGTGAGCATAATATTCACTTGAGAACTTTGCTAAAAGTACTCTTGCCTTGTACAAAGATTTTCAGTTACTGAATGTAGGGTAGACCCAGGAGATTGCATTTGTAAATAAAACCTTCCTTCATTATCCTGATGCTGTTGTCCACCAACTACACTGAAGAACTTGGCCTTGTCTGCACCCTGAGCCCCTTGACACTGAAGGCTAGAAGCTGTCTTTAGTTATCTTCATATCCCCAGCCCCAATCCAGGATCAATTCGTGGCACAGGGCAAGCCCATGTTCAAAAATATTGTAGAATAAATGCATCCTGAAACATCACTGGTTGAAAAAACAAATCTTATCTAATAAAGAGGGAATATGCAAATTGACCATCACACCATAACAGTCAAGATGGCTGCTCCCACAGTGGAGGCCGAGTTCCTGTAACAAGCCTTAATGAGCAGTCAGCAGGGACCTGAGGCTGCGTGGCGCTGGGCCGGGGCAGGGGACCTGAGGCTGCACCCCCTGCCTGGTAGGGTTTGACAGGGTACCTCAGGCCATGTCCCCCACCCAGTGGAGCTTGACGGGGGAACTCAGGTGTGCCCCTCGCCTGGCAGGGTTTGACCTCAGGCCGCAACCCCCGTCCCAATGCCGGGCCAGGGAACCTGAGGCTGTACCCCCTGCCCAGCAGGACTTGACAGGGGACCTGAGGCTGTGCCCCCCGCCCAGCAGAGCTTGACGGGCGACCTCAGGCCATGCCCCCTGGCCCATGCCAGGGGACCTCAAGGTGCAACCCCAGCCTGGGCCAGGGACCTCAGGCCACACCCCCCCACCCTGGCACTGGGCCAGGTGACCTGAGGCCAAGACCCCCAACTGGTGGGGCTTGATGGGGGTGGGGCCGGTCGGGTCTGGATCTAGCCCAATGGAGGTGGGGCCAGCCGGGTATGGCTCGAAATCGCGCACGTAGGTAGGTGGGGACTTGACTCTGGTTCCCGTGGCGTGCCCCAGACTCTGACAGGAGGAAGATTTTTATATACATTTTACTAATTTTCTTTCATCTCTGATACTTCTATTATAGAGAAAGGGCAAACAGCAATATTAAAATATTTCCTCTAATTAACCCTCTTTTAATGTGCATGAATTTTGTGCACCAGGTCACTAGTACCAAATAAATTCTTAACATGGAAGAGTTGAGAGGGTGAGGCCAGGAAAAAAATTAGAAGGTAGGCTGATGGAAAATCCCTGGGTCCAACCTCCAGTTGCTTCACATCTTGCTAAGAAACACGACTGCAAGCCTCTTCACTTTCAGCATCAGCTCCCATTACTGAGCTTCTCTCTGCCCATCATGCCTAGTGTTATGCCAATCGGCTACCTGTAGACTTTTTTTCCCCTGTAGACTTTTTTATCACCTTTATACTGCATCCCACACCCTTCTAGTATGGCAGCCAGGAAGAAGGCTTTATGTTAAAGGCCCTCCCGTGCTTTGTGATCATCCATTCTTAATCAGCAGTGTCAGCCTGAGACAGAATGTGTTAGAGCTCAATTTGAAGGGAGGCCAGGAGAGTCTTGTAATACCATGCCACCCCACTCTTAGACAAATATAGAGAATGATCTGTTCATACAACTAGGAAAACCAGGGAAGGAATACCGATCCTGGTTTGTAAAGCAAAGTCTCGTGTGTGCTCTATTTGGTGCAGAGGTTGGCCAGATTAGGAAAGGAAAAGGGAGTGTGTGCACATATGTGGGTATGCGGTTAAAACTGAGCTGGCCAAGAATGTTCTAGTTTCCTAATAGCGCAAAATGGGTTTGATTCTTTGTCCTTGTGTCTCCCGTCCTGGCTCAGCGGGAGCTGAAAATATTCTTCGCCCAACCCTCAGGGCCAAAGAGTTGTGGGTTATTGGAATGCTATTTTGTTTTCAGGCTGTTTGATGTTAGTGGCTTGATTACCAATATAGTGGTATAGCAAAGAGTTTCATTTTGGGAGGTCTTAGTACCAGATGTCAACAAATACTAAGAAAAACATTCCTTTATGTCACACACACATACACACACCACTCGGAAGTACCCCCCTCCTCACAACAAGTCCCTTTCCAAACATTTCATCTTAAAAGCTTTCTATTTAAATATTTTAAATACACTTTTATTGTGGAATAACCTTAGGTTTACAGAAAAGTTGCAAAGAAAGTTCTTGTATACCCTTCAGCAATTTCTCATTATATAACTCTGGTCCACATGCCTGCACCAGGGGATGACAAACTGCAGCAGCTTGCAGGCCAAATCTGGCCTGCCACCTGTTTTAGTAGGACCTGCAAGCAAAAAAAAAAAAAAAGGGTTTTATATTTTTAAATGGTTGAAAAAGTCAAAATAAGAATAATATTCCATGACACAGGAAAGTGTATGAACTTCCAAATTCAGCTTTCATAAATAAAGTTTTATTGGAACACAGCCATGCCCATTCCTTTACATATTGTCTGTTGACCTTTACTCCTATAGTGGCAGAGTTGAGTGGTTGTAACAATAGATCGTAGAGCCACATCCTCCCAAGTCTTTACTTTCTGGTCTTTTACAGAAAAAGACTGCAGACTCCTGGTCTCAACTAAGAGGTAAACATTGTTGCATTGCTATTAACTAAATTACACACTTAATAACACCGGTTTTTCCATTAATGGTTCACCATGCAATCCAGGATACCACACTGCCTTCAGCAAACACGTATGTACATCCGCTTCTGTTTACTCACCGGGTGCACGGTCCTACTTTGGAAAATATTCCTGCCTAACAAATGAATTTCAGCTGGCCACTTGAACAGGGTTTGCTTTTGCTGTTTGTTTGGGGTTGTTTACACTTTTTACACAATAGCCAATTTAATTCAACATCTGGGCTTGGAACGCTGCGAAACTTGAAGATGAAGAGCTATATTTGTTCAAGTGGTCCAATGTTGGGCCAGACAGGGTACCAAATCAGGCTCTTCGGAAAAAGGTCTGGCTCCCAAAGCCCTCCCGCGTTCGGTGGCCCCCGATCCCAGGCAGCCCCTGCCCCAGCTCCCTGTCCTTTGTTTCCTCCTTCCCCAGCCTGGCCTGTGAACCGCGCGGCTCTCCCTTTCTCCCGGCTGCCGCGCCTTTCAAGGGGCTCCGCAGGCACAGGCGGGCGGCGTCCGGTTGCCGGGCAACGGCCTGCAAAGCAGCACACGCTGCCGCCAGGGCCGAGACACATCCGCACCAGCCTGTCTGCGCTGCGAGCCTGTGGCCTGATTTCTCCCCCTCCATTGTTGTAGCTGACACAAAAGGCTACAACTCCAGTGTGGCCATGGGGCCTGCAATGAATTACGCGCCAGGCCATTCTTTGGGCCAGAGCCTTTGTGGGTTGAGATGCGTTCCTTCCCGGAGCCAGAACTCCGGGCCTGTCACAGGCAAGCTGAAGCGCTTCTCAAGCGTGGGCGAGTCTCCCTCCCTCCCTCCCTGCACCGTATCCGCCCACCTACCGCCTTTGGAGCTTTCAGCTGGCGGCCAGGCCCTCGTTTGCCTTTTGGCTGCTGTGAGATCACTCCAGCTGCGGTCTTGGACATTCCTCCCCACTCGCTTCCTTTTCTCTCAAGTCAAGCGTCGCATATAAAATCCCAGGCCTATTTGGTCATCTTTGCTTATCTCTTTCTCAACCATTCCCAGCTCCCCCATCCCTCTCTCTCAGAGGTCTAAGGCTGCTGTTGCCATGGAACTCAAAACAATTCAGGAGATGAAGGGAGCTTTTCTATGGTGTCCGCCCAAGTCCCAAACTTCAGAGTCTGAAGTCAGCGCAGAGTCCTTGGGATTTCCCAGCGCTCCCTATCCTCCAGTCTGAGGGCGAGTTAATTCACCACCCGCTCATTCCCTGACCCAGTGTTCAACACCGTGTTCGCATCCGGGGAAATTCAGAGGTGAATTGGGAAGAGAAATGTTAACCCACGCTTAGGAGCAATTGCATATAAAAGCAGGAAGTGATCTCCCTGCACAGGAAAAACATCCCAAGATAGGGGTCTATTTTTCTTCAACAGTGTAACCTCCGCAAAGAGCGTTACGTCAGCATTTAATACCCTTTCTTACTTGCTGAGCTAGATGTGCATGAAGCTAACACTACACTACCTATTTTATTTTATTAGTTATCATCAATGTGCAACGCCTGTTTTTTAGCTAGGGTTCCCAAGTGTAGGCTTCACTCACATGGCCAACCGTGGACAGGGGTGGAGGCGCAGGCACGTATGGAAATCCAGGTGTACCAGGTGCAGCCTTCTGCCATCTCTTTGTGCTTCATTATTCCGGCTCCCTTCCCCATAACATTCTGTTAAAACCCAGGCATAATGAAATAAGTAGGTAGACCATGAGAGGAATTCAAACTATACTGTGATAACTTATTTTTAATGCAGAACTCATATTATGTGGGTGGAAGAAAATGATTAAAAAAAAAAAAAGCCTGTATGCCTTGAATCTATTTTAATGCCTTTTTCTGAAGAGCCTGATTTGGTACCCTGTCTGGCCCAACATTGGACTACTTGAACAAATATAGCTCCTCCTCTATCTTCAAGTTCGCAGCGTTCCAAGCCCAGATGTTGAATTAAATTGATGTCAGACGCCAGTTATCATAAATCAATCAAATATTTGTCAACTTATGTGGCACAAGCAGATGCCCCAGCAATGAGCATGAACCCTGCCTGTAGCCTAAATGAGTGTGAACCAGCCGAACACTAGTGCTAACGCCCTCTAAGATCACAGCTCCCTGCCAGGCAATTGAGTGGGGGACAAGGGGAGCTCCAAAAGCTATAACATTGTCTTTACTCAAGGTATTACTTAGTTTTAAAAAATGAAACTAGCGTACATGAAATAATTCCAAGTGACAAAGGTGATAAAATTAACCATTCATAACTTGAAACTTTTCTCAGTAATAATAGCTAAACTTTCACAGTAACCCTAGGAAATTATTGGTACTATTATTGTCCCTATTTTACATATATGGAAACTTAATAATTCTGGACTTCTTCCTCTAGTATGTATATATATATAATGATTCATTATTCCGACTCCCTTAGCATATATAGTGTTTATATATATATAAGCACTAGAGGCATGATGCATGAAAATTCATACAAGAGTAGGCCTTCCTTCCCCAGGCTGCCGGCACTGGCTTCCCTTTGGCACCCGGGACTCAGGCTTCCCTCCTCCAGCCACTGGCAGGTACTTGGGACCCGGGCTGGCTTCCCTCCGGCCCCAGCTTCATCAGGAAGGATGTCCAGAATGACGTCCAGAAGACGTCTGGTCTAATTAGCATATTACCCTTTTATTATAATAGATGACAGACAGAAAAAGAAGAGGGAGGTGCTTATTAATTGCCTGCATTATTTTAGGTATGGTTCCAGGAAAGATAAGTCATATATTCAAATGACCACACTTTGGAAACCTGGACTTAGTGAATATGTGTAGGCAAATAGAAGGGAGAGAATGCTATAATCATGAGCACTGAGAAGTTTGGAGAACCTTAGTCAGAGATTATAGGAAGGAAACTAGGGTGATGGTAGTAAACTCACTTCAGTTATCTAGCAAATATGGAATAAGGCTGTCGGGGGTGTGGGGAGTCTCTGGAAGGAGGGGCCCCAAGCCTCAACCACAGACCAGAGGTGACAGTTGTGTAACAGGGCCTTCAGCAAGCAGATGAAGAAAGGAAAGAAGTGATGTAAGAGGCGCTTAGGAAAGAGTCTTAGCCACTGATTTACTTGGGGAAATGAGATGGACTAAAAAGTGATGGGGTTTTTAAATTTGCAGAAGTTTATTATAATGAATACACCTCCAGGACCAAAGGGTCTCCAAGAGTTAGCTCGGCAACCCTAAGTGCCTAACTCACTCAGGGTAGTTTATTGACAACAAATCTGAACCAATAGATAAATATGAAATTATTTCACATTATGTAAAACAGTGCTAGGCACATAGTAGAAGCTAATTGAATATGTATTGATTGACCAACTGCTTGAATAAATTGAAGAACGAAGATATGGGCAAATCCTTTTCTTCAAATCAGTGTGATTTAGAGTCTGCCCTTGTGACTGTCTGAAGGCGCTCAAGGCAAGGAGGTGCAATGGCAAGGACCAGGAGACCTGGGCTCTGCCTCTAGCTTGCACGTAACACCTTAAAAAGTCATTTCATCCCTCTGGACTTAGTGTCCTAGCCCGTTACATGCTGACATTGGGCTAAGTAATCTAAAGTACAAAAATCCAAATTTTAAAACGCTGGTTTCTCTTCAGATTGCATAAATCTTTCGCTGTTTATTAAAGATTTCCGTGGAGAGGAAGAATTTGGAGAAAGAAAAAAAAAATCCAGTTTTACAAATGTATATCCACCCAAAGCATTTGAAGGAAAATAAATGAAGCATTTTGTTTGCACCGAGCCGAGCTTAGCTATTGTCTCCAAAGGTAAGAGAAGTGCATCTCACTAAAGAGTAAAGGAGACACTGGTGGTATTTCTAGGCTCTTTCCCGCTAAGAATCCTGGCAATTTTCCCTAGTGTGGAGGGACCTTCCCATCATTTTGATTCCCATGATTTCACACTCCTGGGAATTTCCTCAGAGGAGCAGTTTTCTTTGGCAACTTCATGCTCACAGCCATCTTAGTATCAATAGGAGCGACGTAGACATGTCAGTCGAGGAACAGGCCTCTTCTGGGCAGTGGGGGAAGGAGCTGCCTCCTTTTATTACCAAAAATAAATACAGAAGACACAAAAGATTGTATTACACTTGTCACATATGGTGGCGTCCGTTGAAGATGAAACTAAACTCTCTGCCATAAAATAAACTGCTTTGTGTGTGTTTCAAAGGCACTTTATGCTGCGTAACATGAAATTAGCTCCAGCCCCAGCCCTTTGCATGTAGATGTGGATATATTGTCTAAAACAAAAGTAAATTGAATTCTTTCTTATACTTACCCTCCCAGGAAAATATAACACTATTTTTTTAAAAGCTAAAAGGAAACATTGTTTGGGGAGAGCTTGTCTATAAACAATGAAGCACTTAAATGGTAAATAGTCCCAGAAAGTAGTGCTGGTGGTCAAGCTCACTGTGCTTTGCTTAATAGACTGGGGGTTGATTCCCTCCCATTTAGTCCCATGCTCTTCACAGTGGAGTCCAAGGATCAGCAGCAACAGGATCACCTGGGAGTTTGGTAGAAATGCAGAATCTCAAGCCCCAGCCCAGACCCACTGCACCAAAATCTGCATTTCAACAGGAACCCGGGTGCTTTTACACACATTACCAACAAAAAAGCACCCTTCAGTGGAGATGATATTTAAAAGTATTTTACTGCTCTAGCTGGTTTGGCTCAGTGGATAAAGCATCTGCCTGTGGGACTGAGGGGTCCTGGGTTCGATTCCAGTCAAGGGCACATGCCCAGGTTGCAAACTCTGTCCCCAGTAGGGGGCATGCAGGAAGCAGCCAATCAATGATTCTCTCTTATCATTGATGTTTCTCTCCCTCTCCCTTATTGCTGAAATCAACTTTAAAAATATTTTTTAAAAGTGTTTTACTTATTGCAAAATGGCAGTTTTATGGGAAAATAAAGTTGCAGAAATTATTGGCTACCTCTGTCAAAAATGAGTCTACATCCTCCCTGGTGACAGAGAATAATAAAATACAGCAATGCTTTCATTAGTTTAAGAAAATGCTAGCAAACACCTACTAGCAGTGAAGTTTTCATTTGGGGTGATTTGTGGGTGGCTCTATCTACATTCTCTTGACACAGCCTTCCTGTGACCAAACACACACTTTTGGAAGATGACTGAGGTTAAGGGTGCAATCTGGCCACAGAAAGGAAAAAAGTTCACTGACCCTTGCTGGCCTGTGACCTTGACCTCATTCGCTAACCAAATGAGCTAATCAGCCACGGACATCTGAGAGCATTATGTGTTGATTGAACCAAAGCATAAGAAGAACTTGCAAAAGATCAGCTATACAGATGTTTCTACCATGATCACCCATGTTTATTAACATAGTGTGAGAAGCACATATACAAATTCTCTTTCATCTTTTATTATCTTTTCCCCATTGTACTGCAGATCAGGGACTTGAAGTCAGGAGATTCTCTTTCATAGCACTCTAGTTTTTCCCTCCAAAGCACTTAAATTAAAATTATAAGTTTATTTTTGTGTTTATTCTTTTATAATAGTTTCCACTACTAAACTCTCCAAGGGCAGATATATTCCCCCTCTGGTACATCCAATACTTAGCAAGATTCCAAGACACACTTGTAGCAAATGTGGATCATATCTCTAAAACCAAACCTACCTAAACTACCTGGTAACATTCAATAAACAGTGAATATTCTATTATGCTAGAGCAGGGGTGGGCAAACTTCTTGACTCGAGGGCCACAATGGGTTCTTAAACTGGACTGGAGGGCCGGAACAAAAGCATGGATGGAGTGTTTGTGTGAACTAATATAAATTCAAAGTAAACATAATTACATAAAAGGGTACGGTCTCTTTTTTTTAGTTTTATTCATTCTAAACGGGCTAGATCCAGCCCGTGGGCTGTAGTTTGCCCACGGCTGTGCTAGAGAATGGAGATGTAATTTACCCTGCCTTTTAGAATCTTATATTTTAGTAAAAAGAGATTTATAATAACATTAATAGCTAACATTGTAGTCAGTATTCCAAGCATGCGACACTGTTAACATATCAACTTATCCTAGAAGGTAGATATTATGATTTATCTCCATTCCCCAGGTGTAGAAACTGAGGTTCAGAGAGGTTAAGTAACTTGCCCAAGGCCACACATTTAGTACAGGGTGGACCTGTATGTGAACAGACGCTATAGTCTTCATAAGGCACCACCTGCCCGCCCTTAAGCCATGAAAAATTACCAGAGAGGGAGGCACAGGATCTAAGGAAGCAGATGGAGGATAACTAGTTCCAAGCTCAACCTGTGCTCTGCAGACAAATAACTGAAAGCAAACCCTGCCTGTGAAGAATTCCCTGGGGAGGTCCTTGTGAGGTGCAGCCTGCAGCCCAGGGCTCCCTGGGGTTGGAGTCAGGCTGGAGTCAGGCTCACCTTTCCTCAGCTTTCTCGTTTTAGCCTTGGTAGCAGCAGCGCCCCCAATCCATTCAAAATACATTGAACCTACACAGAGAGCTGGGTGCAGGAACTGAGCAGTGGCTTCGACGGCTGGATGGATTCGGAGGAAGTTTGAACAGGATACCAATGACATTCACCTTCAGAATGTAGGACACAACAGGATGGTCACTTACCTAGACACAATGCATATGACTGTTTTCCTCCCGGCCCACCCCCTACCTGTACTCTCCCTTCCTCTCCCTCTGGGGAAGGACTTCTCTTTGGTCTTCACATACATTAGGGTCTTTCAAGTGGAATCACTTCCTTTAATTCCCGATAGGTTCTGAGTGTGACCTCAGGTTCCGCATCATGGGTTTCTGGCTGAGATACCGTCAGAACTCACATTTCCCTTCCAGGGCTCCACAGATTACTCTGCTGTGCAGAATTACTAAAAATACAACTCTCAGTTCCTCGAAGTCGTGTAACAGAATTCGGGATTTAGGGGAAATTATATGTTCTGGCGCAATTTTTAAATAACTGAATTAGACCAGTTAAGTTCCAAAAGGGAAGGTATTAATTCAAGTCTTCTCTGAGGCAAGCTATCTATAGTTAGTTCCATGGTCACTGGATCAATAAAACAGGGATTTTTCCAAGGGCTAAGTCAAAAGAAGTAAAATAAAATAAACCTGCTTCTCCGTTAAATTTACTTGGTATCGTCCGGACACTTTGCCTCTTTCTACCATCTGCTTCCCTTTTCGGACGACCGTACCTCACAGTATGTTTTCTTCAGTTTCTCTTTTCTCATTTCTTTTACGCTTAGACAGTACTCAGTGTTTTATTATTGTTATCTTTTAATCTTCTTATAGTGATGCCACTTATTCTTTGGGGTTTGGTTGTATTCCCTCTTCCCTCTTGTTCATCGGCCCCTCCCAAATTCTTTTCTTTCTCCACGTCTCCCCATTTGCATGCTTTCCCCACCACCACAAATTATCTTGTTTCTTTTTTAAAAAAAAAAAAAGAATTTATTGGGAGAACATTGGTTAATTAAACCATACAGGTTTCAAGTGTACAACCCTACGACATCATCTGCACACTACATCATGTGCTCACCACCCCAAGTCAAGGCTCTTTTTGCCACCATGTATCCCCCTTTGCCCTCTTCCATCTCCCCCACCCGCTTCCTCTGGCAGTCACCATATTGTTGTCTGCATCTGTTTGTGTGGGTGTGTTTTCCTTTGCTTAATCCCATCACCTTTTTCGCCCAGTCCCAACCCCCTCCCCTCTGACAGCTGTCAGCCTGCTTTATGATCTATGAGTCTGTTTCTATTGTGTTTGTTAATTTTGTTGTTCATTAGATTCCACATGTAAGTGAAATTATATAGTATTTGTCTTTCCATAACTGGCTTATTTCATGTGGCTTAATACCCTCTAGGTCCACCCATGCTCTCTCAAAAGGTAAGATTTCCTTTTTTATGGTCAAGTAGTATTCCACTCTGTAAATGTACCACAGCTTTTTTATTCACTCATCTACAGATGGGCACATGGGCTTGTTCCAAGTCTTGGCTATTATAAATAGTGCTGCAATGAACATAGAGGTGCATATGTTATTCCAAATTAGTGTTTCAGGTTTCTTCATATATATTCCCAGAAGTGAAATCACTGGGTCATAATTTTTAATTTTTTGAGGAAACTGCATACTGTTTCCCACCGTGGCTGCATCAGTCTGCATTCCTACCAGCTGCACGAGGATTCCTTTTTCTCCACATCCTCACCTAAAATGATAGGTAAAATGAAAAGCAGAGAAGGTAGAAGAGAGAGAGAGAGAGAGAGAGAGAGAGAGAGAGAGAGAGAGAGAGAGACCTTGATCGGTTGTCTTCCACACTCACTCTGACCAGAGCTGGAGATCAAACCTGCAACCCATGTATGTGCCCTTGACCAGGAATCGAACTCACGACCCTCTGGTGTGTGGGCCGGCGCTCTAAACACTGATTGTTTGTTTCCTTGGTGTTGAGTTACCTTGTTTCTCACCTCTTACATGCCTGGGTGGTACAAAATCAACAGGACAAGGAGATGATATTTTTCTATGTGCCATTACATCTATCTATACTATGTTATCACAGAACTTGGTCATTCCTTGGCAAACACAACAATGGCTTGCAACTCAATATTAACAATCTCCATAATCACAGGTTGTTTTCAAAATATAGCTATTCAATTTCTAGCCAGACCAAATGGGACTGACAGCCAGTGTGAAGACCAGACGATGGTGAGTGTACGCTCCTTACTGGCCAGTACCCTTCCCTGCAGTGGCCTGGATGAAGGGGGCAGCGCAAGTCAGGACATGCTGAGTGGGAGTGTGTGTGTGTGTGTGTGGGGGGGGCGCTATGGCAGCAAATATTCCTATTAGAAACCATTCTGTTTCTCTCCTTTACGCTGCATGGCCTGTCGTCAGAACCTGGCAGCTTTAAACTTGACACAAGCAACTAACCCAGCAGTTCTCAACCTGTGGGTCACGACCCCTTTGAGGGTAGAACGACCCTTTCACAGGGGTGACCTAAGACCATCCTGCATATCAGATATTTACATTACAATTCATAACAGTAGCAACATTACAGTTATGAAGTAGCAACGAAAATAATTTTATGGTTGGGTCACAACATGAGGAACTATATTTAAAGGGCCAGAAGGTTGAGAACCACTGAACTAACCACTTATCGGTGACTTGCCAACTACGTCTGTTTTCTGTGTACCTGAAATATTTTTCTCTTCCTGACTTCAGACAAGCATTACTTTCAGGGTGTCACTGCCTAAGGCACAAAAATGGAAACTCAATGAAATGTTTCCATTTTTGTGCCTTACAATGTTTCATGATTAATCTTATGCAGCACAACATGATTCAAATACTTTTAATACTTGGGTAACATCTTCCTAAATTTAACGTTTTAAACTAATACTTGCTAATAAGAATAATCCTAAGCTACCTGAAGTTTTCGTCATCTTCCTAACCAACAGTGTTGTCACCATAGTTTAACTCTACAGCTCACAGAAGGCCTAAGTAAGAATATCCACCAATTTTACTTTCATTGTGTAACACATTTCATTTACATCCAAAGAAAGTATGGATGAAATACCCATCACTGAGTGGTTAGATGGAGTGGTGAGGCATTGACTGATGCATCAAGGGTTCTGTGAATAGCATTTCTAAATCTATCACATTATGAATATAAAATGTAATTGATAATTACCCGTGTGTGCTTTAACAATAGAAATCAGGTTTCTTGCATAGGTCTTCTGCACAGTCACTGTTCAAAACAAGGTCTCTTTCAACAAAATGCCCACATCCGATGAGTGATGTTGAAATGCTAAGTGATTTGTAATTTGTAATAATAACTTTCACTTTGTTAATCCTTTTCTGCCCTTTAGCATCTTTCAAAGCTTTAATGACCCATATAATTAAATTATAACTCAGAATGAGAACTTTCTAGAAGTATAATACTAAAAATATAGATTTTGTTTAAAATCAAAGTAATATAATTTAAAGACATGATTGAAATGGGGGGAGCCTGAACCTGAAACAAGAAGTGCTTCTGGTAGAAAGGAATGAGCTGAAGATATGAGAGAGGACAAAGAACCGTACCCCACAGGCCAAAGTCAAGATTAATTCACTTGCTAACTAAGACAGATGAGAATCGTTGCGCAGAGCCCACCGAGATGAGGACCATGCATCAAGCCCTGATGCCTATGGATCTCAAATGCCACAAATGGCCACTGAAAACTCATTAATTCCCTTTCGAAGGGGGCAGTCTTAATGAGCAGGGAGCGGGGCTCGTGCAGTCACATAGTGCAGACACTGGGGACTTTCTGTCCAAAGAGTAAATAGTGTTGGATTCCTGCTACGAACTACAACGGAAAAGGAAAAAAAATTGCACCGGGTTTCATCATAAACGTGTTGCTATTTTGTCATCTGGAAAGGAATCACAGCACACTGCCCAGCTGACACCCTTGGATCAGGTCCCGCTGTCCTCTGAGAGAAGGGAGTGTCGGAGAAGTGGGCAGTTTTCAATCTGGATTCACTGCTTTCATCTTTCAGAAAAGGTGAAAGTATGAAGTGACTACGAGCATGTGTGCATGTACGTGCTGAATGTATTGTAAGGCTTCGCAGTGCTAGACAAGCAGTTAGCCATGCTGCTCCAGGTGGGCAGAGGACAAAGAGAAGAACTCATCCTCCCCTCTTCCCCCCCTCCCCCGTTCACACAGACAGGGGGCCTGTCTCGGGCCATCACAGTGCAGGAGGCACTTTAGAGGATGATCGGCCTGGTCAGGTCCACTCTAGCATAGCATGTCAGCAGAGTGCATCTGCTAGAATTGCTAGACTGATGCCTCAGTGGCTGCTCCCCTGACACTTAATTTAAGCCACCTACCAGAGATCAGAACCTCTTGATATTATGTTATCCACAGATCAAATATTTGCCCGCATAACAGCTCCAGTTCCACAAATGCTCAGCTCTGACCCATTACCTGCAATGCCAAGAACTCGTATTATCTTGGAATTGTAAACAAATAGCCAAAATTCAAATGAAACAGGGATTGCCCTTTAGTTTTCTCTTTCTACCCCTGAGAGGCTTTCATTGTCTCTTTCTTACATCCTTTTAATCTCTCCTTTGAAATTACAACTCTTCGTAGCTCTGTAGCACTTTCAAAATATGAGGGAGGAGGTTTTCCTAGGCAGCTTCGCCGGACGTGGAGAATCCATGCAGAGGAGGAACGACAATTTACAAAGTACCAACTCAACTCGGCTTGGTTGGTGCTCCCTTCCACTTTCTGCAATTAAGCCCCAGGAGGTCATCCCCTTTAGACTCCAAGCCCATGCTGAATTGTTCTGTTTCTGCTTTGCTAATGACAGTACTGCTCACCCAAACAGCCTTCCAGGGTGGGAATATACTGGACTATGTGAAAATGACCGAAAGCCTGGCCACTGGAATTCCAGTCCTGCCTGGTGCCCAACCCTCTAGCATCCCAACCTTGTTCATGCTTTTTGCACACCTCCTATGTACTCTCCTCCCTTCAGTAGGGAGATGGGCAAAGAGTGCTGGCAACATCAGAGCGAGGGAGAGGGCAGCCCGCCCGCCTGCGCCTGGGGGAGCTTGGGGAAGAAGACAACTCTTCTGTGAGGCAGCATCCAGCGCGGAGCTCGGCTGCCTTTGGAGTACCAACCGAACGGGGTCTCGGGGAGAAGGGTTTTTAAAATAACATTTTTGCATTTATGCAACCACCATGTGATACTTAGAGCTAGTAGGAAAATGCCAAGTGAAAGGCTCTATATTGCACATACTCCAGTTCAATATTCCCACTGTAACTTGTTTGTCCTATATTTTATACACAGGAATTTAGGACAATATAACTCCTTCCTTTGAAAACAAGCAGTTTTCCCTTCTGGCCCCCACATCATAACACAATTGCAACCCTGGCGTGTGGGATGGGCCGGAGCCTGCAGCCTCCCCTTCCTCGCAGCTCTGGGCGCTTCCTCCGCGGCTCTGCGTGCTCTGCTCTGCGAGCCGGCCCTGCCTCTGCCTGTTTATAGCACTGGGGGAGGAGGAAACAAAGCAATTGTGAAGCTTGTTAAGGGGCAGTTCGTAAGATATTAAAGGTGACCTTGCCACTTCCAGTTCTATTTATTCTACTTCCTTCCAAACCGGGGCCAATCCTTCCTTCCAGGGGAGAGCACCGCTCTGTGGATGTGGTCTGTGGGAACGCAGTACGCTCAGGCCCTCGGAGGCGATTCATCACCCGAGTCTGGACACAGTGTTTCCCACTTGCTCACAGGCTGGGCCTGTAAATCACAACTCCTTGGCAGAGGGAGCGGACCTTTGTTTGGTGAAAAGCAGCTTTTGTTGTTGTTTACTGATAAAAATAATCCACTCCAGTGATGAGGCAAAATGATAAATACATACAAACATAGATTCATACGTACATATATAGTAGAATGGATGCCATGTGGGATTTCCATGTATACAAATTTCTTTGTTAAAATATAAGAATTTCTTTGGTGAATTTGGCCATAGCACAACCTACAAATTCGAATCACCCTGTCGGAAAGGGGACTGCAGTTCCTAGTTTGGTGTCGGCTGGCTTCGGTGGTGTTTGTGTTGTAGCTTGTTGCATTGTTCAGGAAATAAAGGTATTTCCTGAGAGCGCAC
>NW_006297287.1:125168-126782 GCF_000327345.1 Myotis davidii | reverse complement strand
ATTCCAATCTACTCCTCTTCCACTAAATGGGGGAGTAAGGGTTGCGGGGGAGGGGGGCGACTGCTGTTGGGTTCGTCACCCTGGCCTCCCCTCTCAGACCTACTCCTCAGTCCTGGTCTTCACTGTTCCCTTCCCCATGGCTCACATGGAAGGTTTTCACATCCCTGCCAGAAAAGGGGAGGCACCAAAGAGCATCCTGGGCCCTTGTCAAGTTCATTCCAGTTCTGTGGAGAACATCAGAATTCGGCTCCAAGTGCACTTCCGCATTCATTCCCTCGCTCATTTGTTCATTCGACAACCATATCCATACGACATGCTTTATACCTATGGTGGATAGAAATCTGAGCAAGATTAGCCCTTGTCCTCAAGTTGTTCAAAATCTACTAGGGAAAATAAGATGTATATGCAGATCATCCAGGACAGAGGTGAGGAGGGCTGCAGAAGAGAACAGAATTGCTTTGAGGGTACAGGGAGGGAATAAGCCCTCTCTGGGTGGTATAAGAGAACAGCTTTGTAACATTGTGTAAGATGGCTTACAAAACCGGGTCCTGAAGGCCTGAGACCTCAGAGATGGAGGAAAGGCATCCACACAGCAGGGAAGGCACGAGCGACGGCAGGCAGGCAGCATCTGCTGCGGACAAATGAAGGGAAGGGGTTTGATCTTGGGTAGAAGGGGCTGACGTACCTAAAACAAGCAGGAAAATTTTTTCCAGACTATGGTTTCTAGGTGTGTGGGTCACCCCCGTTCCCTTGCCAGCATAATCTTTTATAAACATTAACCTTTTGTTTGGGCACTTGTTTCTTTCCTGATTCTTCCCAATAACAAACAAAGCACGGAGGAATATTTTTGTGAGCATTTGAACATATCCACACTATTTCCTTAAAATATATTCCTAGGAGAGCTGTAGGCTACAGCTTGTCCTGCAGCTGTGGCTAACCAAGGAGCACCCCACAGGCAGAAGGAGTAGACTTGCTCCTCCTATACTCCCCAACACTTGGCAGTCATTTAAAATCTTTATCAATTTGATAGGCCAAAAAGAGTTGTTGTACAGCAGTTCTAATTTTCATTTCTTTGATTATTAATGAGGCGAAGCATTTTTGTCAAATATTAGTGGCCATATAGACAACGCATAAAATCCTTTAAATTGGATTTTATTAGTAAGAAGTGAACTAAGAAGAATGCATCCGATTCATTTTCATTTTGCTTCCTGGAATGAGATTGTTAAACTATTGATCTTGAAACTACATCGCCAGGAAAATAAGGCAGGATGGCCTAATTTTCCCATTGATTGCATCTACCCTCATCTTCACTCTTTGTGTGACTGGGAACAGCTGGCCTTTGAAAATTGGCCCTGCACTAATACGCTGCACCAGAACCCCACTTCCAAGCCTTGTCGGAGGCCCTTTGAACTTTGACCTTTTCTTCCAGCTCTTTGAAACCTCATTAAAATGTATTCTTCTCTAAAGGCATGTCTTGCCTCAAATCTGTACTTATGTTTTCCTTCTACTAGGTTATAAGTTTCCTTGAGTGCAAGTTATTTTGTCATATTCATGTTATTCCCCACAATGCCACCTCCAGTATTTTCTAATGGAAATAAATGTAAAGTTTAAAAA
>NW_006297287.1:124511-124891 GCF_000327345.1 Myotis davidii | reverse complement strand
GATGGGTTGTACCAGGTGGGGACAGAAAAGGCCTTAGCAAGCCTTAAGCTTGACTATTTTGAACAGAAGTTCAGCTGCTCAGCTTAATGACTTCCTCGCTGATAACATCAAGGCATAGCCACCCACAACCCCAGTGGCGTTTATGCGATTGAATCTGGGAATGTATAAATCACGGTGCATCAATAAAACTCTCAAATTCCTCTTTTCTCCCATCGAAAACATTTTCTTTTTTCTTTGCCCCTCCATTATCTGGGTCATCCTTATCATTTCTTTGACAAATGCGCTGTCTGTAAGACCTACCGATTAAAACCGATGGCGAAAGAACTGATAACTGATCAGAGCGCTTCCTTTCCTTCGCCAAGGTTCTCATCAGCCCCTCC
>NW_006297287.1:120132-123208 GCF_000327345.1 Myotis davidii | reverse complement strand
TGTGCTTCCTGGAATGAGATTGTTAAACTATTGATCTTGAAACTACATCGCCAGGAAAATAAGGCAGGATGGCCTAATTTTCCCATTGATTGCATCTACCCTCATCTTCACTCTTTGTGTGACTGGGAACAGCTGGCCTTTGAAAATTGGCCCTGCACTAATACGCTGCACCAGAACCCCACTTCCAAGCCTTGTCGGAGGCCCTTTGAACTTTGACCTTTTCTTCCAGCTCTTTGAAACCTCATTAAAATGTATTCTTCTCTAAAGGCATGTCTTGCCTCAAATCTGTACTTATGTTTTCCTTCTACTAGGTTATAAGTTTCCTTGAGTGCAAGTTATTTTGTCATATTCATGTTATTCCCCACAATGCCACCTCCAGTATTTTCTAATGGAAATAAATGTAACAGTTTAAAAAGTATTTATTTCCTTTTCTTGAAAACAATTGTTGTCATGGGCAGATTTCTTAGTCTTGGAAAAACTTCCCCACATGAAAACAAAATTTTGAAAAAAGATATAACCAAATTAAATAACACAATGAATTAAATAGTGTCTTCATATATTAGTAACACACAAAAGTATATTTTTCTCCTTTCTTTTTTTAAAATTTATCTTTATTGTTGAAATTATTACAGATGTCCCCCCTCCTTTCCCCATTGAACCCCTCCACCCCACTCCTGCACCCCATCCCCAGGTAATTTTCTCCTTTTTAGAAACTTTCCTCTTTGTGGGCAAGCTATCTTTGAATCATTAAATTATTTTGTATTTTACTAGATACAAATAAATACATATTTTTGAGTTATTTATCTTTTGATTCACAAATGAACCCAGATATTTTTATATATATAAGGAATGTTTATTTAAAAGCCCAGATTGAAGTGGTTTCTACACATAATTCATGTTTTATTTCTTCACTGAAAAGACACCAGGGTTTCTGAAACTGAGCTTTAATAGCATACTTAGAAGGGAACAGTTGCCAGCTGACTAGCTATTGATTTAATGTTCCATCATCTCCATGGTTCAATCACACCTACCATGGTGAATCAGTTGGAGCATCCTCAATGAACCAATAAATGAGCAATTTCCCCACCAAAGGGAGAGATTTCCTGTGTGGCAAAGGCATACATAACTTATCACAAACAACATGAGGCTTCAGTGCAGCACTGAAGTACCTGGGATCATCTAGCCTTCTGTTCTCAGTAATGGTTTATCCTTCCAATCGGCACTTGCCACACACCAGCTGTGTGTGTGTGTGTGTGTGTGTGTGTGTGTGTTTGGGCATATGCTGTATCTCTGCTTGAGGTCAGGGACCATTTTTCAGACAGTTTATCATTTCCTATGGCATACACTAGGTCGTCAATAAGTATTTGTCAAATGAGAATCATATTATAACAGAGCACAGGGCCAGAGTTTCCTGTGTGCCTGTGGTTCTCAGCCTGGATGCCCTTTAGAATCACATGGGGATCTTTTTCAAAATTACCCAGGCCCCATCCCAGAGCTATGATTTATTTGGGGCTAAGCATGCTACCCAGACCCTGTGTTTTAAAGACTTTGCAGGTAATTCTAATGAAGAGCTAGTGGTGAGAATCACCGCTCTAAGCCATTGTGGTAGAAAAGACAGGCAGGCAGGTCAGCAATTGGTTGGAAAGGGGTTTGATTTCTCATTATGCTTTCTCTTAGGGCAACATTCTCAAAACGTGGTAGCAGCAGCAGCAGCATAATCCAGCAACCAGCCCTCAGGTGACTCAGATGCCTGCTGTAGTTTGGGAACCACCACAGTAGAGAAATAGGTTGAATCGAAAATGACAATGCTGAGAATGTCTTGGAGAAATTGATTCAAGTATATTCAACTCAAAACATACGTCAGATTATGCTTCGTGAAACAACTTTTCTGGCCTATAGGTTTTCTTTATTTTTTATTTTATTGATTTTGGAGAGGGAGAGAGAGAAGGATAGAGAAATAGAAACATCAATCAGCTGCCTCCTGCATGCCCCCTACTAGGGATCAAGCTTGAAACCCCCAGCATGTGCCCTGACCAGGAATCGAACCAGTCACCTCTTGGTGCATGGGTCAAACCACTGAGCCACTCCACCAGGCTGGCCCATAGTTTTTCTAAGTATTATCCTTTTGCCACCTAAAAAAAAGTTAATTTCAGCATATACAGTATAAAAATACTCTCTTAAGACCGTACAGTGGTGATGTCTACAGCCAGCATATCCTACACAGAAAGAAGCACTTGGCGGGGCAGGGGGCAGCAGCCACATTTTACCCACTCCTGTCCCGTTGCCCTGTGCTTTGTGGTGGCCCTGAATGCTTAGGCAAGAGACCTGTTACTCAACTTTGGTTTCCACTCATTGTAAAATAAAAGGTGGCAGGAACTTCAAGCCACGGACCTAACTTCCTAAACAGGTTTGCAGCGCTTCTGGAGAACCCAGGTTCAGAAGCCGTTGTTCCTTTGTTCCCAGACGTGGGATCCTGAATTCAGAATGAGGACACCCGCAACCTGTCTTCCAAAATGTGCTTCCTCGGTGCTCCTCCATGACCTGACTCAGCCTTGGAGGGTCAGAGGCAGGAGGTGCAGTGGCAGTTGGTGGTGGCAAGAGGGAAGTGACAAAGGGAAACTCGGGGTTGGTGGCAAGAGCAGAAGTGATAACTGGCAGCACATGCTGTGGTGAGGGGTGATGCCATGACTGTCACACCCAGCGTGACAGGCGCCTGTGCGCCACCCCTTTATCCGGATCCATGGAAGGGACAGGCAAGAGTCGTATTGCTGGTTCAAAAGTGATGAAGGCCGCCCTGACTGGTTTGGCTCAGTGGATAGAGCGTCAGCCTGCGGACTGAGGGGTCCCAGGTTTGATTCTGGTCAAGGGCATGTACCTTGGTTGCGGGCACATACCCAGTAGGGAGTGTGCAGGAGGCAGCTGAATCGATGTTTCTAACTCTCTATCCCTCTCCCTTCCTCTCTGTAAAAAATCAATAAAATATATATTTTTAAAAGGCCTAACACACAGTACAGTGGGGAAACATATTTGCCAATGTCATATCTGATAAGGGCCTAATCTCCAAAATTTATAGGGA
>NW_006297287.1:118237-119087 GCF_000327345.1 Myotis davidii | reverse complement strand
ACTGACAGATAAACACACTCAACTGTGTCAAGGTAGGATGAGGTAGGAAAAGTGGCACTCAAATGAGAAAGATGAAACTCAGGGTTCTGGAAAGGCATTGAGAAGGAGACCTACAGGGGCCAGGATTGAACCTGCAACCGAGATACATGCCCTTGACCTGGAATCAAACCCACAATCCTTCAATCCGAGGCTGGGCTCTAACCACTGAGCACCGGCCAGGGCTCAGTATTTTTTAACAACTTTTTCCCTAAAACAGGAATGCATATGTAACAGTAGTCTGTGTTGCTTGCAGGCATCTGAGGTCATTTTTAGAGGAATGGGAGGATTCCAACAGGAACTGGAAAGAGCAGGGTTCCAGGTGCAGGAAATGACAGAAGCAGTGCCCTGTATTGACTAGTATTTCTCCCTTCTCTGGAATTTGCTCTTAGTAAGAACCTTCAAGGACCTTGGTCTTAGAAAGCAGGTTCCCTTTCAGCTAGCTGGTGCTAATTTACATTTATTGTGTCCAGTGACATATTTTTTTTGTAACTTTCTTCTGGTTCCCTAGGGTGTATAAAATTGGGGTATCAAATAATGTAGACAAATAATGATAAAACATAATGTTGCTTTAAGAAAAAGAGTAAAGATTTCTGCAGTTCACTTTGAAATGTGTTCAAAAAATAAGAGAATGATAGAAGAATGGATATGTGAATAAATACATGATAAACAAGCTTTATAAAATGGTAATGGCAGAATCTTGGCAATGGGTATACAGGTGTTCCCTGTAAAAATTCTTTCAATATTGCTGTGTTCTGAAATATTTTTAAATATATTTTTATTAATCTCAGAAAGGAAGGGAGAGAGACAGATA
>NW_006297287.1:109745-113430 GCF_000327345.1 Myotis davidii | reverse complement strand
CTTCTCTGGAATTTGCTCTTAGTAAGAACCTTCAAGGACCTTGGTCTTAGAAAGCAGGTTCCCTTTCAGCTAGCTGGTGCTAATTTACATTTATTGTGTCCAGTGACATATTTTTTTTGTAACTTTCTTCTGGTTCCCTAGGGTGTATAAAATTGGGGTATCAAATAATGTAGACAAATAATGATAAAACATAATGTTGCTTTAAGAAAAAGAGTAAAGATTTCTGCAGTTCACTTTGAAATGTGTTCAAAAAATAAGAGAATGATAGAAGAATGGATATGTGAATAAATACATGATAAACAAGCTTTATAAAATGGTAATGGCAGAATCTTGGCAATGGGTATACAGGTGTTCCCTGTAAAAATTCTTTCAATATTGCTGTGTTCTGAAATATTTTAAAATATATTTTTATTCATCTCAGAAAGGAAGGGAGAGAGACAGATAGAAACATCAATGATGAGAATCATTGATTGGCTGCCTCCTGCATGCCTCCTACCGGGCATGTGCCCTGACCAGGAATCAAACCGTGACCTCTGGTTCACAGGTCAACCCTCAACCACCAAGCCACACCAGTCGGGCATGAAATGTTTCATCATAAAACGCAGGAGGGAGGTAATGTTTTACTTTCATGGGTCCATGTGACCTTAAGCAACTTTCCACTGTCTGGATTCACTTTGCTCTGCTATCAAGGGGGTTAAACTAGCTCATCTCCAAGTTCCCTTCTGATTCCCAAAGACTCTCATTCCTTCTTCCCTTCTGATGGGGAACGCAAGGGTTACTCCCCCGAAGAGGCAGTCATCCAGCCTGCCATGACTTAGCTAATAAAGATAGTTAATCCTCCTCAGAGTACAGCGGGGATGACCTAACTCTGGCCCAGACAGTCCCTCTGCCGTCTGTGGTTCTAGAGCAGGTGCTGTGCGAGTCAGACCTTGAAATTTGTTTTGAAACCTACCACCTGTTACTGTGATTGTGTGGCTGTTTTCCTGGCTTATGGGATTTTACTTCAGCTGTTGTTCTCAGGCGAGAGTTTACTTCCTCTAGGAATCTACACAGTTCACTTGCCCTAAACTTAGCATTTGTATGTGTGGATCTTCCGGAGACTGATTCAACTATGCAACCCGGAATCGTCTGCCAAGAGTCCTCAAGTCACCCACAGACTTCAACAGCAGACTTTTAAGGGGCAAAAGTGAGAATCCGCTTTCAAGTCTTTTGTTGCCGATAATAATCTCTTTGAATTTTGCTTCGGGAAGAAGTAGCACAGCATCAGATTTATAGTTGCCCCTGACTCTTATTTTTTTTCCTGCTAACAGACGGCATTGTGCTGAGTCAGCAATTCCCTGGCAGTCATTGCTTTGCTGAAAATTCTTGTGCCTGTAAAATTTTACTGCAGGCTAACATTTACAATTTTTCTCGGGTAGTTTGAAGGGAGTTCTACGAGTTTGGAACTAAAATGGACTTCATGATTAACTAGCCCAACCCTTCAGTGACATTGTTATAAAAGACTTGCTCAAGACCATAAATTTTATTAAGGATGGAGCTAGAAACCTACCTATATTGCAGAGAGTACTTGTATAAGGGGAAAATAACAACAAGAAGCTTAAGATCTTTGCTTGTAAACATTAGGATATTTTCTTTTAAAAAGATAAATCATAGTGCTCTAGCTTCCGATTGCTGCCTATCAACCCACCACAGAACTAAGTGGCTTCAGAGAGTTTCTCTGAGAGAGAATACTACTTGGCCCATCTGGGTAGTTCTCACTTGGGGTGTTTCATGCAGTTGGAATAGAGGGTCTCTGGGCAGGACATCCAAGAAAACTTCTTTACTCACAAGTCTGGTACAGGAACTGGGAGGGCTGGAAAAGCTAGGAGCTAGTCAGACCTCTCTTTCTCTTCAAGTGGATAGGTTGGACTTCTCACACATGGTGGTTCCAGGCAACATGGCAGCTGGCTTCCCTCACAACAAGTGTTTCAGGAGGACATTGGGAGACATCTTATGACCCAACTTCTGCTTGATTTTATTGGCTACACAGGACTAGCCTGGATACCTGGAAGGGACTAGGAAAGGGCATGAATACTAGGAGATAGGCCTCACTGAGGACCATCTTTGAAGACTACCAGTGACACATAATATCACCACTACTCTTTAGAAATGACACGCTTTAATATTTTAATAAACAAAGTGAGAAGTCATCCTAAAACCTATGACTTATGCTAGGGTAACACTAGGGGCCACATGGGATGGATGGAAAAACAGAGTTTGTAGTTAGAAAAGCCTGAATTCAATTCCAAGTACTATCATTTACTAACTGTGAGACCTGAAGCAGATAATATAATTACTTTGAGTCTGAGTTTCAATATGTACATAATTAGAATGACATTTAGGTCAAAGTATTATTTATAAAAATAAAAAAATGAGTTTTAACCTCTTCATACTAATAGGTGCTCAATACATTTTAGTTCTTCTTACCCTCAGTCATCTCTGAAATCCAGAGACTTAGGTAGGTATTCATTGAACACATGCATGTTTGAGTGTCTGGTGGGAAAGGTTCTGTGTCAGGAAATGGTGATTCAAAGGTTAATAAGACATGTTCCCTTCCTTCAAGGAACTCATTCTCTGGGAGGAAGAAAAAGAGGAGGAGAAGGATGGAGGAAGAAAGTGTAAACACGCATTGAGTGAGGTACTACAATGAAGGTAGACTACATGCTAGTGTGGGAGCACAGAGGAGGGAACAGTCCACTTCAGAGAGGAGTCCTCCGGGAAGACTTCACAGAGAAGAGACTACTGAGCAGTGTCATGAAAAACAGGAGCTCACCACAAGCAGGAGGTGGGGAAGGGAAAACCAGTAGAGCAGAAGTAGCATGTGCAAAGACACAGAAGCACAAAATGTCACCGAGAAGTGAAAGCAGTTTGGTAACGCTGAAGCAAGAACAGTGGGAAATGAAGTCAGGTGGAAGCACAGATAAGGGGGCTACTTTGGAAGCCATCATGGTAGCCTAGGCAAGAGATGCTAAAGGCCTGAAGCAGAGCTGTAGTGGAGATGAAGAGGAGATGGATTAGGGGGAGATCTAAGGAGTAAGATGAAAGAACTGGCTGGCTATCTAGGAGGAGGAAAGAAGGGATCCAGAGACAATGCCTAGAGATCTCTGGCTAGGATGGTGCAGTGGATGGTACAGCCATTAGCTTATAGAGTGTATCCACGAGGAAGAATAGGTAGGTGGTAATGAATTTGGTTTTGAACACACCAAGCTTGAGATGTCTGCAGGACATTCAAAGGGAATTAATTGTTCCACATGCAGTTGAATTTATGAGTCTGGAGTTTGTGGGAGTTGGTTGGGCAGGAGAGAGAGATTTGGGAGTTACTTGACAATTTAAAGAAGTCTTTTCAGAAGTTAGTCTTTTCCAGTCTAGCCAGGTAAATAAATGATGTCTGGGGTTGTAATGATTGTTTAAACAGCCATCACTTTTGGCTTGAAAGACTTTTTCTTTTTCTAAAGTTGCCTTCTTTATTTTTTGTTTTTAATATATTTTATTGATTTTTTACAGAGAGGAAGGGAGAGAGATAGAGAGCCAGAAACATTGATGAGAGAGAAACACCGATCAGCTGCCTCCTGCACATCTCCTACAGGGGATGTGCCCGCAGCCCAGATACATGCCCTCGACCAGAATCGAACACGGACCTTTCAGT
>NW_006297287.1:99206-109685 GCF_000327345.1 Myotis davidii | reverse complement strand
GAATGATCTCTCCCTTGCCTATTTCTCGGGCTTTTTTTGAAGTCCAGAACTACAATGATATATGCAGAATGGCTCAGAACACTGTGGTTTCTCTACACAGAAAAGATGTTGGTGTTGTCTAGGATAGTGCATTAGAATCAACTGGAGGCCTTGTTAAGACAGCTTGCTGGGCCCTAACTGGTTTGGCTCAGTGGGTAGAGTGCCATCTCCACAGACTGAAGGGTCCTGGGTTCAACTCTGGTCAAGGGCATGTACCTCCCATGCAGGCTCAAATCCTGGCCCCAGTCAGGGCATGTGTGGTCAGGTCAATGTTTCTCTCTCTGTGTCTCTCCCAGTCCCTTCCACTCTCTCTAAAAATCAATGGGAAAAATATCCTCAGATGAGGATTAACCAGAAAAAGGCATTGCTGGTTTCTGATTCAGTGTGTCCGAGGGGGAGGTGGGGCCGGAGAATTTGCCTTTCTATCAAGATCCCCGGGGATGATGAGGATGCTGGTCTGGGGACCACTCAGAAGCATTGGCCTTAGGCCAGTTAACTGAAAGCTGCTGAGTTGGCTCAAAGGGTTCCTGTACTACCTTAGAATTGTCTGGGCATAGTTCTCACTGTTCATGGTCCCCAAAACTTTATTCATTCATCCAATAAATATTTACTGAGCATCTTTAATGCTCCAGGCATTGCTTTGGGCACCAGAAATACAATCCTCAACATAATGACCCAAAAAATAAAATTATTCCGGATAACAATAAGTACCATGAAAAATATAAACCAGGGTAATGGGGTAGAGTGTGGCTGGGTTGGAAGTGGTTCCTCATGTAGAGTGATAAGGGAAACCTCCAAGGAAGTAACATTTAAGGCAACACCACAATGAAATAAAGGAGTTAGCCATACTAAGGGGGGCAAGAGGACTGCAGGTAGAGGGAGCAGTGAGTATTGTCGTATACGACTGCAGAAGTGGGCAGGGCAAAGGATGTAGGATCCTGCAGGCCGTGGTGGTGTGGACTATGCGTCAGGTCTGTAGTATGGTATATACTAGCCTTTCCCAAACTTAAAGTGCATGCAAATCACTGAGGATCCCCGAAATGAAGACAAGACTCCCAAGTCATAGAGAAGGTTCTGGGAGTCTCATTTTTACCACGCCAGATGTTGCTGTTGCTTCTGGGATCCAGATTCTAGCTAGAGCATAGAAGGGAATGTTAGGAAGTAAATAAGTTCTATCATCCTTTAATTAAGAAAAAATGGTATTTTCCCTGGAAGTGTGGATAAAAGTTAAAGGGAATAGTGGAAGATGGGGAACTGAGGAAAAATCGTGATGTTGGGGAATTCCAGACACTAAACACTATTACTCAGGAGGATCTATAATGTTTTTTCAAGCATATCGATAAAAAGATTAAAAGGTTATCACCAAAATAAAGAATCTTAATAAGGATTCTCTCAATAGTTTATTTAAAAGCAACTGGAATAGATTTGCAGAGTGAGTTTGTCTGCTCACAGTTTAGTGCTGCTGCTTCATCCCTGGCTCCCACCAACCCTATTTTTCTCCTGCTTGACCGTTTCCACAACCTCTATGACCTTCTATAGCTCCCAATGGCTACAGCCCACAGCCAGAGCTCAGAGCTGCCTACCACCGCCTCTCGCCCTGCTAACCAGTGTTGCCAGCCCTTCTCTCTCCATCGCCCTGGTGAGAGCGCAGGACTTTGCAGGTGAGAAGACAGCAGAGGACCGAGGACAGCAGGGAGGAGAGGCTATTGCAGAGGCCTGTTGCCTCTACTGTACCGCTGGAAGCACAGCCTTGAGAATACAGTCGCATCTGCCTCCCCCCCTCTCCTATCCTCCCACTGCGTGGGAACTGAGCAATCTTCCTAGACTGAGTCTAGAAGTATGGCACATAAAAAATAAATAAATCTTCCATAAAATCGCATGCATCTTTTTGTAAACTTCTATACCACACGATAGATCCCTTGTTTGTTACCATAAGCATGTGTTTCCCCAAAATTTCCTGTTTTTTAGATGATTTGTGAATTGAAAATTTTGTCTGTGGAAGGAAAGCCACATTATTGAAGCTGTAAACAATAGAACGACTATGGTTTTAATCCTTTGAATGAGGCTTTGTTTCCCACTGACTGAAAACTTCCTAAAGGAAGGAAAGCTAGGAACATTCAGGAAGGATTTGTATTTTATTTTACAACAGCTTTGTGAAGGGGGAAAATCATTTGGAAACCTGAGACTCCCTTTCCTGGTTGATGGGCATCAGAACACAGCCGTGCTGGGCTCTGGCTGCACAGGGCGGCTCCCCACCCACCAAAGACTTCCTGACCCCAGTGCCAGCTTTGTTTTGTTATTGTCACACTGACACCAATAGACGTTCTTCCTGTGCCAGAGTTTCATATATTCTCAGACAGGCTAGGAACAGGTGCACCACTGTTTATCTCAATTTATTTACGCAGATCAAAAATGCTTCCCTAACAGAGTCCACCTGGCTTACTAATTCATGAAGTTTCTGTAATTAAAGAGACGCAATAATAATTGCAAAATTAGTCATCACCCAGTGAACTCTTACATTGCTTTAAGTCCCCTCCCTTAGGCCTGTATTTTCGTTGACTTTCTATACCAACATCATTTTCTTTAAAAATAAAGTTGAATCGATTAGCTGAATCATCCTTACAATTTGGAGAAAGGGCCTGTGGGTAAGAGAAGCTGGCCTTAAACCCCAAAATGCTGATATGGCCTTTCTTGCTTCCCGCGGATTCTGTGCCGGAGGCATCCATCACGCAGCCCAGGGCCCAGGCTGTCAGGCCCCACTGCAGAATCGAAAAGGACCTCTTGGACACCTGCCACTTCTGAGTCGGGGTGAAATCACCCTTGTTTATTAATCCCCACTGAATGAAGAGTACCACACGCACCCCCTTACGGCCCTCAGCCCTCAGGGCTTTGCCTCAGGTATGTGTCTGGGGACATAATTTAGATATTCGTCATCCCGGGAATTATATTTCAGGTAGCAAAGCCTAATTATAGGTCTGTTCCATAAGTGACTTCCCAGAGGCAGAAGGTACAGCTGAGGCTCGGCTTTGGTCTTTGTCCGCTGTAATTCGAGACCGCAACACCGCCTGGTCCACGTGGTCCCCTCTGTACAGCGTTACCTGTGCCCGTGGGAACAGCCAGCCTCCCACTCAGTACGGACACACTGGGGAAAAGAGGCTGCGCCTGGGCTGAAAGACGGGATCCGTTTCTAGTGTTTTCCAAAGCTTTGCCTGCTTTGTCTTAAGCCAGGGAAGGCCTCCAAGTTGCTTTCAGTAGAAGAAGATTTAAAAGGCTGTTTCTGTATTCGAGTTTCTTAGTCTTTTGTCCGAGCATGGACCCTTGCAGTGGTTCTCAACCTTCCTAATGCCGTGACCCTTTAATACAGTTCCTCATGTTGTGGTGACCCCCAATTTCATTGTTACAAATTGAACACAAAGCATAGTGATTAATCACAAAAACAATACGTACTTATATATGTGTTTTCCGATGGTCTTAGACGACCCTTGTGAAAGGGTCGTTCGACCCCCAAATGGGTCGCGACCCACAGGTTGAGAACCGCTGCTTTAGAGAGTCTGTTCATACTTATGAATCATCCCCCTCCCAAATTGTAGATACATGTAGACACACAGAAGGTTGCATGCCCTTTCAAGGGGGGGCATGGATTCCTCGGATTAAGAATAATCCATGGAACCCTAACCGGTTTGGCTCAGTGGATAGAGCGTCAGCCTGAGGACTGAAGGGTCCCAGGTTCGATTCCAGTCAAGGGCATGTACCTTGGTTGTGGGCACATCCCCAATAGAGGGCGTGCAGGAGGCAGCTGATCGATGTTTCTAACTCTCTATCCCCCTCCCTTCCTCTCTGTAAAAAATCAATAAAATATATTTTTTTAAAAAAGAATATTCCATGGAGACTTAGATATTTTTTGAACTTATAGAAGTCAATTTCATACCACATAGTTCCAATGCATTGAAGCAATGAAAGTAAAAAGGGAAGGTTCTAAAAGATAGTACTTTTCTAAAATAGATTGTGATGACTGTCTTTTTTCTTAACAA
This sequence comes from Myotis davidii, assembly GCF_000327345.1. Taxonomy (NCBI): domain Eukaryota; kingdom Metazoa; phylum Chordata; class Mammalia; order Chiroptera; family Vespertilionidae; genus Myotis; species Myotis davidii. The sequence continues at coordinate 105,615 of NW_006297287.1, read as the reverse complement.
ACATTGTGTAGTGGAGCATGAAACATCAGCTTCACCCTTAGCAGCTTACGCTCTGAGGTCACATGGGAATTCATGGTTATATACTGGCCAATATATCCTGTGTATGTAAATAATAGCACCCTATTTGTTGCTTGGTGTACCTGAGGCCAAGAGCTTTGCCTATAAGACTTATTCCTGTGACAACCACACAAGGTAAATATCACTAATCCATTCTACAGCTCAGGACAGTGAGGATCAGAGTAGAAGGCAACTTTCCCAAAGCCACACAGCCATTAAGCAGCAGAGATGGGGCACAGATCCCAGGACGGTCTGTTTCCAAAGGCCTTACTCTGAATACAGCACGAGAACACAGACCTATGGAATTTTACAATTAGCTATTTTATTTCCCACAGAGTTCTTGAGGTGGCTATCAGGCAGATAGGAAGCAGAAAGACATTAAGGCTATGTGAAGCAAAATCAGTTCCCCTTACAGTGACATCTCTTAAACAGCTGCCTAAGGGGGACCAGAGGGCCGCAGTCCATTTGGCAAGTGGCTCTGGGAGCTTGTTCTAAGGCTTCCAACGCATAACAAGCACAGAGACTTCCATTTCCCTCTGCTTCACGTCTGACTGGCATAGCTTTGGCTGCCCCTGACCCTGTTATTAGAAGCAGCAGTCTATCCTTCCTTCAGTCTGATGGGTGCTAAGGGACTTTGTGCTGTGCGCCCACCTGGCTCTCAGACTGGCGCCTCCTTAGTCCTCCTGCCAGCTCTGCTTCTCTGCCCCCTTCCCCTGTCACTGCTTGCCTGTCACTCTGCTGCCCTCTGCGGTGGCTGCAGGGGGATGAGGAACCTGGGGAAACCAGGCAAATGCTCTATTTTACGCTGAACTGTGAGTATAGAAATTGTCAAGCATTTAGACTTCTAACACTAGGCTTTTCTAAGTGTAAGTGGTAGCATAGGACCCAGCCCAGAATGTAGTATAATTAAAGCCTTAAAGGATTTTCCTAACTAAAGTAAGAGGACCACGTATCATAAGTGAAAGAAACTACCTGAGTCACTTTCAGATAAACCTGATGAACTTGAGGCATTGTCTACAGGAGGCATACATGGCAATGGCTAAGCGTATGGCTCTGGAATCTGATGCTTGAGTTCTGATGGTGATTCCACCACTTGCTGCTGTACTTTGTACAAGTTACTTTACCTTTCTGTGCCTTGGTTTTTCCATCTGTAAAATGGGACTAATAATAATACCTACCTCAAAAAATTGTTCTAAAGATTAAATATATTAATAAATACAGTATATTGCACTTAAAACAGTGCCTGGTACATCAACGCTTTCAAAAAGTGTTAATCAGTATTGTGATTATCAGTTGACCATTTTCATAATCACGAAGGGTGAATGACTTCCAGAAGGAGATCCAAAAAGTAAGTTTCATTTCCTTGCAGAGGTCTGAGGGTGGTGAGGTAAGCAGGTCACTTGGTGCAAAGCCTCAAAACAAGATGAGTGGAGCCCCAGTGGTCAGTTAGGTACTGCTGCATTACCGACTTCCTCAAAATGTAGTGGCTCAAAAGAGCAGTAATATGCTAAGTGAAATAAGTCAGTCAGAGAAAGACAAGTATCACATGATTGCACTTATATGTGGAATCTAATGAACAAAATAAACTGACAAGCAAAATACACCCAGAGACTTGGAAGTATGAAACCAACTGAGGATCCTCAGAGGGAATGGGGGAGGGAGGAGGGGACAGATCAACCAAAGAACTTATAGGCATATATGAATAACCCATGGACACAGATAATAGTGGGCGAAGAACCACTATTGGGAAGGGAAGGGTCAATGGGAGGGAAAAAAGGGGACATGTAATACTTTGAACAATAAAGATTTTTAAAAATAGAAGCAATTTATTCTTTCTCTTGTGTCTATGGGTTGATCAGGCAGCTCTAGTTCATAGAGTGTTGACCTGGGTCCTGAGTTGGCTACAATATCCAGAAGCTTCATGAACATGTTGTCGGGGAGCTTAGCTGGGATTTTTGGCCAATGGCCTTGGTTTCCCTCCATGAGGCTTCTTCAGAATGCTCCTTGGGCCTCCTCACAGCATGGCAGCTGGCTCCAAGAAAGAACTTTCCAAGACACAAAGGCAGACGATCCAGATTTCTTAAGGCCCAGCCTTGAAAGTTGCACAACATTATTACTGCTGCATCCTATTGGCCAAAATACATTGGCTCCAGGACCTCTGTGGGTGCTCAAGTCCCTCATAAAAAAAAAAAAATGGCATGATTTTTATATATAACCGATGCACATGCTCCTGTAAACTTTAAGTCATCTCTAGATTACTTTATAATACTGAACCTGATATATATGCTATGCAAATAGTTGTTATACTGTCTTGTTTAGGGAATAATAACAAGGGGGGAAAAAGCCTGTACATGTTCAGTACAGATGCAACCATAGTCGGCCTAACTACATAGTGTGTCAGTAACACAGTCACTTTTTTTCCTGAATATTTTCAATCCATAGTTGGTTGAATCCACAGATGTGCAACCTGAGGCTACGGAGGGCCAACTGTAGGTTAGTGGCCAGTCTAGATTCAAAGGGAGTGAAAGTAAACTCTACTTCTAGATGAGGGAGTAGTAGCACGGCTGCATTGCAAGAGAACATACAGGATAGAAATGTTGCTGCCGCCATCTTTAGAAACATGGTCTTCCACAGATCAGGGAATAGGGAGGAACTAGATTTCCTTAACATTTGGATTGAGCGACTCAATTAGGAAAACCAATATGAGTTTGGATCACAGAGTTACCTACTAAAATAAAGAAGCAAATGGAATTAAGTGTTTTAATATGGCATCACTTGTTTACCCATGATTTAAATATGGATTCAGAATATGGAAAATAGTTCCTTTGGGTCTAACGTCATTCAGAATAAGTAAAGGTCATTAGGTTAGGAAAAATTATTATCAGTGCAAAGCATTTTTAAGAGTAAAAACTTTTCCTTAAAGGTACATGATCAAACTACATACTCCCTAAATAGTAACATGGGGAGCTTATAGTGAAACACTACTGTGAACAAAGCAGAAAATAGCAAAGCAGCAGCTGAATAATTAACAGGAAGTCAGACAAGAGGGTCCTATAATCACTATAGAGATTCTGATTTTCCCCCACCTCCTGGCTCCTGTACAATTCTTCTAAAAGTTTGATATACTTTACATTTGCTTTGCATTTTACATTTAAATTTATTGGTTGGAGGGGCTTTAAAGGTCTGGGTGGAATTTGTGGCTTAATAGCTACAGTTACATATGGAATTACAAAATAAGATTGGAGATAATCTAGCCAAATGAATTATTATTTACCTTGAACTCTCCAGTTCCCCACAACTGTAGAAAGTCTGGTCTTTGAGATAAGTTACTGATGGATAATGTTTAAAAGGCAATAGCAGGAAGATTTTGCTAGATTTTTCAATGTTGGAGAGAAGAGAAAGCAATAAGGAATCACACCGAGATTTGGGGCCTACGTCATAAATGAATGGTTGTCTTCTAGAGTGATTAAGAAGGTAAATAGAAGGGAAAGTAAATTGCAGGGGGAAGATTACAAATTGGTGACTGAAAAAATATTTTAAAGCAAAGTAGCAGCAGCTTGCCAGCATTGTCATAACATACGGATATTCCTGGCCTACTTTATTAGGGAGAGGGGCCCCACTCACTCTCCTTTTATGAACCTATAACTTTTTATTATTCATTTTACTGTTTGTCGTTATTGAGTTGTTTCTACCCAGTGTGTTTACAACTCACATAACATACTGAAGACAATCAAATATAAAGAAACAAGGCTTGGAAATGCAGCTCGACCAGTGAAAATGTCATTAGTACCTACTGGCAGCTGCCCACTGTAAAGCAGTTGGAATTGCCTCCAATGGAAGGCAAATGAGAAACAAGGGGAATGATTATCTAGATGCCTCAATGGAAAACTTATTTTTAATAGAAGGTGGTTTTCAATGGGCCGGCAGAGAAAGAGAGTAAGTTGCCTTAGCGAGAAACTAGACAATCCATCAAGAATAGAGTACAAAGAGGAGAAAAGGTAAAGTTCTCATGGGAACAGGATATAAAATTGATGACAATGGGCCTTCGTAGAAGATGAAGAGCAACATAACAATGTGTGCTATGTATTATTTGCATAAACTCCAAAGAACTTGGCACTGTCTACATTTTCCATATCACAATCATAAACCAGGAAGTTAAGAAAAAAAAGGGTTTCAAGCAGCGAAAATAGGGGTCGGAATACTCAACTTTACTCAAGGGAGTTTCCAGGTCCTTACTTCACAAATAAAGTAAGCTTGGCTACTGTCTTTTTTCCTAAACCCAACCATTTAAAATGAGATTCAGGTTCAATACTTACATATTATCTACTCTTATAATAGTTCACTTGTTGAGTATTAATTAGGCACCAAGCACTGTTCTAAATTCTATCTGGATAGGTTCATTTACCACCATAGCAACCTAACATATAAGGACTAGGCTTTATCCCCATTTATAGATGAGGAGATTGAAACAGAGAAGTTTTAGAACGTACCCAAAATCACACAGCTAGTAAGTGGTAGAGTTGGAATATGAATCCAGGCTAGTCAAGTTCCTACTGGTATATCCTTAATAACTAGGCAGCTCTTCTCAAACCTGAGTGTGCACCAGAGTCATCTAAAGGGTCTTTAAAACACAGAATGCTTCCTTGGGTGAGGGAAACAAAAGAAAAAATAAACAAGTGGAACTACATCCAACTAAAAAGGTTTTGCATAGCAAAGGAAATCATCAATAAAACAAAAAGACAACTTGCTGAATGGGAGAAATATTTGTCATGATACATTCAATAAGGAGTTAGTACCCAAAATTTATACAGAATTCATACAACTCAACACCAAAAAGCAAACAAACAATCCAATTTATGGAAAAAATGCTCAAAGTCACTAATCATCAGAGAGATGCAAATTAAAACAGCAATGAGATATCACCTCTCACCTGTCAGAATGGCTATCATCAATACATCAACAAACAATAAGTGTTGGGGAGGATATGGAGAAATGGGAACCCTTGTGCACTGTTGGTGGGAATGCAGATTGGTGCAGCCACTATGAAAAATACTATGGAGTTTCCTCAAAAAATTAAAAATACAAGTACCTTATGACCCAACAATTCCACTTCTCTGTATATATCAGAAGAAACCCAAAACACTAATTTAAAATAATTTATGCACCCCTATGTTCATTGCAGTGTTATTTACAATCGCTAAGATATAAAAGCAACTTATGCCCATCAATAGGCAAGTTGATTTAAAAAAAAAAAAAAAGATAGTGGTACAAACCTAGCTGGTTTGGCTCAAAGGATAGAGCATCGGCCTGCAGACTGAAGGGTCCCAAACTCAATTCTGATCAAGGACACATACCTCAGTGGTAGGCTCAATCTCCAACCCAGTGCAGGAAGCAGACAATCAATGTGCCTCCCTCACATCAATGTTTCTTTCTCTGTCTCTCCCTTCCACTTTCTCTAAAAGATTAATGGAAAAATATCCTTGGGTGAGGATTAACGAAAAGAAAAAAAGTAGTGGTACATATACACAATGGAATACTGCTCAGCCATAAAAAAGAATGGGTGTTACCATTTGCAACAGCATGGATGAACTGAAAGGGTATTATGCTGAGTGAAATAAGTCAGACAGAGAAAGTTAAATACCATATGGTTTCACTTATATGTGGAATCTAAAGAACAAAATAAATGAACAAAGTAACACCAGACTGATAGAGATCAGACTGATGGTTGCCAGAAGGGGTTGAGGGGCTGGATGGAAAAGGTGAAGAGATTAAGAAGTACAAATCGGTAGTCACAGAATAGTCACAGGGATGTAAAATACAGCATAAGGAATATTGTTAATTATACTATAACTAGAGGCCCGGTGCACAGAAATTTGTGCACTTGGGGGAGGGGGGGAGAGGGGGTCCCTCAGCCCAGCCTGTGCCCTCTTGCAGTCTGGAACCCCTCGGGAGATAACGACCTGCTGGCTTAGGCCTGCTCCCGGGTGGCAGAGAGCAGGCCCAATCCCTAGGTGTAGCCCCTGGTTGGGCTCAGAACAGGGCTGATTGGGGAGTTGGGGCACCGCCCCCTGTCATGCACAGAGCAGGGCGGATCGGGAGGTTGTGATGCCACCCTCAGTCATGCTCAGGATAGGGCCGATTGGGGGGTTGGGGCACCGCCCCCTGTCACAGTCAAGGCAGGGTCGATGGGGAGGTTGCGGCGCCACCCCCTGTCACGCACAGAACAGGGCCAATCCGGGGGTTGGGGCTCCTTACCCTGTCATGCACAGAGCAGGGTCGATCAGGGGGTTGGGGAGCTCCCCCCTGTAACTCAGAGTAGGGCCGATAGGGGAGTTGGGGCACCGCCCCCTTG
>NW_006297287.1:61474-98674 GCF_000327345.1 Myotis davidii | reverse complement strand
GGCCGGCAAGGCAGGTGGGGAACGTTAGTTTCCTCTGTCACTGAAGCAAGCAAGCCTCATGTTAGCTTCAGCTGCCTGGCTGCCGGCCATCATCTTGGCTGGCAGTTAATTTGCATATCGCCCTGATTAGCCAATGGGAAGGGTAGTGGTCGTATGCTCATTACCATGTTTCTCTTTTATTAGATAGGATAGCTACGTCTGGTACCAGGTGAGTACTTGAAATATCAAGGGGACCACTTTGTAAAGTATATGATTGTCTAACGACTTTGCTGTACACCTAACATTAATACAGAATAATATTGAATGTGAACTCTAATTGAAGAAGAAAAAAACACAGAATGCTGAGGTCCACCTCAGAGTTTCTGACTCAGTAGATCTGGATGGAACCAGAGACTCTACATTTCTAACAAGCTCCCGTAGTTGCCGTACCAAAGTACCACAGACCGAGTGGCTTAAACAACAGAAATTTATTTTCTCACAGTTCTGGAAGCTTAAATTCTGAGATCAAGGTGTAGTCAGGGTTGGTTTCTTTTGAGGCCTCTCCTCCTGGCTTGCAAATGTTTGTCTTCCTGTTTCTTCACAGTCATCCTCCTGTGTGTTTATGTCCTAATATCCTCTTCTTATAAAGACATCAGTCAGTTTGGATTGGGGCCCATGCTACTGACCTCATTTTAATTTAATTACCTCTTTAAAGACAACCCCATCTCCAGCCTGGCCAGACTGAGGGGTCAAGGGTTCAATTCCCAGTTAAGGGCATGTGCCTCAGCTGCGGGCTCAGTCTCCAACCCTGGTTGGGGCGCACGTGCGAGGCAGCTGGTTGATGTGTGTCTCTCACAATTTTTCTCTCCCCGACTCCTACCTCCCCTGCACTATGTGTGAAGAGATTGATGGAAGATGTATCCTTGGGTACGGCTTAAATAAATAACCCCCCTTCCCCCTGCCCCAATCTCCAATACAGCCACATTCTGAGGTACTGGGAGTGAGGCTTCAACATAAGAATTGGGTGGAGGACAGAGATACAATGCAGCTCATACACCAGGTGATGCTGATGTAACTGTTCGTCCAGGGACCACAGTTTCAGAGCTCTTGAACTAGCACTGTCCTGGATAACTTTTTGTCATTTCAATTATTATCTCATTTAATGCTCACATGAGAAAAACACCATGATGCTCATTTCCTAAAAATAAAAAAATAAAAAAAAATCAAGTACAGAGATTTTAAATGACTTTCCTCAATTCACACACCTGGCATAGTAGACACTATTGGTTGAACTATTACTACTATGATCTGTTTCTACTCACAGCACTTTTAACGCCAAAGAAATGAGTTTCCACCCAAGCAATTCTTCAGTTCCCTGCAGACACCAACCTGGTGTTCTGCAATTGAAAATAATTCTGACACTAACTACCCAGAGTTAGCACAGAGCCCACAAGTCAAGGGCTCAGCCCCACAAGGCTGTCCCCACTCCGGAGGCCAGTTGAAAGTAGTGGGTTCCCAGGTTACCCGCACTTCTGTCTGACTTGGCTACAAATTGGGGGTTCCTATGACACCCTCCCACCCTCCACCCCCCACTCAGACCTGAAATTTGCTGTAACAGCTCATAGAATTCAGGGAAGCATTTTACTTACTGTTACTACTTTCTCCTAAAGAGTACAATTGGACAGCCAGATAAAGAGGTGCATAGGGCAAGGTCCAGAAGGATTCTGAGCATAGGAGCCTCTGTCCCTCTGGAGTTTGGGGTGCACTACCCTTCTGGCACATGATGTGCTCACCAACACAGAAGCTGTCCAGACTCCCTCTTTTAGGGTTTTTATGGAGGTTCCATATATGCAGGCATGATTGATTAAATCATTGGTCATTGGTAATTGGCTCAATTCTCAACCCCTCTTCTCTCCCCAGAGGGAGAAGCTTTTAAAATCAGGATTTTTAAAAATAAAAATTGCTTGGCAAACTAGAGTTGTTTAGGCTTACGTTTCAGAGGCCCGGAAGACATTACTCTATTACGTGGACCATTGGCCTTGTTCCTCTCACCTTAAAGCCTTTGCAATGGCTGTTCCCCTGCTTGGAATGCTCTTCTTCCAGATATGGGTCAGGCCACATCTCTCACTGCCTTCAAATCTTCAAATGTCACTTTCTCAGTGAGGCCTGCCCTGGCCACCATTTGTCATATTGCGACCATCCTGCCCTTCCAGCACCTCCCCCATTCACCTTTCTTTGCTCGACTTTTTCTTTCTTATTATCACTTCCTAACATTTTACACCATTTACTTATTATGTCTATTATTATTTACCAGAGGACTGATGCACAAAATTCGTGCAAGGGGCTCGCCCCTCACAGCCCCGGCTGCCTCATGGCCGGGCTGCATCACAGCCCCGCAGCCCCACTCCCCACCCACTGGTCGTTCCAGAAGGTCTTTCAGAAGGTTGTTCTGTCATCCGTTCTAATTAGCATATTAGCTCTTTATTCTATAAATTGTCTGCTTCCCCCTCTAAAAAATAAGATCCATAGAACCAGATCTTCATCTACTGTGTTCCCTGGTGTACCCCAAATGCCTAGACTAATGCTTGGCACATAGCACTCAACAAATATTTTTGAATGAATGAAGGGTGTTCATCATGGTAACTATGGGTCAACTGCTAAAAACCTTGTATACACTGACATTATAAATCAAAACAGGAAAAGTGACTTCTATGCTAACGTGGCAAATCCAGTTTTGCTCCTGCCCCTAAGTCCTACAAAAACTATAATCAAGAGGATGGAAGAGCAAAAGGGAAGCAAAACCTGCAATACGTGGAAAGCTGGAGAGCAGACAGCCCAGCCCAACTTTACGGATATGAAAAGACGAATCCTAAGGTAGCAGTCAGGAAAGCTGAGAATCAACCTAATCTATACCACAGAAACCTCAAAAGACTCATGACAAGCAGCACCAGCTACTTTCGGAACTGTAGGTGGTCAGTGGGAATTATAATAAATATATGGAGAAAGCTACATGAGAAGTCTGAACCCTGCATCCATCCCTATTCCACTCTTTTGGGAAGAGTCTTCTTCCACCCCGACATGATGTATTCTCTGGAGAGGGTGAAAGGGTGGGTCCTTGGACTTTAGGAGCTGGGTACCAAAACTAGGGGGATTCGGTGACCAAATGCGTGTTGAATGCCAAGTGTTCCCAGACACTGGCAGACCTTCGCTCTTCAGGCAGGAGGTTAGGAGAGGTTTTTCCTGAACAATCTGACTAGCCAAGAGGAAAGAACTAAAGATACTGACACCGGAGTTGGCTATGAAATGACCCAACCAGATCATCAACCAGTAAAACTCAAAATTGACAAATCCCATTCAAGTGCTGAACTTCTAATTTGCTTTCAATACCCACTTTTAACATAAGCAGACAATCAAGGAATCACCAAAACATCACCGTTTACAGAAAATAAAAATAAGTATTTCTCAGACAGCTGAGGTGAGTCACTAACATGGAAGATAGAAACCAAAAACAAACAGAAAAACAACTTGTAAGAAATGGGCTTTACAGAGAGAATACTTTTAAAATTACCCTTCCCGAATCACCTTATTAATATGCTCAGAAAGGTAAGATACTACATTCATATAAAAGATTGAAATGTTATCCTTTTAAAGGGCCATTCAGAGAACAGAAAGGTGCTTTGGGGAAATTATAAACATGATGGCAAAAAAAAAAAGGAGAAAATCCCATTTAAAAGGTTAGAAGATAAAGTTGAAGAAATCTCCCAAAAGCAGTGCAAAAGGCAATGAGATAAGAAATGGAAAGAAATTAGAAGACCAGCTCAGAAGGGCTAACGTTTGAATTCAAGAAAGAGAACAAAGAAGGAAAGAAAGGGAGAGAATCATTCAAAGAAAAGTTTCAGGAAAATGCCCCAAAACAAAGTAACGAGCTTCCACATGGACAGGCCCTTACCCAGCACCATGGTGAATTTAGATCCACAGATTGCAAACATTGTGAGTTACTTAGTAGATACACTGCAAAATTCTTTTTTCCAGGGGAAAAAGAAACACATAAAATAACCCCCACTTACCCACAAGGGATATGTGAAATCAAATTGGGGATAGTACCAAACCCTACATATACTTTGTTTTTTCCTTTATACATACTCATGATAAAGTTTAATTTATAAATTAGGCGCAGTAAAAGACTAATGACAATAACCTATACTAAAATAGGACAACTATAACAATATACTGAAAAAAGAGTTATGTGAATGTAGTCTCTCCCAAAATATCTTATTGTACTGTACTCAGCCTTCTTACAATGACGTGGACGATACAATGCTTTTGTGATTAGAGGAAGTGCAGTGAATGGCATAGGCATTGTGACACAGTGTTAGGTTACTATCAGCCTTCTGACCAAACCAGGAGGAGGATTATTTACTTGCAGTGAATAGGCTTGGCTGTCACTGGTTTCAGAGGATCCCTTGCTGAAGTCTCCATATAAGCTTAATGTTTTCTGGAGCACAACATTGCCATCAATTGCGACATGTTTTCCATTCATGTCTTCCACCCACAATTTTAACACCCTTTTCATTTTAACTAAGCACTTATCATGCACTGTGGGGGTAATTTTTTCAGTTTGAGATGAAACAGCAAAATCAGCATAAATTTCCTTTTCCTTCTTCACAATTTCACAAAGATTCCTTATTGCCATAGATCTTAGCCACCTCAGCAAAAGATGTTTTTTCTTTCCAAGTCAAGAAATTGCACTCTTTCACTTAAAGGAACCACTTTGTAGCTTCTCTTTTTGCGTTAAGACTGTTGTTAAGTACAATGAGAGTGACTTGATCACAAGCACTGTGATGCCTCACCCACGATGGCTATGAAATAACTAACAAGCGGGGAGCAGGGAGCAGGGAGCATATACAGCGTGGAGACCTGGACAAGGGATGAGTTAAGTCCTAGGTGGTATGCCGTGAGATTTCATCACACTACTTAGGGCGGCACACAATTTTACACTTACAAGTTGTTTATTTCTGTAATTTTTCATTAAATATTTTCAGATTGCCGTTGGATAGAGCGTTGGCCGGCAGAATGAAGGGTCCTGGGTTCGATTCCGGTCAAGGGCATGTACCTTGGTTGCAGGTTCAATCCCCGACCCTGGTCAGGGCAAGTGCAGGAGGCAAACAATCGATGTCTCTCTCTCTCACATCGATGTTTCTCTGTCTCCCTCCTTTTCATTCTCTCTAAAATTCAATGGAAAAATATCCTCAGGTGAGGGTTAACAAAACAAAACAAAAAAGGGAAATGGTGAATAAGGAGGGAAGACTGCACAAAGGATTAGGAATCACAATGGTGTTTCAAACCTCTTAAAAGCAACTCCTATGCCAAAACCGGTTTGGCTCAGTGGATAGAGCGTCGGCCTGTGGACTGAAAGGTCCCGGGTTCGATTCCAGTCAAGGGCATGTGCCTGGGTTGCAGGCACATCCCCAGTGGGAGATGTGCAGGAGGCAGCTGATCGATGTTTCTCTCTCATCGATATTTCTAACTCTCTATCTCTCTCCCTTCCTCTCTGTAAAAAAATCAATAAAATATATTAAAAAAAAAAAAGCAACTCCTAGAACTGGTCCTTGGGGGCCTACCTGTAGTCATCTTGCTGGTCCCGAAATGTATAGTTTGGAATGGACACATTTAGTAGTTGGCAGAAGCCCACATTGGTGCCTATCAAGCCAGGAACACACAAGACAAGTCAGGCTAAGGTCAAGCTCTGGTTGACTCAATCAGTAACGATACAACAAGCCACTTTTACTTTTTAAATATTTTTAAATTAAACTTATCGTGGTGACACTAGTTGGCAAAACCATACAGGTTTCAAGTGTACAGCTCAATAAAACATCATCTGCACACTGTGATCTGCCCATCGCCCCCAAGCAAAATCTTTCTGTCCCCATTTTCCTCTGCCTTTGCCCACCTCCACCTAACCCCCACCACCCCCTCCCCTGTGGCGATCACCACACTATGGTCTGTGTCTATGTGACATGTATGCATGTGTTTTGGTTAATCCCTTCACCTTCTTTCATCTTGTCCCTCCTCCCCCCACCCCTCTGACACTTGTCAGTCTGTTCCACGTACCCATGTCTCTGTTTCTATTTTGTTCGTCAGTTTATTTTGTTCATTAGGTTCCACATATGAGTGAGATCATATGATATTTGTCTTTCTCTGACTGGCTTATTTCACTTAGCACAACAATCTCCAGGTCCATCCATGCTGTCCCTTTTTTTATGGCCGAGTATATTCCATTGTGTAAATGTGCCAAAGATTTTTTATCCACTCATCCACTGATGGGCACTTGGGCTGTTTCTAGATCTTGGCTATTGTAAATAACACCACTATGAATATAGGAGTGCATATATTCTTTCAAACTAGTGTTTCACATTTCTTAAGATATATTCCCAGAAGTGAGATTCCTGGGTCAAAAGGCAGTTCCATTTTTTTAAAATCTTTATTCTTAAAAGCATTATTATAAATATGTCCCCTTTTTTCTTCCATTGACCCCTTATAACCCATTCCCGGCCCTCGCCCCAAGCTTCCACACCCAATTGTCTGTATCCATGGGTTATGGATATATGCATACAAGTTGTTTGGTTAATCTCTTCCCACCCCCACCTTCCCTCTGAGATTCCAGTCTGTTTCATGCTTCTATGACTCTGGATCTATTTTGATGAAAGACTGCTTCTTTACATATATATATTATTAATTTTTTACAGAGAGGAAGAGAGAGGGATAGAGAGCTAGAAACATTGATGAGAGAGAAGCATCAATCAGCTGCCTCCTGCACACCCTCTATTGGGGATGTGCCTGCAACCAAGGTACATGCCCTTGACGGGAATCGAACCTGGGACCCTTCAGTCCCCAGGCCGACGCTCTATCCACTGAGCCAAATGGGCTAGGGTCTGATTGGTATTTCTGGTTTCCTTGAATATATTCCTAGTAGTGGGATAAATGGGTCAAATGGGAGTTATATATTCAATTTTTAGAGGAAATTTTATACTGTTTTCCATAATGGCTGCACCAATCTGCATTCCCACCAACAGTGCACGGGGGTTCCCTTTTCTCCACATCCTCACCAGCACTTCTTGATTTGTTGATGATAGCCATTCTGACAGGTGTGATCTTTCATTGTGGTTTTAATTTGCATCTCGGATGATTAGTGACATTGAGCATTTTCTCATATGCCTATTGGCCATTTGTATGTCCTCTTTGGAGAAGTGTCTTTTCAGGTCCTTTGCTCATTTTTTATTGCATTGTTTGTCTTCCTGGTGTTGAGTTGTATAAGTTCTTTATGTATTTTGGAAATTAATCCCTTACAGATATAGCACTGGCAAATATATTCTCATTCAGTGGGCTCCCTTTTCTTTTTCTTAATAGTTTCTTTTGTTCTGCAAAAGCTTTTTAGTTTGATGTAGTCACGTTTGTTTGTTTTCCTTACCTAGGTGATGTATCTGTGAAAATTCTGCTATGAGAAATGTCTGAAATTTTACAGCCTATGTTTTCTTCTAGGCTTTTTATGGATTCGTGATTTACATGTAAGTCTTTTATCCACTTTGAGTTTATTCTTACATATCGTGTAAAATAGTGGTCTAGTTTCATTTTTTTCATGTGCTGTCCAATTTTCCCAACACCATTTATTGAAGAGACTAGCTTTTCTGTGTGTTTTTGCCTCCTTTGTCAAATATTAATTGACCATAAAGGCATGAGTCTATTTCTGGGCTCTCTGTTCTGTTCTGTTGATCTATATGCCTATTCTTAGGCTGTACCAGAATACAATAAGCCACTTTTAGATTCAAACGCTTTGTTACTTATTTAGAGAGTGAAAAGAAGAAGCCAAAGGTGCCAGCTCCCCGTGATCCCTGTCCTACACACCGAAAAGGACGACACTGAAACAAAGGGGTCATATGACTGCAGTGTGAGTTATGAGGACCCTGTTGCTTAGGAGCCCCTTCTAGGCTCCAGCTATGCGGTTTCATATTGTGTAGCTCCATCGGTAGGAAGGCTGTGGCACGAAGTCCTGCACCTCTTCAGACAGTCTCCCAAGGGAAACAGAGAAGTGGGTGGAAGATAGCTTCTCCCCTTCTGGTTTGAAAGGATCACAAGGCATTTTCCCAAGACAGATTAGCTGCAGTTCAAGCCAGCTCTTGCCTCCATGGCTTATTTGGATATCTGCAAGGTGGTTGGTTGACATGGCCAGAGCCTTTCCCTTATTGGCCTGTGGGATAAGGCTATCACATTGCAGAAAGCTTAACAGGAAACCTGTAAATTCTTCCCTAGTCCCCATTTAGGATAGTAAATCATAAATGATGTCATGTCCCCAGGGGAAATAGCAGGGTTTAGTGCAACCCTTAGAGACCTGATAGTTGATAGCCCCCATCTTATTTCTATTTCCACCAGTCTGGCTCCCACAAAAACAGACAGATTCAGGAGGCGACAGAAGACTACTGCAAATTCAACAAAGTTGTAGCCACAGTTGCAGCTAAGGGGGGCCAGAGCAGAAGTACCTATTTAATCTCTCCCCACACGGCTATGTCCTAAGTAAGAATAACATATCAAGTCAAGAGAATTAAGGAGAGCCTGTAGAGGCCTCGTAGGCAATGAAAAGATAGAAAAAAATAACCCTTACCCCTAGCGAAAGGCCAATATATGAGATTTGTATTCAGATTTCTGAGCACCAATTCATTCATTTGGATAATATCTAAATAAGGGGATACAAGCTTTTTAAAAATCCCGAGATGGAGCAGCGACACAGACTGTCTATGTTGGAATCTCATCGAATGTTTTATTGACCAGAAACAGTCAGTACTGCTCCCTGAAGAATGAGTAAATTACCCTACCCTTTTGAACTCAGGAAGGACCACGTGACTGGTTTGGCCAGTGAAACAGGGAAAGAATCCCCTCCGAGAACCCAGCACTCCCGCGTCCCAGTCCACAAAGCAGCAGCGACAGGTCTCCGATGACTCCAGGCAGCCGCGCGGCCGCTGGAAAGCGTGGAGGCAGGAAGTCCACGGGAGGAAGGCGGAGCCTGAGATTAGTGAACAGTCCCGGTGGAAGCCGGAGGGACCGAGAGGCCGAAAAGAGAAAAGGGCAGCAGTTTCACTTGGGAGCTAGACCGCCCGCCCCGGGACCCCGCCCCTCGCAGCCGATTCCGCGATAATACGACAAACTCCCGGGATTTCCCTCCAACTCCAGCTCAACACCCGAAGGGGCGGGGC
Organism: Myotis davidii; assembly: GCF_000327345.1. Classification (NCBI taxonomy): domain Eukaryota; kingdom Metazoa; phylum Chordata; class Mammalia; order Chiroptera; family Vespertilionidae; genus Myotis; species Myotis davidii. The sequence goes on along the minus strand of NW_006297287.1, from coordinate 89,450 downwards.
CAGAGGACACCGCGGCGTCTGGCCCTCCGCTACTAGCTCTTCGGGATCTCGAGAGAGTTGCGTTTCTCGCGACATTTCCGGAGTCGCCCTTCCACGCGGAGTCGGGACGCGTGTGCTGTGACCGAAGTGCAGGGAGGGCGGAGACCGTGCGGGAGGGAGAAGCCCCTTTGGCCTGCCCTACGGAAGCCTGCGAGGGAGGGTGGTGACCGCTGCCCCGTCCAGCTGCCCCGATGCCCAGCGCCAGCGCCAGCCGCAAGACTCAGGAGAAGCCGCGGGAGGTCATGGACGCGGCGGAAGTGGGTTTCCCCCTTCCTCGGGCCCGGGAGGATAGACCCCTGGGCCGGAGCGCGTGGAGGGCGGGCGGAGGGTGAGCGGGACCCTGCCCTCGGGGTCCCTGTCGGCACCTCTCCTGCGGGCCGGGGTCCGGGCGCCCAGGGCCCTCGCCGAGACTCCGGGGCCTTGGCCAAGAAGCGTGGCCAGACCCTCTCCGGACCGGACCGGACCGCTTTCTCACCGGCCTGGCTCCCTGGCAGCGGGCCGCGGGGAGGGTGGACGTGAGGCTCCCCCTGCCCGGAAGTGGCAGCGCGGGGTCACCCTGGCGTCTCCCTGGCTAGGCACGTCCCTCACGTAAACCACCACCTCGGACACTGACAGTGATGAGTAAAACGGTCTGACTGTGTGTTTAGTGACCGTTTGCCGTGTGGCAGCTCTAAAGGACACTTGTCGTTTTTATTGTCTTTCTCCCTGTAAGTGATGGGGTGAGGCAGGAAGCTTAGAGGGCGATTGAGATGAAGGGACCCACAATCTTGGGGGGCAATTCCTAACACCCAGCTGTCCCTCGGTGCTTTTCCGAAATGAAAGTTTGATACCATCCTACAGGTCAGGTGTATTGTATTAAAACAGCCTTTACTCATGCCCGGCTCCTAATTTTCCTATTGTGGAATTACGAGTTTGTGATAAACTGCATAAGGAATGGGACATTTTAAGAATATGAGGTCGATAGGGGTTGCTGAAACACGAACTAATCGAGTGATGGCGAATCTTGAGCTCGGTGGGCCAGCATTTTGAAAAACCCTAACTTAACTCTGGTGCCCTGTCACATATAGAAATTTTTTGATATTTGCAACCATAGTCAAACAAAGACTTATATTTTTGGTATTTACTTTATATATTTAAATGCCATTTAACAAAGAAAAATCAACCAAAAAATGAGTTCGTGTGTCACCTCTGACACGTGTGTCATAGGTTCGCCATCACTGAACTAATCCATCTGTTGCCCTAATGCTATATTGTATAACTGTATCTTTTTACTAGGGCTAGGGTTTTCTTTGTCCTTAAGGTTGGTTGGTTTATTTTTGTATAAACACACAAAAACCTGAGTCCTCCAGATTAAAGGAGAGGATTCCAACCGATAGCAATAGAGTGATAAAAATGAATTATTTCATATGTATCTTAAGTTACCTTGTAAAATCTAAGGGAATTATTTTGGGTATTCTTTATCTGATTATATAAACTAATGCAACCTTGCAGATAGCTCAGGTCTAGATATAAGGTAGACATTGTGGCAGAGTTATGTCATTTTATAGCTAGAAGGCTCCTAAGAGATCATTTTAGAGGTTAAATGAGATTAAAAGAAAAGGTCACTTATCTATATATAATAAAGCCTAAGTGACAGTTAACCAGAACAACCGTTTGCTATGATGCACACTGACCACCAGGGGGCAGACACTCAACACAGGAGCTGCCCCCTGGTGGTCAGTGCGCTCCCACAGGGCAAGCGCTGCTCAGCCAGAAGCCAGGCTCATGGCTGGCCAGCAGTTGCCATGGCGGGAGCCTCTCCTGACTCCACAGCAGCAGGCGCAGTGGGCCCGGCTGAGCCTGAGTGGTGTGGCGCCTGGCCCTGATTCCGGCTCTTCTCTGCCACTTGGTGTGCTGCTACATCCCTCAGGGGATGTCCAACTGCTGGTTTAGGCAGTCGGACATCCCCTGAGGGGTCCCAGGCTGCGAGAGGGATGTCCGATTGCCGGCTTAGGACTGATCCCTAGGCTGGCAGGTGGACATCCCCCGAGGGGTCCTGGACTGCGAGAGGGCCGCAAGCTGGGCTGAGGGCTGCCCCCCCCCCCAAATCCCGCAGAAATTTTGTGCATTGGACCTCTAGTCTATTTAATAAATACAGTATTTTAAGAAAAACCTGAACCCTAGATCTCTTGTTTCCTGTTTCTGACTTTAAATCTGTAAAAAGAAATTTGATATTATATTGTCATTGTCACTTGCAACCTAGTATACTGAAGCTGATTTTTAGAAACAGGAAGCTGGTGGTGGTTGGGGGGGGTGGATTATGTTTTCCAAATGGAAAGTTGTAGTTAGCTTATATCCAACATCTTCAGTTTCTAAAAATGTGACATCTGGTGCTCAGAAAGCTTACCAAAAATGTTGGTTCTCTTTGAACATCTCTTCCTGTAATAGGAAGTTAATAAAACTGTGGTGCTTCATCCTACTCCCTTCCAGGAAATTTATATCCCTCCTTTGAAGTAGGTTAATCTCATTTTGAAGAAGATAGTTACGATGTGTTGTACATGTGTAAATTTTATCTGAGAATGCTATTAATTATGGTATATCCATCCAAGAGTAGTGATCTTTCAAACAAACTAGCCAGAAACCGGGTGCTTATCCTTTTTCTATAGAGTACATATGTAAATAATATGACAAATTTCCACACTTTAAAACTACGACTCTTTGAATTAATAAAGTGGTCCTGAAAGTGAAAAGGAATTTATTTTTACATTGTTGTTTGTATTTATGTGTTTACTGTGCTATTATTTTTTTTTAAATAAAACGTTATAATGCAAAACATTTTTTGTAGGATTATGCTAAAGAAAGATATGGAGTATCTTCAATGATACAGTCTCAAGAAAAATCAGGTTAGTAGCTATGTGATAATAAATAAAGCTGTTTTTCTCCTAATTCCAGGGAAATTCTTCATGAAGTTTTAATTAAGGTTGACATAACTTTGAAAAACATAAATGACAGTAATAACTCAAGCAGATGTTATAATCCTGTATAAACATTTGTCAGTTTGGTTGGGGTTCCTAATCTAGAAAGGGAAGAAAATACATTAAATGAGTATATTTTAAGAGTTAAATTATATTAAAAAGATATTCCTAAGTGATTAGGTAAAATATTTAAGATTTAACTCTGGCCCAGGAGATAAAAGAATGTTAATAGTAACTACCTTCATCATATACAGCCTTTTTGCATGCTTTATGAGGCTACCTTCTTTACTCTCCCCTTGATTTTATTAGATTTCTTTAAAATTGATTTGTCACATATTGTTTCTCTCAGACCTGTAGGTTTTCTATTTTTAAACATTTGCCTTTTGTTTTTATTTACTTATTTATTTGTGTTTTCAATAGATTATCTTAACAATCATTTTTCTTATGGTAGACACTCCAAAGACCAAATATTGTCTTTCAGTCTTTGGTACACCTGCAGATCTTTAAGTTCTGGCCTGTTGGAAGTACTTCTAATTTACAGACTTGCCTATGAATGTTATGCTTTGGAAATAGCATATCTCCGGGTTAATTTTATTGGATTCAATTTATTGCATGATCATAAAATCACTTTCCTTCCCAACTTTTTTCCGAAAAGTGCCAAATAATTGGCTAAAAATATACCAATTCCAAAAGATACAGATGGTGAAGTAAAATAATTGAATATAAAATGGGATAGAAGCAATATAGTTTGGAGATAACATTCCCCTGCCAGAGTAAGCAAGAGGGGTCATTCAAGACTTTGTTTTTAGCTTAATTATCTTCCTGAACTGGACTTCCTTCAGCTGTAACACAAAGATGCCCAATGGAGTTTCAATTTATTACGTAAGTCCCAATCACCCTTTGCCATAATTACTGTTCCCATTTGGCTGGCAAATCCAGACAACTGTTTTCCACTTATACGCTCTCCCCACCAGAGGGAAAAAAAACTATGTATGTTTACAGTAGCATAACAGTAAAATTCTGCCTTTGGTTTTATCTCTGCTAAAATCCTTATACTTTATTCATGCAAAGTTTCCTTCCCTATTTGCTTCCATTTCTCCAAATTTCATCATTCTAATGCCAGTGTCTTAAGAGTGTGGAAGAGGCAATCGTTTTTTTAAACTGAAACCCTACTGCCACTAATCAATCATTGGTGCAAGTGTGACATGTGCCTCAAGTATGTGTAGATATGTTAAAGGTTGAGAACCCCTATGCTAATTAGTTGGAATACCACATGAAAGAAGGGCTATTATTCTGTCTTTTTCAAAGTACTATTAAAGTTACCCTAGTCATGACATTTATTTATGTCTCCTCAGGTTTATGTTATGTTTCATTTGATTTTTTATTGCCTAGTTATTAGTAAGTCATTGGCTTTTTCAATTTTGGCATTTCCAAATCTCTTAAATGTTTATGCTATTCTGTCTGTCTTTTCTCTTTCATACTTTGCTTTGCCTAAGTTTACACAGCAGACTTGGGAGTTGGTTTAACTCATAAGGTCTGTTGCCAATGTTTTGTAGAAATTCTCTTGTGATACCCAGTGGCTTAAAAATTCCTCATTCATTGTCTGCTTTGGGCAGTGAGAACCATTGTATTCTCCTGTAATTTTCCTATTTGCTTCAAGAGACAAATTATAAGTATGTTTAGACAAAGTAGGTAGAATAAATATATTTGTTTAGTATTGGTTTTGTGTTTTTTTGGGGTGGGGGGTTTGTTTGTTTTTCATCCTCACCCGAGGATATTTTTCCATTGATTTTTAGAGAGAGAGAAAGACAGAGAGAAATATCAATATGAGAGAAACACATCGATTGGTTGCCTCCTGCATTAGCCCTGACCATAGCCGGGGCCGGGCCAGGGAAGAGCCTGCAACCGGGGTACATGCCCTTAATTGGAATTGAACCTGGGACCCTTTGGTCTACAGGCCAAAGCTCTACGCACTGAGCCAAACCGTCTAGGGCTTTGCTTAGTATTATAACTAGGTTTCACTGCACAAGATACAGTAGGTCCTTGGGTTACCTCGGAGATCCGTTCCTACCGGCGACGGCGTAACGCGATTCGCCGTAAGCCGGAACCCACCTATGTAAGCACCTACATCATTCACATGGAGCACATACACAGCAGTAATGAAGTGAAGCAGTCAAAAATATTTAAAAGAAAGATAACAATTCCTGACCTTTACTTGTGGTAAATAAATAATAAAAAACATAAAGCACATACGTACATACGTTGAAATGACGGAACTTTTTTATAAATACTGTAAATGGGAGATGGCAACGTAACCACGAAACGACGTACATCGAGTCCAGCATAACCCGAGGACTGCCTGTAATGACAAACTTTATTAGTTAGGCAACATAACCCTTGAGAAAGATCTTTTACTACTCTTGATGTGATGTGATGTGATGTCTATTATTGTTTTTAAGTAATACGTTTTAAATTTAATATTCAAATTGTTGCATATTTAAAAAATAAAATGATTTCTGGATCATTATTGCCTCATATCACTATCTTCACGTAATAGTTTTTTTGTTTGGAGGACTCTAGATGGATATATTGGAGGACACAATTGTTGGGCCTCACATACAGAATTTATTGGCTTACATAACTCTATGGCAGTGGTTCTCAACCTTCTGGCCCTATAAATACAGTTCCTCATGTTGTGACCCCCAACCATAAAATTATTTTTGTTGCTACTTCATAACTGTAATTTTGCTACTGTTATGAATTGTAATGTAAATATCTTGATATGCAGGATGGTCTTAGGCGACCCCTGTGAAAGGGTCATTCGACCGCCAAAGGGTCCTCAACCCACAGGTTGAGAACCTCTGCTCTAGAGAAAAAAGGTGAGATGGCATAAGGCATGATTGCATCTAGAGCAGTGATGGCGAATCTTTTGAGTTCGGCGTGTCAGCATTTTGAAAAACCCTAACTTAGCTCTGGTGCTGTGTCACATATAGAAATTTTTTGATATTTGCAACCATAGTAAAACAAAGACTTAAATTTTTGATATTTATTTTATATATTTAAATGCTATTTAACAAAGAAAAATCAACCAAAAAAATGAGTTCGCATGTCACCTCTGACACGCGTGTCATAGGTTCACCATCACTGATCTAGAGGCTCAATCAGCATCTTTAAGGCTTTCTGTCTGTATTTCTTGGTTCTGCTTCCCTTAGGTTATTTGGCTTTATTCTCTCATCCTACAAACTCAGGTAGTGGGACAGATGGTGGCTGCAGCCCTGGACCTATAGTATCCAGTGGTCTGCAAACTGCGGTTTTCAAACACTAGCTTGTTGTTTAATTAGGGGCTATGATTCCAACTCAGGAGTTTTTGCTTTATTTGGTTTTGTTTTTCCCACAGAGTGGTTATTTCTTCAACAAACACACCTCTTATCAGAACCTGGCTAAGATCCTCCTGGAATTTCAAATTTCCCAGTATCAAAGATGCAGTAAAACTTTGGACAAATAGTTTTATATACTTCTCGCGAGCCGCGGTTTGCTGACCACGGGCCTATACCATCCCAGCTCAGCAAGCCCAGGGGAGAGCTTCATTCCCAGTGTCTGTATATTAAGTCCCAGAGAAGGACTTTGATTAGCCCAGTTGGAGCAACATGCCTTTCCCTGGATGAGTCACTGTGTTCTAGGGAATGGGGTACCAATGATATTACTGTAATTAACCAAGTTACTAATTAATTGGAAAGGAGCAAAGGGAAGGCCAGATAATATAGGCATGCCATTTGTTCAGCTTTTCCAGAAAGCTGCAGTTTAACATGCTCCAGGTCTGCTTCCCACAGATCCTCGGGGGGAAGGGTCTGGACAATAGACGCATGCCTGATAAGATATGGGTGGTGTGGGAAGGTGCTTGTCTGTCAGTCACACCTGGGAGTAGGTTATTGCCAGAATAGGCATGGCCACTGCTAGGGGGAGAAATCTGAGATACAAAAACTGAACGGAGAGAGTTCTCTCTCGGCTGTCTTGTGCACTGGGCTCGCAGCTCTCTTGTTGCAGGAGACACTCTCCCTTGCACCTGGCCTCCATGGCCCACAGTCACGTGGACCCCACACAATGGACCAGTGGACTGTAACTAGCCTGATGCTCTGCTGGACTCAGCTCCACCATTGAACAGAGTCGGTGGATACTGGCTTTGCTTTTAGCTCTGCTGCATCCCCAGCTGCACATTTCCAGAACTGGTTTAAGGGAAGTAGGACTTTTAAACTGAGAGATAAGACGCTGTACAGATAAAAATCACTCATTTTCCCGGGTGAGTCTTAAAAAACGTTTTCTCAGAATATTGTAAGAACCCCATTCCCACTAGCAGCGGAGAAATTCCACCTGTGCAATTCTCCAATAACACCATGACTATCCAGGCCTGGCAGAGAAACCTCCCCTTTGGCTAGCTGACTTACGTACTGTGACAGGCAAGCTCAAATACCATGGCCACTTAGGCAAAGGTGGATGAAGATAGATTGTAGTTGGCCTTATAAATCAATAAAATGTTCAGCACCTATGCATTTTGAAATTCTCTTTGACTCCAGTATAGACTGAATTAGGGAATCGGGATTATCAGAAGGTTATTGCCGTAATTTAGACAAAGTACTTTGGGATGGTGGCAGTGAAGATAATAGAATTGGATAGAGTTTTTTTTTAATCCTCACCTGACGATACGTATTTTAGAAAAAGAGGAAGGGAGAGACAGAAAATGAGTGTGAGTGAGAAACATTAATTGAGTGCCTCTCATACATGCCCTGACTGGGGATCGAACCTGCAACAACCTGCAACCTTTTGGTGTATAGGTGACCCTCCAATTGAGTCTCCTGGTCAGGGCCTCGAGAATTATATAGGTTTTAGAGATATATTTAGAAAGTACAATTCACACATTAAGAAGGCGTCAGAGGTTGAAAACTAAAGTAATACCGAGTACTTATGCTTGCTGTCAAATCAAAATAATTATGATCTCTGTAAATTCTGAATTACTAAATTTGTTTCATTTATTCACTGCAGATCGAGTTTTGGTTCGGGTTAGCAATTTGACTGTACAAAAAGCTGATGAAGTTGTTTGGGTGCGTGCAAGGGTTCATACAAGCCGAGCTAAAGGTAAGGTTGATTTAATGAGTAAAGAAAGGCCTTTGGTTAAGGAATCTAAATTTTTTGTTTTGCGTATATTTCACAGACTAAAGTAAATCTTCAAAAATAAAACAAAATCCCCTTTGTTTTCTTTTTAAAAACTGTAAAATATTAGTCTGTGTTTAATTAATTTTAGATTTTTATAAGATCGCCTTAAATATAAGTTGACCTTAAAAACTCAGATGAAACCTAATAAGGTATTGATTTAGCATTTCTCATAAGTTTAATTTTTTGACGTGAAGAGTGTTTTTGAGAAGCTTTTCATTTGTTCATATTCTTATATTGTGATATTTAGATAGGGAGAGAGGTAGAAGAGATAAAAGGCTAAGACTGGGTTACCCAATACAGTAGCCACTGACTACATGTAGTTATTAAAATCCAATAGCTCAGTCACTACATGTATTTTGAGTGCTTAACTGCCACAGTCGCTAGTGGCTCCTATATTGCACAGACAGTACAAATACAGAATATTTTTTCTCATTGTAGAAAGTTCCATTAAATTAGCATTAACAACAGAAAAGAAGAGTAAGCATAGTTTAGACAAACCTTAGTTCCTTATGGAAAATTGTCCTAACCTAAAGTGTTCAAAATTATCTAAAAATATTAATGACATTAGTTTCTAACTTTTTCACATTTGATCATCCCTACAAATTTGTGATGTAGGCAGAACAGGCTTTGCTATTGCCCTTTATAAATGAGGAGACTAAAACTACTTGCCCAAATTCTCATAGTAATTGGTGGAATACAAACAAAATCTAGAAGCTTTCTAAAATACCTTCTGTCTCTCTTAGAGTTCATTGCTTCTATAGCATTTAATACATTCTGTAATATAGCATTTTTGACATTGCGTTTTAAAATACTTATTATAGAATTAATATGGGCTTATTTTTTAAAAAAATATATTTTATTGATTTTTTTTTAAGAGAGGAAGGGAGAAAGAGAGAGATAGAGAGGAAGAAACATCGATGAGAGAGAAACATTGATTCAGCTGCCTCCTGCACACTCCCCACTGGGGATGTGGCCGCAACCAAGGCACATGCCCCTGACTGGAACCGAACCTGGGACCCTTCAGTTCGCAGGCTGACGCTCTATCCACTGAGCCAAACCGGTCAGGGCTGGGCTCATTTTTAAAATCCCAACATTTTATACATATGTCTCACGCTCTCAAGGTCAGTACTTTAAGAGTTTGTCTATTCTTCCAGTATTCTTCTCCCAAGTAGATGAATGCTAGTAGACTTTGAGAAGAATAGTGCTGGAATATTAACTTTTTAAAAATGTTGATTTGCCTTCCTGAAAGGTTGGGCCATTTATTCTACCAATAGATATATCACATTGTATTGTAATCCCTGATTTACTTGTCTTTCTCCCACTAGTGTGGGATTTTTGTTCTGTTTAAAATATGCACTTTGTTTCCTGAACATGGTTATTTAACAAATTAAAAGATAGAATACATGCTACAAGTAAGGCTGAACCAAGCATACTTCTCTTCACATCTATCCCCAAAATGGAACAATTTGAGTATCAATAAGGATAATTGCAGTGAATTGAAACATATCAGATATGTTTAAATCTGTAAGTACATATTAATGCTAAGACAAACAGAAAACCTAGTTGGTCACCAATGCAAACAGTTCATTATTTTGAAACCGTATCATTTCTGTATGAGTTGTATATCACTGGCTAACCAAATGGTAGATGTAGAGAAGTGTCTTTTTATTTTTTAAGAAGTATCTCTTTAGAGAGGTATTCCAACTAATAAAATGAAAAAGAGCATATTAGACCGTCACCATTTTGTTCCTTATAAATTACCTAGGTACATTGATGGTCAGTGATTGCTAATAACAGAATAGAAAGATAACCAGAAATATTTTACGTCTATTTATGAAAGAACACAATACCATACCATTCAATGAAATACTATTGCCTAAAAAATTGTTCCGGAATCTCATTAAGCCTTTAGATTAACTACCAACTTACAGGAAAAACATAGGACTAGGGAACACATATTAAGTGACAATAGTTATGAGCAAAAATAACCTTGTCTCTTCTACTAATATAAATAAGTAGAAAAGGGAGGAGGAGGCTGTGAATTTAAACAGACTTATGATATCTCTGAACTAATTACTTGTTTGTGTCCTGATTTAAATATACAATAAAAAGATACTTGAGATTCTTGGAAATTTAAACATTGACTGGATATTTGATGTTAAGTATTTGTTCATTTTTTAGTTGAGATAATAGTACTGTGGTAACATTATTTTTAAAGGGTTTTATCTCTTAGGGGTTCGTACTTAATTATATATAGACTAGAGGCCTGGTGCACGAATTCATGCATGGATGGGGTCCCTCAGCCAGGCTGGCCATCAGGGCCACCAGTGGGGGGGAGGGGCTTCAGGCGGTTGGCTGGCTGTGGGGAGGGGCCGCGGGAGGTGGGTTGGCCACAGGAGGTTGGCTGTGGGAACACACTGACCACCAGGGGGCAGCTCCTGTGTTATCATTTGTCCCCCGGTGGTCAGTGCGCATTATAGCAACTGGTCGTTCGGTTGTCCGGTCACTTAGGCTTTTATATATATAGATGAAATACCATTGCTGGGGTTTGCTTCAAAATAGTACAGGCAGCCCTGGCCTGTTTTGCTCAGTGGATAGAGTGTCATCTTGCAGATTGATGGGTCCCAGGCTTGATTCCAGTCAAGGGCACATACCCAGGTTATGGGCTCAATCTCCAGTAGGGGGCGTGCAGGAGGCAGCTGATCAATGAGTCTCATCATTGATGTTTCTATCTCTCCCTCTCCTTTCCTCTCTGAAATCAATAAAAATATATATATTTTTAAAAAGTAGTACAGGCATTGAGGGATAAGTGGATTGGGTTAAAACTGAGACAAGAATGGCCAAGAGAATTATAGGTAGACATTGGTATCATTTACAAATAATGCCCTTTTCTTTCAAATGTTTATTTCATTTCATGTTGTTTCTCTTTACAATAATTAGATTCTTTCTAGTCCTGTGGGGATTTCCACAATTAAGGATTTTTTATACAGCAGAGATTGAAACTCCTGATGAGTTATTTCATGACTGTAGGTGTTCTGCATAAAATGTCATTAGAAAGCAATACCAGATTTTAGAAAGTATTAAAAGAAGTTTTCTTCTAGTCCAGTTTTCTGTTGTCAGAAATAGATATTAAATTTTACAAGACCTTTTTCCAGCAATTTTTTCCCTCAAAATATAATTGGTTGAGTGTATTTATGTAGAGGTTCATTATACTATTCTCTCTGCTTTTGTGTTGGTTTGAAATTTTCTAGATAATAAAAAATTAAAAATATAGTTGGTCCTCATTGTTCATAGATTGTGTATTTACAAATTCACTTAGTTGCTAAAATGTATTTGTAACCCCAAAATCAGCATGTACAGCATTTTCACTGTCATTCACAGACATGCTGACATGCACGTGTGCAATGGCAAAACATTTGAGTTGTCCAGTGCGTCCTAGTACATTCCCAGCCGAGGTAAAACACAATGAAGCTCTGCCTTCTTGAGTCAGCTCTCATAAACAGGTGTCCTTTTCACAACCTGTTTCATGCCACATTCTTCAGTTCTGTGCTTTTTGTTGGTAATTTGGCTATTTAATATGGCCCCCAAGGATAGTACTGCTAAAGTGTTTTCTAGTGTTCCTAAGTGCAAGGAGGTTGTAAAATGCCTTACAGAGAAAATATGTGTTAGACAAGCTTCATGTGAGCATGAGATACAGTGCTGTTGGCTATGAGTTCATGTTAATGAATCAATTCTATATATATTAAATAAGATGTATTTAAACAGAAACACACAAAACAAGGTCATGTACTGATGGACTGATGAAAATATTGTGATCAGAGGCTCACGGGAACCTAACCCTGTATTTCCCCTAGGAGCAATAGTTCAATATCTGCTAATTCATTGTTCCTGAAGACTTTATGGAATATAACTATCACAAATAACAAGAATCAATTATATATTATCGTAATGATTTATAATAATGGCTTTCTTAAATGTTGAACAATTTGTAGATACATGAAATAAACTGAATTTGGCAAAGGTGTGAGTGGTATTTTAGTATAGTACTAGATTAAGTTTCAGATATATTTTTGAAATTTTGTATTTAATCTGATCTTCATAACTTCTAATTGGGAAATCTTATTTTTTTTAAGGTTATTTATGTATGTGTTTAAGTTAGTTACCCAAATAACATTTTCACATGAATTTTTCAAAGAATACAAAAATGATATTCACTTTTTTCTTTTTTAAAAAAATATATATATTTTATTGATTTTTTACAGAGAGAAAGGGAGAGAGATAGAGTCAGAAGAAACATAGATGAGAAAGAGACATCGATCAGCTGCCTCCTGCACACTCCCCCCTGGGGATGTGCCCGCAACCCAGGTACATGCCCTTGACCGGAATCGAACCTGGGACCTTTCAGTCCGCAGGCCGACGCTCTATTCACTGAGCCAAACCGGTTTTGGCCACTTTTTTCTTTTTTAATGTCTATCCTCTGCTTCAACATTTTTCTATTTATACTTAATAATTTCTTCAGCATCTTTTCAAAAATCTTCCTTTTTAATGTATGTATATGCATGCACACAAACACAGATACATACAGTTTTTTGTTTTGTGTGTGAGTTTTAATTTGTCTTATTTTATGTAGATGACAACATATTTTACGTGTTATTCTGCAACTTTTAAAATTTTCAATGAACATGTTTCTTGGAGATTTTTTCCATGGTACTAGTTATAGATCTACATAAGGCAGTATTTCTCCACGATAGGTATCTAGAAGTAAGATTGCTGGATTGAAGGGTATGCATATACATACTTAACCCTTTGCGGTCCATTTTTATTTTTGGAATTCAAACAGTCTGGTCCAAATTAATTGACGGGATTGAGTGTTGAACCAGTTTGCGGTGTCGACCTCAGCCTCGATGTTGGACCTGCTCCTAGCACCTGGTCTGTTGAGTCAGCCTCGACGTTGGACCTGCTACTAGTGCATGGTCTGTCGAGTCAGCCTTGATGTTGGACCAAAAAGGGTTAATATTTCTAATACCAAAAGAACCTTTCAATAACATTATATGTATTTATCCCACAAGTATGTGACTTTCTCCACATCTTGCTAATAGTGATTGTCAATGTTTTCTGTTTCTGCCTAAATAGATTATCTAAAAATAAATAAGATATTATGCTTTCAATCTGCTGCTTTTCCTTTCTCCCCATGTCTTACATTGGGAAAATGTCAATAAATAATGACTTAGTTAGAATAATTCATGTGCTTTAACTCCAAAAGTAGTAACACATTAAAAGTGGACTTAGAAAAACAAACCATGCTAGCAATTTCAAGTAGAGCAAAGCTGTGAAAAACCATAAATAAGGAAATGGAAGTGTCAAAATCATAGTGTCAAAAGTTTGCATATAGGATCCTGTTATGCAAACAAATCTAGTCTGTTTACATAATATCTGTATATTTTGCTTTAAAGGACAGTGTTTAAGATCAGATTTCTAATACTAAGTTTATACATTCCTAAAATCAAGTGTTTTATATGTGTCTGTAACTCTTAATGATACCTTTAAAATTTGTTTCTTTCCCTTGTGAAAGCTTATGAGCTTAAAGTCTGCATATCAGAAGAGTAATTGAAATATCAGTGGGCCCTTTCAAATTGTATATACACTAGATGGAAGCCATTGGCAGTAAATAATTCTCTTTCAATACTCTTTTTTCTAAAAACTTACTTTACTTCCAAAATAGCTGATTACTTTTGTTAAACAGATAATTTAGGATTTTTAATACCAAAGGTCAGATCAACATCCATGTGAGGATATTTTAGAGAAAATAACAATGGAAAGTATTTAAAATAGTAAGGTCTTTGCTATTTAACTTCCTAACTGATTAACATAAATGATGAAGGAAAAGGTTAATGTTGGGAATCAGGAAGTTAAGGTACATTATCTAAATAATGAATTCAGGAGCTTGACAAGCTGAAAGACAGTAGGAAGAGATCAAGACATAAGATTGCCTCACATCTTTAATTACCTAGTTCTTCCACAAAGGCCTCTTCATTAGGAGCCATCACCATAATGGAGGTGAGAATAAACCTTTTTGTTCTGACCACCTACCATGTTGGTTCTTTAGCTAAGAAATAAAGATTGTACTCCTGGTGTGTAAAAGAAGGTTTCCAACTTTACATTTCTCTAAAACAGTACTCTTGTGAAAATTTAAGAAATAAAGTGCTGCTTCTAAAACCTTAAGAATCAAAGTTCAACACAATTTTTTGCTATTAATCCTCACCCAAGGATAGTTTTTTCATTGATTTTTTTTTTTTTTTTTTTTTTTTTTTTTGGGAGGGAGGGGGGGGGGGCGGGAGGAGAGAACTGAGAGAGAGAGAGAGAGAGAGAGAGAGAGAGGAGGGGGGAGGGACCTGCCCTTGACAGGGAATGGAGCCCATGACCCTTCCATGCGTGGGCTAGCGCTCTAACCACTCCAGCCAGGGCTCAACATGATTTTTAATTGTTAATTTAAATTATCTAAAAATAGTGATTTTATTCAGCCATATTGAACATTGACTCTATATCTTTCTATAAACTGTCTCCTGGTTGGAAAATTCCAAAAAGAAAGATAAGTAATATTTAGCAATTGATTTATCTGTCCTGCAAAGTTTCTATACTAATTTAAATACAGTAAGGACTTTTTGCTAAACTGAGAAATTACGTACTTCTTGAAATAAAAAATAAATTAAAATTTCAATAGTGCCGAAAGATATAAAATGAAAAAAGTCTCACAGTTCTAGCTTCTCCATCCCATCACATTCTCTTCCCCCTAAAATAACCACTGTTGTTACTTGTGAACCCTTCCAGGGAGAAAAAAATTCATGTACAAGCATGGGTATAGCTTTTGTTTTTTAAATTTTCATAAAAAGGGTTGTATACATGGTGCCCCTTGGTATCACTAACCAGTGTCTATAAAAATAGTAGCTGCCCAGCTGGTGTTGCTCAGTGGCTGAGCATCTATCTATGAACCAGGAGGTCAGGGTTCGATTTCCTGTCAGGGCACATGCCCAGGTTTCTGAATGGATCCCTGGCAGGGGGTGTGCAGGAGGCATCCAATCAGTGATTCTCTCTCATCATTGATGTTTCTATCTCTCTCCCTCGCTGGAATCAGTAAAAATATTTGTTCGTTTTTAAATAGTAGCTTGCAAAACATTGAACTAAACAGATCATGCAGTAGTACATTGTATTACCAGCCAGAGCCAAAGAAAGAAAATTGTGTTTATTAACACTTGGCAAGAACTTGGTCTCAAAAGTACCTGCTACAGGTAGTCTGAGCAGACAGTTCTACTTACCAGGCACCAGAACTGATTTTTTATTTGTTTGAATCTTTTAGAAAATTTTTTGAGTGGACCATCAAGATTCTAGTATTGAAAGTGCTTTGAACACAGACGCTTTGGAGATCATAGCATTAGAGCCACATGGAAATCTGTTTCACTAGTAAAGACTATATAAATATGAACTTTGGTTCCTTTATATAAATAACACCGTTATGAGAGGTTTTTCATACTTAATTTCCTTAACAAACAAGAGTCTGCTCTGCTTGTTCATTTATTGTGTTTTTAGATTCCACATATAAGTGAAATCATGGCATTTGTCTTTGTCTGTCTGACATTTCAATCAGCACAATACCCTCTAGGTCCATCCATGTTGTTGCAGGTGGCAAGATTTCATCCTTCTTGATGGCTGGCATACATGCACCACTTCTTTATCACTCATGCATTGATAGACACCTGGGCTGCTTCCATATCTTAGCTATTGTAAACAATGCTGCAATAAGCATAGGGATGTACTAGTATGTGTCTTCGATTTAGTGGAATGGCTGAGTCCTTCTTTCTCTCTTGTTATATAGCTTTTGTTTCAAAGTCTATTTTGTCTGGTATTGGTATTGCTACCCCCACTTTTGTTTGTTTGCATTTTCATGAACTATCTTTTTCCATCACTTTTTTTCAGTCTGTCTGTGTGTGTCTTTCAGTATGAAGTGAGTCACTTGTAGGCAGCATATGTAAGCCTTACCTTCTCTATCTACCTCTTTCATTGTGTCATTGTCTTTAAAAACTTTTTTTTTTCTGATTAGAAAAGTAGTATATGCTTATTGTAGAAAGTTCAGAAAATACAGAGAAATATAAAGAACATAATAATTCCCTGAAATTTCACCACCCATTAGTAGCCACATTTGGTGTGTTTGTCCCCTATACAATCTATATTAATAACTTTTTTTTCTTTTGTCTTTTTAACACCATTCATCTCCCCTATACCCTCTTCTACCTCCATCCACCCCCTCATCCCCACATTCACCACAGTGTTACCCAGGCCCATGAGTTCTCCCTGCCCCAATCCTTCCACCCTGTCCAATACCCCCCACCACAGCTGTAGGCCTGCTCTCTCTATGAGTCTTTCTCTACTTTGCTTGTTAGTTCACTTTCTTCATTAAATTCCACATGTGAGTGAAATCATATGGTACTTGTCTTTCTCTGGCGTATTTCACTTAGCATAATGTTCTCTAGGTCCATCCATGCTGTCGCAAAGGGTAAATTTTTCTTTTTTAGGCCCAATAGTTCGTTATGTAAAGGTACTATAGCTGTTTTATCCACTCATCAATTGATTGACACTTGAGCTGCTTCCAAATTTTGGCTATTGTAAATACAGCTACAATGAACATAGGAGTACATATTTTTCAAATTAGCGTTTCAGGTTTCTCTAGATAAATTCCCAGAAATGGAATTTCTGGGTCATAAGGTAGTTCCATTTTTCATTTTTTGAGGTAACTCCATACTGCTTTCCACAATGGTTGCACCAATCTGCATTCCCACCAACAGTACACGAGGGTTCCCTTTTCTCCACACCCTCAACAACACTTGTTTGTTTATTGATGATAGCCATTCTGACAGGTGTGAGGTGATATCTCATTGTGGTTCTAGTGTTCATTTTTCTGATGATTAATGACTCTGAGCATCTTTTCATATATCTATACTTTTTACACAAAATAGAGATTATATGTGGTTTTATTATATTTTCACACAATGGTCTATCATGAGTATCTAACAAATATTTATTTTATATTCCAAACACCTGACATACTTTTTGCACATAGAAATCCAGCTGTGAAATAGGAATGATAATCCTCAAATAAATAACCAATGGTAATGCTGCTATTAATAATAGTAGTAAACATTAATATTTATAGTTCATACTAATTAATATTTTATATTCATATTTAATATTGAATGTCACAACTCTAAATATATTACTTATATAATTTTCAATATTATTTAAGAAACATCAAGAAACTCCATGAATTACATCTATTGTTTTTTTCCCCTTTTGCAGATGAAAAACTGAGGCATAAAGTGATTTAATAATTTTCTCAACAGACTCCACCCTTGCCGGTGGTTAGAGCACTGGCAACAAAGGGTCACAGGTTCAATTCCCAATCAAGGACACATACTTGAATTGCAGGTTCTATCCTGGCCTGGTCGGGTATGTGCAGGAGTCAACCAATCAAAGAATAATAATTTTCCCACAGGCTCCTTCATAAGTGGTGGGCTGAATGTGATCCTGAGTCTTTTGATTTCAGAGCTTTTACTTTTTACCAAACCCTTACACTAAATGTTACCCCTTAGTGCTGACCCAGAGACATTTTCCTGTGCTCGCTGTTTATATGCTCTATAGAGCTCTCCATTTTCTCTCAAGGTCTTTTGTGTGGCATTAGAGTTCATTGCATGACGGCTTTGTAGTGCAGCTAAATCTGTGCTGCCTGTCTGTCCTGTTAGAGAAGCTAAAATACTTAATAAATCATGTTACCTTCCAATTCATGCTAACACTTGGTTCTAAGTGGCCTAATATCTGACTGTAGTTTCAGTAGTTCCTGGGATAATGTCATTTTGATCCACCTGCAGATTTCTCTCTAACTTCATCAATCTTTATCTATTCAGTGTCTTAAAATCCCCTGAATTTTATACATAAAACTTTCTTAAAAACTGTACTTTATGACTGGATCATATTCCAAAGGAAAGAGAAAATGAGTGTCTATTTAGTGGTAAAACTACCATATATGACTCAGAAGTCCATAGATTATGTTTGTGTTGGCACTTTGCTTGCAGTGTATCTTTCTTTTATAAATTCATGATTACTGTCTGATTTTCTTTTCAAAATAGTCTATGTTGAAAGTAATAACTATAAGTCCACTTGCATTTTTGCTTTTTTTTTTTTCAAGGCTAGTTCTCAGTATAAAGGATAATTCTCAGTTTAAAAATCAAGTCATCTTTTGCAGTTTTATAAGACAAGCTGATGAAAAAAGTGGTCTTAAAAAGATTTACCTGGTATTATGAGGAAATAGTTCCCCAAAACTTGACAGAGACTTAAAAAGAATCTGCTTTGGAGGAAAAGGATGTCACAGGGATATATAGTTACTAGAATCTGTTATGAATAGTTGTTTTCAAAAGATGAAGAATAAGGAATGATGGTTCTTTAATGAAAGGAAGGGGAAATCAAGAGGCCCAGAATATATAAAAGTAAAACTGGCTATAAGGCATAAAGAGAATGATCTTTGATAGACAAAGTAACTTACTTGGAGTAAAAGAAAAATTGGATGAAAGATTGGGAAGATGATAAAGGAAATAGACCATGAAAGAAACTAGCCCAGTGATAGCGAACCTATGACACGCGTGTCAGAGGTGACACATGAACTCATTTTTTGGGTTGATTTTTCTTTGTTAAATGGCATTTAAATATATAAAATAAATATCAAAAATATAAGTCTTTGTTTTACTATGGTTGCAGATATCAAAAAATTTCTATATGTGACACGGCACCAGAGTTAAGTTAGGGTTTTTCAAAATGCTGACACGCCAAGCTCAAAAGGTTCGCCATCACTGAACTAGCCTGTCATTCTAAATGGTCTTTAAATGAACCCTGGTAGAAAGTAAAATGGACCACCCCCATAAAATGCTTGTGTTCTTGTTACTAAGTTCTTTATTAGTACTTCTGTGCTTGCATCATTGAAGCTCCCATGGTGGTTAGCACAGTGCCTTTGGCTGTAGAATATAATAGCTATTGAATGAATGTTGAAAGTGATCTGAAGTTACTTGAAATTTGTTTAATAAATCGATGCAATAACAAAATAATTTCTTTATTTGTAATATTTTTTAATTAGTGATTTGCCTGTGTTCTCATAACAAACATGTTAAAAGCATTATTCTACTCATAGTAGGAACTTGGGTTTCTTTAAAGTTTGTCGATTGAGGATGAGTATTTTGTCTGTAAAAGCCAGATATATGTGTGTTATGAGCCTGATGAATATAGTAAATTTTGACCCAAATTTAAAGTAGATAAGCATTTTTTTCCTGTAAAACCTGAAGTAGCATGTCCTTAATACATTTGTGTTCTTTCTGTCTTATTCAGGGAAGCAGTGTTTCTTAGTCCTACGTCAGCAGCAGTTTAACGTTCAGGCTCTTGTGGCAGTGGGAGACCATGCAAGCAAGCAGATGGTTAAATTTGCTGCCAAGTAAGTAAGCAATTATATCCTGTTGTCAGAATAAACAATGGTGGGAACCAAGACTCCCAGGGGTTTGGACCATTTTCATACATTAACATCAATGCTTCGTTTGTTTAAAAATGTAGTTATTTAAATTGTCGGTTCAGTGTTGCTGAATACATTAAACTTACAAAAGAGAAAATATGGAGCACAGGCTTAAAATTCATTGGGAACTGCTGAAGCAGCACTCTCTACAGACAAGTCACATTTACTTTCAAGTAGAGTAACAAAAAGCCTGGCAGCCTCCACATAGCAAAGCAACTTTATTTTGTGGTGTTTGGAGCTTCATTTCCTCTCGCCCTCCCTCAGTTTCTGATTTGCATATTGAGCAACAAGTTTTCTAACTGAATAAAAGTGTATAAAATAAAATAATGTAGTTTTACAACTGATTCCCTCCTGAAGGATTTTTTAAAAGGTAAAAATTGCTTTGTCTCTCCAAAAGTCTTGCTGTCTGGCTCAGAGTTCCTGTAGAAGTGTTTTGTTTTGTACAGTTTGCAAGAAATGGGATATTGAGATAGTGTAGTGTTTATACATGCTGTAGTTCTAAGTTAATAATAGTTGGTGATATGCCTAGTTTTGTTATTTGTATGTTTTTCTCAATTTAACTGAAATTTTATTTCCATGATAATGATCAAAGAAGACTTGGAAAATGGACGATCTTTACATTTTAAGTAGTAAAGTATTTCATAGGCATAAATGTTTTTCAAAGAAATTCAATCTAAAGTAAGTGTATATTTTTTCTATTGATTTTTATGCCTGTTCTTTAGATGTATGCTTTCAAAGATGAGTTAATACACATAGAATTATCAATTTACTAGAAAAAAACTAAAAAATCATATAATTTAAGACTCTAATTTATGTTTGGGGCCTCAATGACTCCTCCAGCATAGTATTTTACATATAGTGGATGCTTAGTCACTGATTTTGGTTTAGAGATTTATTTATCAAATTCAGTTTTATCATCTCATATCACAGTGTTTTAATATAGTAGATGCTCAGCAACTAGTTTTAGTTTAGAGATGTACGTATCAAAGTTAAGGGTTTTTTTGTTTTGTTTTGTTTTAAATATATTTTTACTGATTTCAGAGAGGAAGAGAGACGGAGAGATAGAAACTTCAATAATGACAGAGAATCATTGATCGGCTGCCTCCTGCACAGCTCACACTGGGGATTGAACCCCAACCCCCAATCGGGGTATGTGCCCTGACCAGGAATCAAACCATGACCTCCTGGTTCATAGGTTGACGCTCAACCACTGAGCCATGCCAGCTGGGCTCAAATTTAGTTTTATTATATCATAGCGATACCTGCACTCTGATTTAAAAACTCCAATGCCATTAATTACATGGCTTCTCACTGGTGAACTCAATAGTATTAGTACTACTAGTACAATAACCCCATCTCTCCCTCCCTCCCACTCCTGATGCCCAGAGACTGTCACTTTCATCTCTTCTACCTATATCTTTTGGTATTTAGGTTTGCAGATTTCATCTCATAGTCTGCAAAGGTTTGTGCCTTTCAAGGTCAATCTATGTCCTATGAAGTGGGGCATAAATAAGCTTGGAGCCTAGAAATAAATGTTATATAGATAGCCTTTGAGCCCCTGGAAACCATAGACATATATGCTAAATTATATTTAACTAGAGGCCTGGTGCATGAACTCATGCACCAGTGGGGTCCCTTGGCCTGGCCTGCAGGATCAGGCTGAAACCGGTTCTCCGACATCCCCCGAGGGGTCCCGGATTGTGAGAGGGCACAACCCAGGCCAACAGACCCCACCAGTGCACAATCGGGGCTGGGGAGGGACTACAGGTCTCCAGGGTGTGTCTGGCCTGTCTCGCTCAGTCTTGATGGGCCGGACCCCAGCAGCAAACTAACCTACCGGTCGGAGCATCTACCCCCTGGTGGTCAGTGCATGTCATAGTGAGCTGTTGAGCAGCCCTAGCATATCATTAGGATATTACGCTTTGATTGGTTGTTCAATTGTTCTGCTGTTCAGTCTATTTGCATATTACCCTTTTATTATATAGGACTAGAGGCCTGGTGCACAAAATTCATGTACTCGGGAAGGGGGGGCCGTCAGCAGCCTAGGAGCCCCACAGTCGATCTCCCCACAGAGGGAGGCCCTGTCCACCCACCGCAGTGCTGCCAGCCGGGTAGCCTGGGCCTCCCTCTTTGCGACTATCCATCATGGGGCTCCGTGATCGATTGCCCTGAAGAGGGAGGCCCCGCCCACCTGGCCAGGGCTTCGCAGTCAATCACTGCTCAGAGGGAGGTCCCACCTACCCGCTGCAGCACTGCCAGTGGGTAGCCTGGGCCTCCCTCTTTGGGGTGATCAAAGAGGCCCGCCCCTGATTGATTGCCCTGCTGGCCTATGGCCTGAACCTCCCTCTGCAGGGTGATAGATTGTGGAGCCTCCCCATCGATCACCCTGCCGGCCAGTGTCCTGGGCCTCCCTCTGCAGGACGATCAATCATGGGGCTCCGCAGAGGGAGGCCCCACCTACCTGCCACAGTGCCGCTGGCCGGGTAGCCTAGGTCTCCCTCTTTGGGGCAATCGACCAATCACATCACACCAGCCTTGGCTGACCTGGCGCCAGTGCGTGTCATAGCGTGGTCTTCCAGATGGTCATTTTGCTGTTAAGTCAATTTGCATATTACGCTTTTATTATTACAGCTTGCTTCTGAAAACTAATATATGAAGATGACAATTTTATTTAGAATATATTTTTCCATTAAACTTCATTGTAACCTCAGGATTATGTTCCTGAAGGAAAGATTCTAGTCTAAAAATCTTGTTAAAATCCCCCTTACCCTTGATATTTATTAAGAGGCATTTACTGACAAGAGGATAGTCACTTATTTGATGTCTTTAGAAGTAAACACATCAAAATAGTCCACAAATAGTTATTTTTTTACTAGAGGCCTAGTGCATGAAATTCATGCACAGGGGGTCCCCTCAGCCCTGCCTGCACCCTCTCTAATCTGGGATCCCTCTCACAATCCTGGACCGCTGGCTCCTAATCGCTCATCTGCCTGCCTGCCTGCCTGCCTGGTCATCCCTAAATGCCCGCTGCCCCCCAGCCCAGCCTGATTGCCCCTCACTGCCTCTGTGTGCCGGCCTGATCACCCCTAACTGCCCCTCCCTGCTGGCCTGGTCGCCCCTAACTGCCTCCCCCCACTGGCCTGGTCGCCCCACACAGCCTGCTTGTTCAATTGTTTGGTCATCCCTCACTAACTCCCCTGCCAGCCCAGTCGCCCCACACAACCTGCTTGTTCAGTCGTTTGGTCATCCCTCACTAACCCCCCTGCTGGCCTGGTTGTAGGCAGCCATCTTGTGAGGGCATGAGGGTTAATTTGCATATTACCTCTTTATTATATAGGACAATTTTGGATCTTCTCGGAGACTCCTGGGACTCGATTAACAGCATTGACCATGTCAGATAATCAACCAAAGCTGTAGCTGGAAGAGCTATTTGTATATGGTCTCTCAAATAGAAATTAGTTCACTGATGTCCTCATAATACATTAATTAAAGAAAGGCTTTCATCTAAATGGGAGAGTGTAAGAAGGATCTTCTAGGCAAGAAAAGAATTCAGCTAACTCAGCCATACTACAAAATCCTTAACTGTGGCTCATATGGACATTCTGTTTTGAAGCATGAAGGATAATCCAACGTTCAGATATAGCACCAGAATGATAGTAATACTATAATTATTAACTCATATTTTAAAAAACATTTGAGAGTAAAATCTTTATTTGTGAGTTTTCTTCTAAGTGAGTCTTCTAAGTTATTTGGTTTTAATTCTTTTCTCTCTTTAGTGCCATCCTTTATAATTTCTGCCATGTTAGTTAGATTTGAACAAAATAGTCCAATAATTGATTAAACTAATATTTAGCGATACATACAAGCTCTTTCTGCGCCCTCCTAAGTCTATACTTGCTAAAAGCTTTTTTTAAGTCCTATTTTTATCTAATATCTAATGGCTTTCTATTTCCAACCATGTCCAATATTAATTCTGCCTGCTGGTTCCCTCAGTACAGTGTTATTTGTCACTATGTACTTCCCAAGATACACTCTGTGTATCTGCAGTGGCCTCTCTTCTTAAAAGCTTTGGATTTATTCATTAAATCCTCACTCTTTGTCACTTAGTTTAAGCCCATGTCTTTCATGATCCTCATTGATGGGTTTCTCTTTGCATTTCTTTGGGGTCCACAGATATGTTTCCTAGGAGGCTGAACATTTTCTAAATTTTTAAAAATTTCAGTGTACATTTTTATTATCTTAAAGTTATATAAGGGTATTATTTTACGTTTTAAAGCCTAAGTTATAACAAAATAACTGTAAATTTAGTGCTTCCATTTAGCATTTTCTGTCAGATTTACAATTTTGTTCATGCCAGCTGAAGCCAAATGATGTCCATGTTCTGTACAAAAGAAGATTCCACTGTATTTAAACAGTAGTACATGCTGAATGAATTGGGTTACGACGTGATACTTCATAGTTAAGAGGCATCCTGAAGTTTTAAAAGCCTGTGCCATTCAAACAGATTTATTGAATCCTACATTTATCTGTATAAGGGCAACAGAATCACTAATAGCATAGTAGTTTCCATGCAAGGAAAAATGTTTCTATTTCCAGTTCTAATAGTTATCAGATTGGATACTCATTTGATTAAAACTTCAATTGACAATGCAACATTATTAACTTTCACATGAACATGATAGTTTTATAAAATTATTGACTAATACTTTAAGTTGTCATTCTTGGATTGCTCTTTACAGAATTTTGGTTGATTGTGAGGCCTAATTATCCTGAACCAACCTCAGAGTTAATCTTATGTAATTGTGAACAGTCATTCTTCACATTACTAGAATTAAAAATGCAAAAACATTAAATATAGAACTGGATCTGCAATTACAGCTTTATACAGTAAACCCAAAAGTCAGCAATTTAGTTTTCGCAAGCTTTAAATTAATACTATTTATTTGAATTTTGTGTCTTTATACTTGTTTTTATTTTGTGTAAAATTTTATTTTGAGTTAAAGTTAAGAGCTGTATGTGTAGGCATTTATACTAGTTTTATATTTGTAGATACTTAAATAACACAGTAAAACTTGTTTAAGTGCTCACTAAGGATTCCTGACATTTTTGTTCCACTAAAAAGAGCCCATCCAGTAGTTTGGGAACCACTGGTCTGTGCTATATTGAGTAGTGTTTAATTCTTACCAAGCTTATTTTGAACTTAAAATTCTTGACATTTTTGGTGAAGAAAAATGAGTTCACAAAATAAGTCATTGTGGAACTACTAGGACCATTTAAATCTTTAATTTTTACAAAGCACCAAAGGCCAGCTGGGTAAAATAGAGGGCCAGAGAGCCCAGATGCTTGGTCCCCACCAACTAGCCATGTGATTTCATAAATGGTTTACTGTATCTAGTCTTACTTCATTTTTAGAGCTATGACCCTTCTTTAAAAATCTTTATTTCTACTTGCCTGAGAAAGATAGAAGTATGAGATTCGGTATGGTATTAATTCACTGTAATTGCAAGAAGTTACTTGACATGTAAAACAAGTCTATGCCTGCCTTAGAATTTGAATATAGATTTTTATTATCTAAGAGTAGTTTAATATTTTAAAAAATAATTTATGCTTTTTGGGTTCTGTTTTTAACTAGCAAAAATACATGGTTTCTCATGTTTGGGCATTTTGAATTCTTTCCTCAATGACTTGTACAATTTAATTTACATCATTGTGCTATATTGAGTAGTATTTTACTAAAAAAAATTACATTATTTTGTTGGTGCATTACTCGAAAAACTAGTGTGTGACAACTTTAAAGCCTGTCCTCTTTTCTATCTAATCTTATATTATAGCTTTTCCAAGATTTGAAAATTACTAATTTGAGTGTGGGTAGTTATGTAGATCTGTGGACATATTTCTCATTGAGTGTAGTAAAATTCAACTAATTATTTCTGACAACTAGAAAGCTAGCAAATTTGTTTTGCTGAAAACCTTTAATATTCAAGTGTCTATAAGTGTTAAAATTTTAACAGTTTTATTGACATTAGAATATGTAAATATGCAGAAAGAAACACTTAATATAGTATATTTTTCACCATTATTGATACTAGTGTGGGGGAAGATAAGGAAGTAGATACAAACAACAGAATAGTGGTTACTGGGAGGAACTGGCTTGGGGGGAGGACAAAGAGGATAAAGGGAGTCGAATACATGGTGATGGAGGGAGACTAGACTGAAGGTGGTGGGCACACAATGGAGTATACAGATGCCATATAAAGATATACACCAAAAATTTACATAATATTAACCAATGTCACCCCAGTAAATTTAATTTTTAAAAAGCATGCTATAACAACAGTGGTGGGAAAAGTAGTTAGAAACTAGAGAGTTTTATGTTTATAAAGTTATTTTTTCTTTAATAATTTCAATATAAAAATATATCTATAATTATAAACATGAAACCTAAAATTCACTAGACAACTTTAATAATTGCATCTATGTTTGCTTACTCTTTTGCCTTTTCTTATCATCAGCACTGCCACAGTTCATTTTACACATTCTTATTACTCTATATGTGAGAAAAAACAAAGTCACTCATAATTCAGATGAATATTTAGTAACATTTACTTTGAGAAGCTAGCAGCTTAGTGAGCCAACTAACCAGTCTGCTAGAATCTTTGGTTTGGAAAATAGCATAGGGTAGAAATATGTTCATGAAAAAAAGGCCATTTTTATATAATGAAATGTGTATACTAGGACAGTGTCTAAGGACTGTTTATATATTCTCAAGGTGTTTCCATTTTGAATAGTGCTACCCAAAGAGACTGTACATTTAAAATATTGTGAACTTCCTACACAACAAAGTGGGGAAAATAATGGTATTTATATGTTAATTCTATGAGGCCCTACATTTAACTCTATTCCCTCTGGCCATATACCAGGTGGAATAAAGCAAGGATTCTGCTCTTAAAAATATCAAATCAGATAGTTCCAGCTGGGGCTTTCTAATCATTTAAAAGGCAAAGTATGAGGTCACTTTTAATATCTTAAAGTAGATAACTACCTTAGCATTTACTTTAGGTATTAAAATCTGAGATTTTTATCTTTGCCTTACTGACTAGATCGGGGTGGGCAAACTTTTTGATTCAAGGGCCACAATGGGTTCTTAAACTGGACAGGAGGGCCGGAACAAAAGCATGGATGGAGTGTTTGTGTGAACTAATATAAATTCAAAGTAAACATCATTACATAAAAGGGTACGGTCTTTTTTTTTTTTTTTAGTTATATTCATTTCAAACGGGCCGGATCCGGCCCGCTGGCTGTAGTTTGCCCACGGCTGGACTAGATTATGCTGCTAGCAGATTCTGGCTGTTGATTATTTGCCTTAAGAACATTTAGAGCCTAATGTGGGGTCAGTTTTTTTCCCAAAATTACCTTTCCTAGGAATATCCAATTCATCAATGTACTAAATCTGAAAAGTTGAGTTACCAATTGAATATAAGTGCCACATGACTCTTCAACACATTATTGTAATCAATTTGTTGGAAAGATCAATTTTCTTACGGTTGAATGCATATAAAAATGAAACAATCAAATGAATTACATAGGAAGGTTGTCAAATTTCATTCCCTAGAGATCTTTAAGAACAGATCCTTAATTGTGTATTTAAAATGATATGAGCAATACTCATATCCGACAAAATAGACTTTAAAAGCATCATGCTAAGCAAAATAACCCAGTTGGAGAAAGATAAATATCATATGAACTCACTCATTTGTGGAATATAATGAACAACATAAACTGATGGACAAAAATAGAGCCAGAGTGAAAAAAAATATATACTAGAATATAATAGAAGTAATCTTGTTATTTGCGGATTTTTAATATTTCTTACAACTTTTGTGATATACTATGTTAGTACAGTTTTGGTAATAATATACTTAAAATCCTTTTAATCTTGAAATATTAAAGTTTATTGCACGTATTACTATTATATATAAGATCATGTTTCTTGAATAATTGGTGTTTATTGCATATATCATCATATTTAAAATGGTTTTTCTTTTTTTTTTCAGTTTAAAACCTATGAATTGTTTATTTCTTTTTTTTTTAATTTTTTTTTTTAGGCATTTTCAAGATGTGTCTTTCATTGATTAAGATATTACATATGTGTCCCTGTCCCCACATCACCCTCTGC
>NW_006297287.1:55448-57107 GCF_000327345.1 Myotis davidii | reverse complement strand
CCCACTCATTTTTGGAATATAGTGAACAACATAGGGTGATGAACAGGGACAGATCCAGAGACAGAGAAGCAGTGATAAGACTTGTCAAACCTCAGAGGGAAAAGTAGGAGAAGGTGGGGGTAAGGGGGAGAGATCAACCAAAGGGACTTGTATGCATGCATATAAGCCCAACGAATGGACACGGACAACAGGGGATGAGGGCATGAGTGGTGGTGGGGTGGTTAGTGGGGAGAATGAGGTCACATATGTAATTCCTTAAACAATAAAGAAATTCAAGATTAAAAGAAAAAGCAGTTGTTGAAGTTAAAATTATATTTTGCTATTTGTGATTATTTAACAAGCCTCCATCCCAACATAGAAATTTTTGGATTCTGGAAAAAGAAAAGAAAAAAAGACTTTTTCAGACTCTTATTTACATACATATTTTTTTTTAAGTTTTCTTCGTATTAGTCATTGTGGTTAAGTGATTTATTGGTAGCTAATGAGTCACAAGTATCTTTCCCATTCTCCAATGAGTCACCTAGCTACCTGCAAGTTTGTTTACTTTACTTTTAGATCTTTTACAAAAGAATAAATATTTTACATAGTTGGTAAGCTAAAATTCAGTTTGCTGCATTAACTTTTAAATTGTATAATATCAAAATCCTCAGAAGTCTCATTAATTTATAAAACTTATTTACCATCTGCTTTGGTAAAGACACTATATTAGACTTGTACACAATGATACATATAATACTTAAGAAACTTAATTTGGTAAGAGAGTAAATATAGATAAACAGTTGCCTACAGAGACATGCTACTGGTGCTGTGGTAGAAGTATATGCATAGATCACCTATAGTTGAGGCCCACAGGGAGTTGGATATGTGGGTACCCCTTGAGAATTATGAGGACAATTTGGTAAACATAGGCTAAGTCATTATACTGTTGTGGGTTGTAACTCTGAGCTTAAGTAGTTTATAAAGAGGCAGTTATCTATTGTAGGAGAAGCAGAACTTCTGTATTTGGCACTGTCCAGTTTAGTATTTGTATTGAAAACTTCAATAAAGATATACTTTTTAAAAAAAATCTTTATTGTTCAGATTATTACAGTTGTTCCTCTTTTTTCCCCCCCATAACTCCCCTCCACCCAGTTCCCACCCACCCTCTGCCCTTACCCCCACCACCGACTTTTCTCATCCATAGGTGTACAATTTTTGTCCAGGCTCTTCCCGCACACCCACACCCCTTCCCCCCTGAGAATAGTCAGTCCACTCCCTTTCTATGCCCCTGATTCTATTATATTCACCAGTTTATTCTGTTCATCAGATTATTTATTCATTTGATTTTTAGATTTACTTGTTGATAGATGTGTATTTGTTGTTCTTAATTTGTATCTTTATGTATCTTCACCTTTTTCTTCTTCCTCCTCTTCTTAAAGAATACCTTTCAGCATTTCATTTAATACTGGTTTGGTGGTGATCAACTCCTTTAGCTTTTTCTTATCTGTGAAGCTATTTATCTGACCGTCAATTCTGAATGATAGCTTTGCTGGATAAAGTAATCTTGGTTGTAGGTTCTTGGTATTCATCACTTTGAATATTTCTTGCCACTCCCTTCTGACCTGCAAAGTTCCTGTTGAGAAATCAGTTAAGAGTTATGTGGGCACTCTATTGTAGGTA
>NW_006297287.1:53331-54381 GCF_000327345.1 Myotis davidii | reverse complement strand
TCCTCAATTTCCAGCCCTCTCAACGTGCGCCATGTCCTCAGCTGCCAGCCCTTTCCGCGTGCCTCTGCACTTTACTTCCGCACCTCCTCTGAGTCTCAGTGTGCTTTTCTCTTTCCTTCTAGTTGTAGAATTTCCACTCAGCCAGCCTTCTTGTGGTTCTGGATGATGTCCGTTTTGTCTTTTGGTTGTATTTTTGAAGTCTAAAGATAAACTTTAAAAGTTGGTCTAAAATCTGGCGTTAAAATTCCAGAGAGTTTATGGGATTAATTCTTCTAAGTTAACTATAACTTTAAATATAACTTCATGTTGTTTTATACAAAGATTCTGATGAATTTTTATTGAGGCTGGCAGCAATAGCAGGACATTAAGATGCATCAGCATTATTGGAGAAGGTAGCACGATTCTTGACACTTTGAAAATTATTCATG
The DNA here is from genome assembly GCF_000327345.1 of Myotis davidii. NCBI lineage: Eukaryota > Metazoa > Chordata > Mammalia > Chiroptera > Vespertilionidae > Myotis > Myotis davidii. The sequence continues at coordinate 53,953 of NW_006297287.1, read as the reverse complement.
AAGGGCCTTTTCCAGTTTCTTTCTTATAAACTATAATGGAGTCTGGCAGCTCGTCAAGTTCTAAGATTGAGAATGTATTATTTCAAAGTGAGCTGACGATACATTCTGTAGTATTTAAAATTGGGTGCTAATTTTTAAGTCTAACAATTCTCTAGTCATCTGTACGTGATTTTACTAGCTGTGTGATCTTAGGCTAATTAGTTGACCTTTTTAGTCTATTTCTTCAACTGTAAAATTGTGACATTACCTACTTTGTAGACTTTTGTGAAGTTTAAGCGAGATGGTATATGTGTAAACTACTGCCGGAAGCCGGTCCATCCTTGCTGCTTGACACAGTCGCTGCAGGAAAGAAACATCGGCACAGCATATGTTTCAAGGGACCTGGCGTATATGGCATACTGTTCTTAATGTTTGCTCCCCTTAGCGCTATGTATTTTAACCAAGGTCACCTCTCTGAGAAAGGTTGTTTCCCCAGGTAGGGATTTTTCCCTGAAGTTAGGGAGGGGATGAAACTCCTTAACTAAGTGCCAGGCGGGTAGTTGATCACTTTAACTACAAACAATCATGCTTAAGCTACATAATCTTTACTCCCTGGAATGGAGATAAGAAACGCCCTAACCTT
>NW_006297287.1:51601-52996 GCF_000327345.1 Myotis davidii | reverse complement strand
GATAAGAAACGCCCTAACCTTTGGAATAGAGATTGATAGGATTGGAATCAACTGGTATAAATACAGATGTAACAAGACAATAAACACCAGAACTTGGCTGGAGATCCTGGCTAGGCTGCTGATCAACTGAACGCTGCCTCCGTGTCCTTCCTTCTTCGCCAACTCCGTCCACACCTTTGGGGACCTCTGGACCTGCTGGGGTTGGACCCCAACAAACTACTTCACATAGGAACTGGAACATAAAAGGAAATTGATGTGAAAATAGTGATAGTTAAGGTATTTATGTATATTAAGATAAGTTTCATTTGCACTATAAATATAAAAATAAAACTATGCTTCAACATTAAAAAATACAGAGAAAATGAACAAAACTTTTGTAGAAGGATGACAGAAAATTTATGAAGCATTCCATATTTTTTGCAAATGAGAAAAAATGTGGAGGTGTATAGCCCAAATAGTAAAACAGTGATTATAGGAAGAGGGGTTGGCTATATAATGGGGGACTTAAATTTTTAAATTTATGTTTGTTTAACACTGGAGGCCCCGTGGATGAAATTTGTGCATGGGTAGAGGAGACATTGTCTGGCTGGCAATCAGAGCCAATCGGGGACTTCTGGCTGCCGGCCGGGGCCTTCCTTCCCCAGCTGCCGGCCAGGGCCTTCCTTCGCTCTGTGCCACCCCCTGGTGGTCAGTACACATCATAGTGAGCAAGCGAACTCCTGGTCGAACTCCCGAGAGGACACTTTGCATATTAGCCTTTTATATAGAGAGATTGGAATTTTTAGTAATAAGTATAATCTCCTATATCAAAAATGTTCAGAGATAACTACTCAGCCCAATAGTTGATATATTATCTATAGCTGTGTTTACCCTATATGTAAAGCTTAATATCTTCTATCTGTATTAGTCCTATAGTTGATATATTAACTCTTCTCTCTGTGGAAACATGTTATTTCCTTGTATTTCTAATGCGGTTCTCTTCTGATATATTTTTTTTAATGTCTCCTCTACTCTCCCACCCAGATTCCTATCATGGTCTTTAGTGTTTCTAAAGGATCTAGACTAATAAAATAGAAACATGGTAATTGGCGTACGACTGCTACCCTTTTCATTGGCTAATCAGCGAGATATGTAAATTAACTGTCAGCCAAGATGGCGGCGGGCAGCCAGGCAGCTTGAAACTAACATGAGGCTTGCTTGCCTCAGTGACGGAGGAAACCAACGTTCCCCGCCCGCGGCTGCAGGCCTCTGAGCCTGCAGTTTGAAACATAGTAATAAATACCTCCAGACTTCAGCCAGCAGGATTGCAACATTGTATGCAAAGGCCAGAAACCTACTTTTAGCAGCAGAGGCCTTAAGAGCTGGAGCCAAGCCTCAAGCTAAAGCTAGCCCAGA
>NW_006297287.1:50367-50728 GCF_000327345.1 Myotis davidii | reverse complement strand
AACCTCCCGATCCGCCCTGCTCTGTGCATGACGGGGTGGCGCCCCAACTCCCCAATTGGCCCTGCTCTGAACCCGACCAGGGGCTGCACCTAGGGATTGTGCCTGCCCTCTGCCACCCGGGAGCAGGCCTAAGCCAGCAGGTCGTTATCTCCCGAGGGGTCCAGACTGCTAGAGGGCACAGGCCGGGCTGAGGAACCCCTCTTCTCCCCGAGTGCACAAATTTTTGTGCACCGGGCCTCTAGTAGTAAATAAGTATAAATGAGATTGGTCCCCCCAAAAAACTAATATGTGTGACAAAGCCAAGAGGTAATACCAAATGTCGTTTTTGGATTGTTTTAGGCAGTTCTGATTGAAATGTGTT
>NW_006297287.1:40089-50344 GCF_000327345.1 Myotis davidii | reverse complement strand
GATAAATTCTGCTGTGTTTGATAAAAAAAAAAATCAGCCTAATGTTTTATAGTAAACTTTTGTATATCCAGTTTTTGTTTTTTGTTTTTTATAAATATTTTATTAATTTTTTACAGAGAGGAAGGGAGAGAGATAGAGAGTTAGAAACATCGATGAGAGAGAAACATCGATCAGCTGCCTCCTGCACATCTCCCACTGGGGATGTGCCCGCAACCCAAGTACATGCCCTTGACCGGTATCGAACCCGGGACCCTTGAGTCCTCAGGCTGATGCTCTATCCACTGAGCCAAACCGGTTTTGGCTAGTTTTTAAAAACATATTTATAGTGCATAATGTACTCTGTTGGTTGGTAATGTGTGTACGATGAACTGCAAATAAACATTTAGAGACCCGTATTATGATCAGATAATAGCTTTGAACTCAAGGGTGTGTTTTTTCTTTTAATTTTATAACTTTCTTGAGCTTAAGATTGTATTAGTCAGCTGTTGTGGACGAAAACTGCTATGTAACAAACCACTTCAAAATTCAGTATTATGGCAATACTACCCAAAGTGATCTACAGATTCAGTGCAATCCCTGTCACAATCCCAATGGCATTTCTTTTCTTTTTTCTTTCTTTTTTTTTGCAGAAATAGAAAAAGCCATCCTAAAATTTATATGGAATCTCAAGGGACCCTGACTAGCCAAAAAAATTTTGAAAAATAACAAACTTGGAAGACTCACACTTTTTGATTTCAAAACTTATGACAGCCCAGCTGGTGTGATTTAGTGGTTGAGTGTCAACTCAGGAAACAAGAGACTTGATTCCCAGTCAGGGCACATGCCCAGGTTGTGCGCTCGATCCCCATTTGGGGCATGCAGGAGGCAGCTGATTGATGATGTTTCCTCTCTCAATGATGTTTCTCTCTCTCTCTCTCTCTCTCTCTCTCTCTCTCTCTCTCTCTCTCTCTCTCTCTCCTCTCCCTAAAAATCAATAATAAGAATTCTTTTTTAAATGTACTATCAATCTCTCTCTCTCTCTCTCTCTCTCCTCTCCCTAAAAATCAATAATAAGAATTCTTTTTTAAATGTACTTTTTTCTTTCTGTAATCAAAACAGTGTAGTAATCAAAACAGTGTAGTACCAGCATAAGGACAGGCATATAGACCAATGAAATAAAATAGAGAGCCCAGAAATAAACCCTGACATATGTGGTCAATTGATTTTCGTCAAGGGTGTGAAGACCATTCAGTGAATAAAAACAATCTTTTCAAAAAGTTGTGCAAGGAAAACTGGATATCCACATGCAAAAGACCTTATCTTATACCATATATAAACTTGACTCAAAATAGATCAATGGCCTAAATATATAAAAGTTAAAACTATAAGATTCTTTAGAAGAAAACATGGACCAAAAGCTTCATGACATTGGATTTAGCAGTGATTTCATGAATATAGAACTTGTATCAAAGGGCACCATCAAGAGAGTGAAAAGATAACCCACAGGATGGAGAAAATATTTGCAAATCATATGTCCAATAAAAGATTAATATCCAGAATACATTTAGAATTACAACTCACATCAGCAACAAAAACCCTATTTCAAAATGGGCAAAGGACTTGAATAGACATTTCTCCAAAGATATACAAATAGCCACTAAGCACATGAAAAGATGCTCAATATCACTAGTCATTAGGGAAATGCAAATCAAAACCACAATAAGACATCACTTTATACCCATTAGAATGACCATTATTAAAAAAAAAAAAAACCAACACAGAAAACAGCATGACCCATGTGGCTCATTTGGTTGGAGCATCATCCCATGTTTAATTCCAGTCAGGGCACATACTCAGGTTTCAGGTTTGATCCCCAGTTGAGGCACATACAGGAGGCAACCAGTAGATGTTCCTCACATCAATGTTTCTTTCCCTCTCACTTCCTCTCTCTAAAATCAATAATGAATCAATGAATGAGTGAATGAATGGGAAATAATGATGGTGAGGATGTGGAGAAATTGGAACCTGTGTGCATTGCCAGTGGGATTGTAAAATGGTACAGCTGCTTTGGAAAACAATATGATGGTTCCTCAAAATTAAACATAGAATTTTTATAAGATCCAGCAATTCCACTTCTAGGTAGATACCCAAAAGAATTTAAAGCAGGGACTCAAACAGATCATTGTATGTTATTGTTCTAGCATTATTCACAATAAACAAAAGGTGGAAACAACCTATCATTAGGTGAATGAATAAACATACTGTGGCATGTACATATAATGGAATATTATTCAACCTTAAAAAGGAATGAAATTCTGATATATGCTATAACATGGATGAATCTTAAAAACATGCTAAGTGAAATAAGTCAGACACAAAAGGACAAATATGATTCTACATCTTTGAGGGGCCTAGAATAGTAAAATTCATAGATACAGATAATAGAATAGGGATTACCAAGAGCTGGGGTAGGGAGTAGTTGGAGGGAAAGGGGAGTTAATTGTTTAATGAGTACAGGATATCTATTTGGGATACTAAAGAAGTTCTGAAAATAAATAATGGGGATGGTTGCACAACATTGTGACTGCCACTGAATATGTACACTTAACAGTGCACCCCATTTTTCATAGCACAATTGACAATAGCTAATACTTGGAAACAGCCTTAGTGCCCATCAGCAGATGAGTGGATTAAAAAAACTTTGGTACATCTATACAGTGCTGTAAAAAAGAAGGAGCTCTTACCATTTGCAATAGCATGGTGGACTTGGAGAGCATTATGCTAAGTGAAATAAGCTAGTCAGAGAAAGATAAATATCACATGATCTCACTCATTTGTGTAATATAACAAACAACATAAACTGATGAAGAAAAATAGATCTAGAGACATAGACGCATCAAACAAACCGTCCAGCCTCAGAGGGAAGGCAAGGAAGGGGGCAAAGAGATCAACCAAAGGACTTGTATGCATGCATATAAGTATAGCCAGTGGACACCGACAGCAGGGAGGTGAGGGCATGTGCTGGGGGGGTGGGAGCGGCTGGGGAGACGTCAATGGAAGGAAAAGGAGACATATGTAATACTTTAAACAATAAAGAATTTAACTTTTAAAAAATAATATTCAAACTATCTTCCCAATTAGAATGAAGACAGGACAGGTACTGTGATTGTATAATTCAATACTACATACCTTGTACCTGTAAATAGTATCAGTTAAACCCTAGCTTGTTTGGCTCAGTGGATAGAGCGTTGGCCTGCCAACTGAAGAGTCAAGGACACACGCCCGGATTGTGGGCTCGATCCCCAGTAGGGGGTGTGCAGTAGGCAGCGGTCAGTGATTCTCATCGTTAATTTTTCTAGCTCTCTCTCCCTTTTCCTTCCTCTCTGAAATCAATAAAAATATATATATTTTTTAAATAGTACCAGTTAAAATTTTTGTAATGTCAAAATGAATAAAACCTATGGAGTATTATAGAAATGTGAATCTATTATCTATACATATAAAAGCCTAGTATGCAAACTGTCCCCTTGGGAGTTTGATTGGGAGTTCGCTCGCTTGCTATGATGTGCTCTGACCACCAGGGGACAGCATGGAATGAAGAAGGCCCCGGCCGGGAGCCGGAAGGCCCTGATCATTGGCCAGGACTAGGGATCCTTCCTGTGCATGAATTTCATCCACCGGGCCTCTAGTATAAAAATAAAATAATATGGATTATCTAAGAAAAAAGAAGGAAATAGAAAGAGGAAGTGGTGTGTTGAATTATTTCTTAAGTATTATTGGGATATGGATTTTTAAATTTATGTACTTAATTATGTTAATGCCATCTATTTCATGAATGCTTAATAAATAGAATTATAGAATTTTAAGAAAAATCACAGCTGCATATAACAATAAACTTTGATTTTTTAAATATCCTATATAATAAAGAGGTAATATGCAAACTGACCATCACACCCTCACACAAGATGGCCGCCCCCATGTGGTCACAAGGTGGCCTCCACAAGATGGCCAGCAGGGGAGGGCAGTTGTGGGCGATCAGGCCAGCTGGGGAGGGCAGTTAGGGGTGACCAGGCCAGCAGGGAAGGGCAGTTCGGACGACCAGGCCAGCAGGGGAGGGCAGTTGGGATGGGACCAGGCCTGCAGAGGAGGGCAGTTGGGGGCAACCAGGCTGGCAGGGGAGGGGAGTTGGGGGCGACCAGGCCAGCAGGGGAGGACAGTTGGGGGCAATCGGGCCGGCAGGGGAGCAGTTAGGCGTCGATAAGACTGGCAGGGGAGTGGTTAGGGGTGATCAGGGTGGCAGGCAGAGGCAGTTAGGGGCAATCAGGCAGGCCGGCAGGTGAGCGGTTGGGAGCCAGCAGTCCCAGATTATGAGAGGGATGTCCGACTGCTGGTTTAGGCCTGATCCCAGATCAGGGATTTAACCATGACCTTCTGTTTCACAGGTTGACACTCAACCACTGAACCATGCTGGCTGGGCAAACTTTTATTTCTTGCTTCTACATCTGAGGGTCAGTTAGAGTTTGGCTCATCTAGGCTTATTCTGAAGTTGTGGTTTGGGTCCTGGTGTTTCTCAGATTCTTTGGACCATGAATTTACCTGAGCATCATCCTCTCAAGAGAAATGCAGGGATGCTAAATGGCAAGTTCAACTGCATAAGTACATTTCAAGCCTTTGCTGGCTCACATCCACTGACATCTCATTGATAAAGCAAGTCATATGGCCAACCCCGAATTCTAAGGGAAGAGAAGTAACCTTCTGTCTACCTTGAAGACATGGCAAAGGTGTGGATGACTACTGCTACCGCATGGGAATAAAGAGTTCGGACAAATAATTTAGTGTATCACAGAGATATGCTAAGAACTAATTTTTTTTCAGAAACATTAAATAATAAGACATTACTCTTATTTTAGGCTATGAAGCTTACCTCCTTCAATTATTGAAACTAGTTTGATCATTATAACAGAATCTTTGAAGTCTATTTTACACATTCTTCCTTTTTCTTAATGACAGAGGGCCATCACTGTGAACACCTATTACTGTGCTAGATAAAGATGTGGTTCTTACAATATAAACTGATGAACAAAAACAGATGCAAAGACAGAGAAGCATCGATCAGACCGTCAAACCTCAAAGGGAAGGTAGGGGAGGGTGGGGGTAAGGGGGAGAGATCAACCAAAAGACTTATATGCAAGCATACAGGCCTAACCAATGGACACAGACAGCAGGGTGGTGAGGGCATGAATGGGAGGGATGGGGGGGATGGAGGATAAGGACACATATGTAATAACTTAATCAATAAAAAAAAAGATGTGGCTCTTTGCTACTTTCCAGTTTTTTGTTTTGTTCTGTTTTTTTAATATATATTCATCAGTCAACTGTTATTTAATACAACAGTTGTACCTATTTCTAACAGTTCCACCAGACTTTTTTAGTTTCCTACTTTTATTTATTGTAGACATGCAAAAGCTTTTAATGAAGATTGAGAGAACTATAGATAAGGAAAGTGTCCCTGGAATTATTAGTGAGGTTCTAAGTAATAAATGTCTGGCACTTGTGTTGGAAAGATGGGATTTTATTGCTTCAGATAACCAAGGACTGACTGTTTGTTTTTCTCCCAAGTTGCATGTTTTATGATTGTTTGAGTTACTCATATATCATTTGTTTAAAAAAAAAAATTTGAGCCCGGCTGGCTTGGCTTAGTGTTTGAACGTTATCCACCTCTAAACCAGGAGGTCACAGTTGGATTTGCTGTCAAGGCACATGTCCGGGTTGTGGGCTCTATCTCCAGTAGGGGGTGTGCAGGAGGCAGCCGATCAATGATTCTCTCTCATCATTGATGTTTCTATCTCTCCCTCCTTCTCCCTTCCTCTCTGATGTCAATAAAAATATATTTTTTAAAAACTTGATAGCCAACTCTAAATATTTTTATGAAGTACTTTATGTAAAGAATGGTGCTTTTTATAATTTTATTTTCTAAAGACAGTAGAAGTTAGAAGTTAACTATTAAATTGACGGTTGACAGTTTCTAATGGATGACATGAAGTTTGTTGTGCCTATCGAGGCATTTTTAATATCAAGGCTATACTAATTCATCTTGTTTGTAGAGTGATTAATTATATGTAGGCTCAAAAGGGTAGTTGGGAAATGAAAGCAGTATAAAACACAATGCAGTGGTAGTGTGTTTTGGGAGGCAGTGGCAATAATAAAAATAGCTGACTTAGCTCTTGAAAAAAGATAGGTTTTATTTGCTTCATCCATTTCTCCTACAATAAAATAGTTCCCAGGAGTTCCTCTGCTTTCCACTATGGATTTTCTTCCTTCCAATGCTTTTAGTTGCCTGTTAGACATAACCTCTTTCAAAATGTAGATATAGCGGCATTAGTTTTGAAATGTAAAACTGAAACCTTAACAAGGTCTCTTTATGGTAACAGTCAAACTATATAGTATATACACATAAAGTATTAAGCCATTTTAACATTCAATATTGTTGAGTAACACTCCCTCCACGTTCGGGTGCCAGATGCTGAGTGATTCCTTCCACAACCCGCGTGGAGAAGGGTTCGGTTATCTGAAAGAGGAGCCGCACAACAAATGAAAAAGACACAAGATAATTTTGCGATACCGGGGGACCAGGCGGGCAAGAACGGAAAGACTTCCTCCTCCCGCTTCGCTCAGGTCTCTCCAAGCTTTTATTCATCTGGAGTAGCCCTTAGGGTAAAGAGGTTTTAATGACACACATCCGCAAACAATCTTCAGGAATAGGCAGAATACCCGATTAACCCATCAACAGATCTCCAGGAGCATCCGATTAACAACAATCAACAAAGATCTAATTGAGTGAACTAAGGTGGAGATGCTTCAACCATCACCACTCAAACCTACTGGGTAGTTCACAGTTCTAACTTCCAAAAGGTCACCAGCCTTCTCTGGGGGGTCTCCGTCCAAACCCAGCCAGCAAAGATAATGAATGGACTCCGGCACAATATTAGTTAAAATCATTAGAATCTTTGTACAAAATGGAATTTTATCTAATACTGGCAGTAGCTTATTCAAGTATTCCTATCCCTCTTGTATTGACTCTATATATACTATAACTTTTTTATTAGTTTTAACTAGCAAGTTCTAGTCTGACCCTTTTTCACAAATTTGACTTTTTTTAAGGTTCTTTCCTTCTAAATTCGTTTATGTCTATAAATAAATAGGGATAAATAGAAGGATATAGAGGTAGATATATAGACATGGTTGTAGATGTAGATATAGAGATATTACAGCTAAATTATCCAAGGTTTAAAAATCATGGAATGATTTTACTAATATCTAAATAGGCTACTAGTATTCTTTTAACAACATGTAGCTTGTAGATACAATAAGGGGAAATACTGAGATTGGAAGGGCAAAAAAAATTATAGGCATCCTCTATATCTAGTTAATCCTACTTTTTTAATTGAAATGTTTCCAGTTGGCCTTCTTCTGTTATTTAGTTCCATTACATTGCAGTAATTGCATTTATTGAAGCCAGTGTTTTTTGTTATAGGAAATGCTGATCTTAGTAAATTTCAAATATAGGCAGGGGAATGTTCTTTAATAAATAATTGAAAGGCTTTTCCCTATTACTTGTGATTCAGTGCTGGCCCTTTTATAACCAGAGTATTTTATAAATGGTAATTAAATGATGGCATCTAGAAATCTTCTCTTCAAAGAATCTCACAAGGTGTGCTGCATAATAGTGTATTGTTAAATAGTCTGGGTTTATCTCAAGTGGTTTACTCTATTAAAGAAGTGTCTAATGTATTCAGCTTTACTGTTGAAACACCAAATGAGTTCTGACACTCTGACAAGATGATTAAAGTTGGGAATTTTTTTCTTTTGACAGCATCAGCAAAGAGAGCATCGTAGATGTAGAAGGTGTTGTGAGAAAAGTGAATCAGAAAATTGGAAGCTGTACACAGCAAGATGTAGAGCTACATGTTCAAAAGGTAACTTTTTTTAAAATACAAAATTGTGGCCCTAGCCAGTTTGGCTCTGTGGACAGAGCATCAGTCTTCAGACTGTAAGGTCCTGAGTTCAGTTCCAGTCAAGGGCACATACCTGGGTTGTGGGCTCAATCCTCATTGGGGGCGGGGGGCTCTCTCATCGAAGTTTCTAACTCTCTATCTCTCTCCCTTCCTCTCTGTAAAAAAATCAATAAAATATATTTAAAAAAAAAAGAATGTTTGGGACAACTTGAATTTGTCAATCTACATTTTTTAGCTGTAAACTTGTATGAAATCTAACTGCAGATCAAATATTTCTGATAAAAATTTAGCATTGGAATTAAGATGCCTGTAAATGTAAAATACAAGCTGGGTTTTTTCAGGACTTAGTATGAAACCAATGTAAAATAGCTTACTAATAACTTGACTACATGATAATGATAATATTGTGGATATATTTGATTAAATTAAGTATATTATTACATTAATTTTGCTTATTTTTTCACATTTTAGAAAAATGGCTACTGAATATTCAAAAGTCACATATGTGGCTCAAGTTATATTTCTATTGGGCACTGCTGATCTATATAAAAGTTGTTAATAAACTATGTTGCTTTTAGCAGCAATAAATACTGCACAAGTAGGGTACAATATTTGTGAGGGTAGGGATTATATCTATCTTGTTTCCAACTATATATCCAGGCCCTGGCCATGTTTCTGCCACAAAGTAGGAATCTGCCACGGATTCTTTAAACAAATATATATTTAACTTTAGTTATTGAATTTGTTTTTCACAGAGGGATGAAATTCTGAAACTGCTTTGTCATTATTTTAAAATTAATCAAGTAAGTACATATGTTGTAGGTAACTAGAGCTAGGTTTCACTGTTGGTGAAGTTACAAGTAATGAGAGAGACAAAGTGAGATAGCTTTGAATCCGTAGTGACAGACAGAAATATAGGTGGTATCATACATCTATAGGTGATACACACACACACACACACACACACACACACATATATATTGAGAGAGAGAGAGAAGAGTAAAAGTGTAATATGCAAATCGACCAAATGACCCAATAGCAGAACAACTGTCCAGATGACCTTCCAGATGACCACACTATGACACACACTGGCACCAGGCCCGCCAAGGCAGGAACCTGGCCATCACCCCATGATCGCCCCAAAGAGGAAGGCCCAGGTCACCGACCAACAGGCTGCGGCAGGTAGTCTGGGCTTCCCTCTGCAGGGGGCGATCCATCACAGAACCCCAGCCAGGTGGGCAGGGCCTTCCTCTTTGGGGTTATCAATTGCGGGGCTCCTGGACTGTGAGAGGTCACAGGCCAGGCTGAGGGACCCCCACCCCACCCCCAAATGCACAAATTTCGTGCACCAGGCCTCTAATACACACACGCACACACGTACACACACACGCACACACACATATATATATGGCTAATATGCTAAGTGTCGTCTGGTCACTACAACATGCACTGACCATTGGGGAAGATGCTCAACACAGGAGCTGCTGTGACGCGCATTGGCCATTTACAGAGAAACGGTACCATGGACTTGGCACCCACAAAGCAACACCCAGCTTCCCCCAAGTGAGACACAGGCCCCGCCACCACCCCAGAACGACAGCCCAGCAAATCACAGCCGACACTGCCTAAACCCCGTGGCATAAAATGCAGCCCACAGCCCAGCCCAGAAACGGTTGCTGTGAACACCAGGTAATGACATCACGTAGCAACGCCCAGTTTCCTCTCCCTAGCAATGACTTGCCTCCCTGCAGTTTCTTCAGCCCAGGAACACAACTTGCTTTATAGTCAGGTGCAAACATTTCACACTTTAACCAAATGTCCCATGCTTCATCTCATTTGACCCTCATAGAGGTCATGGAGTAGGTAAACGGGAGATTCGGTGGAATCCTATTTTCTTTTCATTAGCTGGAAAACGGAGATTTAGAAAGCTTAGAAACTTGACCCGACTGAAAAGAAGTAAGAAATGGTGGACCTTGAAAATGACTTCAGGTTTTCTCACTGTGCAGAATATAGTCATACACTGCTGCAGTTAAATATTTTACCCTTTGTTCTCCCTTTGTGATCTACAATAATAATCTGCTTCATGTTGATATTTACTGTTGTGTTGCTGACAATTATCTAAAAGAGAAGTTGGGGTGCTTCACTGGGCTGGAAAAAGTTTAGCTAAATCAGAAATCAGGTCTAATTAAGCAAGTTTTATAGATATATTCTTTTATAAAGCTGACTCGCACATGCATGATACATATAAGGCTCTTGCTGGT
>NW_006297287.1:38404-39671 GCF_000327345.1 Myotis davidii | reverse complement strand
GGCCTGGGTGAGGGGCTGATGGGTGTTTGCAGGCTGGTCACACCCCCTTCAGGGTGGGCCATTTTCAGGCTGGCCAAGCCCCCCGGCAACAGAAGCTCCCAGCCTCTATTTTTTTTCATTTTTTTTTTAATTCTGGGATTTATTTACCTTCTTTAATTGAAACTTTGTAGCCTTGAGAGGAGCTCAGAGCCGGCCAGGGCAGGCGGGAGGGAAGCCTCCTGCTCACTCCAGCTCTGTGGCCACGGCCGGCTGAAAGCAGGTATCTGGGGTTTATTTATCTTCTATAATTGAACCTTTGTTGCCTTGAGTGGAGCTCAGAGCTGGCCGTGGCAGGCAGGAAGCTTGGCTGCCTCCATCACTGGGGCAATGAAGCCTCCTGCTTGCTCCAGCTCTGTGGCTGCCAGCCGCCATCTTGGTTGGGTTAATTTGCATATAGTCGCTCAGATTAGCTGGTGGGTGTGGCTTGGGGCATAGCGAAGATATGGTCAATTAGCTTATTTGTCTTTTATCAGTATATATATATTACATGTAATGACCTACTGCCGCAGAGGTGGGAGAGGCTTTTGCCACTGCCGCTGTGCTCACCAGCCCTGAGCCCGGCCTCTGGCTGAGCGGCGCTCTCCCTGTGAGTGCGCACTGTCCACGACGGGCAGCTCCTGTGCTGAGCATCTGCCCCCTGGTAGCCAGTGCACATCATAGCCACTGGTCTTTCTGCCGTTCAGTTGATTTGCATATTACCCTTTTATTATATAAGATTCTATATCTATAAAAGGCTAAGTTGATTCATGCATGTGCAATACATTAGAATCACCTTGGGATCTTTTTAAAATCCTGATTCCTGGGCCTCATCCTCCAGAAATTGTTTCTTTGTTATGGGGCCACAACATTAGTAACAAAGAAACAGAATTTCCAGAGGATGAGGCCCAGAAATCAGGATTTTAATAAGATTCCCAGGTGATTCTAATGTGAGAAGAGAGAGGGAGAGAGAAACATCGATGTGAGACAAACACATTGGTTGGTTGCTTCTTGCAAGAGCCCTGACTACCCCAGGCTGCAGAGGAGCCTGCAACCAAGGTTGACTGGAATTGAATCCGGGACTAATTAGTTACAAAGAAAAAGAATTTCTCAACCTTGGCTGCACATTAGAGTCATCGGGGAATCTTTTTAAAATCCTGATTCCTGGGCCTCATCCTCCAGAAATTGTTTCTTTGTTATGGAGTGGGGCCACAACATTAGTAACAAAGAAACAGAATTAGAACTTTATAAT
>NW_006297287.1:35219-37202 GCF_000327345.1 Myotis davidii | reverse complement strand
AGTGCCCCAACCCCCCAATCGGCCCTACCCTGAGAATGACTGAGGGTGGCATCACAAACTCCTGATCCGCCCTGCTCTGTGCATGACACGGGGCGGCACCCCAACTCCCCAATTGGCCCTGCTCTGAGCCCAACCAGGGGCTGCACCTAGGGATTGGGCCTGCCCTCTGCCACCCGGGAGCAAGCCTAAACCAGCAGGTCGTTATCTCCCGAGGGGTCCCAGACTGCGAGAGGACACTGGCCAGGCTGAGCGCCCCCCCCTCCCCCCCCCACACAAATTTTTGTGTACTGGGCCTCTAGTGTGTTTATATATATATAAATTATGTACAGAAATAGGTTTGAGTAGTTCTTATAACTATTCATGTTAAATCTATATCTTCTTAGTAATTAGAGGTGTTACAAAATCTTGAGATTTATAAATAAACTAACTGAATCTGTTAGCTTTTGTTTTATAACAAACCACTCCATACTTAGTGACTTAAAACAATAAACATTTATTTGCTCACTTTTCTGTACATTGGGCAGTTAGAGTCAGCCCATCTGGATTGGTTCATCTGCTCCATGGGTCATTGACAAGGTTCACTGATATTTATGGAACATATTTTCCTGTCGCCTCAGTTCATCTAGCAAGCTAGCTCATGCTTGTTGACATGGTACCAGACTGGTTCCTAGCAGCAAGAGAGGGAAACCTTAGTGTGCAGTCACTTTTCAAGCTTCTGCTTGTGTCATCTTTGCTAAGAATTTCATTGATCAAAGCAAGTCACATGGCCAAACTCAGGTATAAGTGACGGAAAAATAGATTCCACCGTTTGATGTTAGGAGAGGCGACATCATTGGAAAAGGGCATATGTACAGGACAGGAGGAATGATGGAAGCCATTTTTACAAACAATCTACCATAGTCACACAGGGAAAAATATGTAACACATTGGGGAAGCTTTATTCACTATTATGAACCTATTTTGCTATGAACTTTCTTATGATGATGTACTTCTAAATATTAATTATACTAATTTTTAATCATCTTTTCTTACAATTTTATTTCTGATATATTACAGTATAGAAAAGTCAAGCGATGATACTATATTGGTTTTAAATTCTAGCAATAACTTATTTTTGTACAAGATTTATTTCACATCTGTTTTCTCCTCAGACATAAAAACTGGAAGTGCTCATTTTCGTTGCCTTTGAAAATACTATAAGTGAATTTATATATATTTAGTACTGTTGAAATAACCCTGCAATTTTGAACCTGCAGTTCTCAAATCCGAGCCTACTTTGTATTTATAAAATACATCATTAAATTTCTCTTACACAGTCTGTCTGATTGCCCTGTCTTATATATACTCATATACATACACACACACACACACACCCTGTGAGCATATATAAGATAGAGCAGTCAGGCAAACTGACAGACAAATGCAGAAAGATAGACTCATACATGCACACTTATTTGGGAATAAGGTTATTTAACTGGAATTGATTGTCATGGAACTCTTCAAAGCTTAGAATATCTTGTCTTTTTTACTGACCTAATTTGCCAAATTACTTTGTTCTCTTTGTGCAAATCTCACTTTAAACCAATCCAGGAAGTCTTTAACCTAGTAAAGGCAAATGTAAAGATACAATGACCAAGAAAAACAAACCCCTATCTTCCAAGCAACATATCTTTTTCCGTATTTTAATGAATAAATTTTTAGTGACTATAGCAAATAATTGTATTTCTAAAACATTCTGATTATGGAGCGTTTATTATACACTTAATGTTGATAATAAATATAAAGCCCAAGAGCTTACAAATTTTCCCTCCATAAAAATAATTATAAAGTATCTCACAAAGCATAAATATTTTATACTAAACTAGAGGCCCGGTGCACAAAAATTTGTGCACTGTGGGGGGCGGGGCGGGGGAGTCCCTCAGCCCGGCCTGTGCCCTCTCGCAGTCTGGGACCCCTCGGGAGATAACGACCTGCTGGCTTAGG
>NW_006297287.1:9939-34479 GCF_000327345.1 Myotis davidii | reverse complement strand
CCCCCTCGTTTTTTTTTTTTTTTAATTCTGGCCCAGCTTTAGCTCTTGAGGCTTGGCTCCAGCTCTGAGGCCTCAGCTGCTGAAAGTAGGTTTCTGGTTTGCTTACAATGTTGTGATCCTGCTTGCTGAAGCCCTGCGGACTAAAGCAAGTTTCTGGGGTTTTGTTTAGCTTCTATATTTGTTACATAGTTGCTTAGAGTTGCAGCTCAGAGGCCTGTAGGGGCAGGCAGGGAACGTTGGAGTCTTCCATCACTGAAGCAAGCAAGCCTCATGTTAGTTTCAAGCTGCCTGGCTGCCGGCCGCCATCTTGGCTGGCAGTTGCCCTGATTAGCCAATGGGAAGGGTAGCGGTCATATGCTAATTACCATGTTTCTCTTTTATTAGATAGGATAGAATTTTATAATCAATGACTTATTTATTTATTCAACCAGCAATTACTGAAAATATACTTTACACCAAGCACTCTGTGAGGTTCTGGGGATCAGAATACTCACAACCTAGTGAAGGAGACAATGAATTTTTACTAGTTCTAAAAAGAATTTTTTTAAATATATTTTTATTGATTTCAGAAAGGAAGGGAGTGGGAGAGAGCTAGAAACACCAATGATGAGAAAATCATTGATCAGCTGCCTCCTGCACACCCCACTCTGGGGATCGAACCCCCAACCTGGGCATGTGCTCTGACTGGGAATCGAACCGTAACCTCCTGGTTCAGAGGTCGATGCTCAACCACTGAGCCACGCTGGCCAGGCAAAAGAATATTTTAAAAGCCCTAGCTTATGTGACTTACTTGGTTGAGCATTGTCCCATATTGAGTGGTCTCAGATTCAATTCCTGGTCAGGGCACATGCTGGGTTTGCAGACCTGATCCCTAGTCGGGGAGGTGCAGGAGGCAGCCTTCTGATGACTCTTTCCATTCTTCTCTCTCTAAAATCAATGAAGAGACATGTTTTAATAATAAAAGAAGTAGCTGTTCAGTTTTCCAAGTTTGCATTGCAGATCAAGTTTCCGTTAACTCATCAAAAGGAAGTGCTACAATTTGGGTATAAGAGGTGGTGTCAAATAATGTTATTTTACTGTGAGGACTGGAGTATCCTTCTAATATTTTTTCTTTAAGTGTCTCACCTGAATGCTAAATGTGATCTACCAAATGGAAAAATACAGTTTCCTGAATTAACAAAATAAGCTCTGTTTTCTTTTTGTGCTTTAGCAGGTTTTCTAGGCATAGCTGGGAACAATTAATGGACTAACATTAAGAGTAGCTAATTCATTATGACCTCACTGCTTTTTAGCACTAAAATATGCAATTAGTGTGAGTAGATGTTGAGGGATATTAACACCATAAGGGAATAACCTCATATGGTGCTTCCAACCAGGAGAGCAGAAGGAAAGGAGATATAATACGTTCGATGAAAGAAAGCAAGGAAGGCATATTTGGGAAAAGCATGTGAAAAGGAAGGAGAGGTACAGCAGAGTTGGGCTGACTGTAGTTCTGGTGGTAGAAATAGCTAAATGTCATTAACAACTCATTTGATAATGGCCCCTTCAAATGAAAAAGTGTTTTTATATTCATTATTCCATTTGATTTTTACTGCAGACCTCATTTTGCACAGTATGGTATTGAAGTTCTGGGGTTAAGTGAATTGCCTAACAACAGCTATAGTGACAAAGCAAGTCCTTAAACCCAGACCCCTCAATTCCAGTTATTACTTATTCATCACATTGGTGTGCACCTTAGAGTTTACAAAGTATATTTAGCTCATTTGACTGTTTCAACAACCCAGGCAGGTAGGCAAGACATACTTTTATCCCCATTTTGTGGGTGAAAAACATGTACTATATTGTTTGATTTTAGTACATAGTTTCAGTTAAAGATGTATGCAAATATTCCTTCATGTTTAAGTCAATTGTAGATTTTTTAAAAAAAAAAAGCAAAGAATAACAGGTTTTGTGTGCTTCATGATCTTTTTGGTAATCTCTCACTTTCAGATTTATGTGATCAGTTTGGCTGAACCCCGTTTGCCCCTGCAGCTGGATGATGCCATTCGGCCTGAGGTGGAAGGAGAAGAGGTAAAAATTATACTTTTTGAAACACTATGCTTCCTCTGTATGTTTAGTTTGCAAAACATTGAAAAGTTGATGCCCTGCTTCTATATAAAAGGTACCTGTTGTTACGAGCTTCATTTTTATTTAAGTTTATTCTTAACATCAGCAATTCTCAAACGTTTTGATCTATGAATCCCTTTACACGTTTAAAAATAATTGACCTCACAAGCTTTTGTTTTTGTGGATACACTGTCAATATTTACAGTATTCAAAGTTAAATTTTTAATATTTATTAATTTATAGAAAGTAACAATAGTATAAATACATCTACAGATCTTTGTAATGCCTGGCTTAATAGGCAGCAGTTAGATTCTCATATTTGCCTCTGCATTAAATCTGATGTGAGGCAAGGCTTTTGGGATGAGAGATGGAAAGAAAGAATCCCTATTCATTCTCATTTCTCTTCTTTCCATCTCTCTCTTTCTTTTAACAGTAACTTTTCTCTAACCCTGCTTCTTGTTTTTTGGATCCAGATTGGGGTTTGATATTAATACACATAAATACACCTGTCACTTAAAAGTATACATGGCTTCTAAAAGTGTTTTTTGGCCCAGTCACCATGGCTCAGTGATTGAGCATCAACCTCTGAACCAGGGGGTCACGGGTGATTCCCAGTCAGGGCACATGCCTGGGTTGCGGCCTCGATTCCCAGTGTATGTCATGCAGGAGGCAGCCAGTCAATTGATGTTTCTCTTATCGTTGATGTTTCTATCTCACTCTCCCTCTCCCTTTCTCTCTTAAATCAGTATGTAAAAGAATATATTTTAAAAGTGCTTTTTGTGTTCTGAAAAAATTTGTAAAATCTGTTTTTCTTTCTCTCTCTCTCTTTTTTAGGAAGGAAGAGCTACTGTTAACCAGGATACAAGATTAGATAACAGAGTCATTGATCTTAGGGTATGCCTCATTTATTTATTAAGTGACATGATTATGCCAAAATCAAGGAGGGCAAGGGTAACATACCTGTCTTGGGCTCATTGAACTGATTGTTGTTTGCTTATATGTAAGTATGATAATACAAGAAACAGTTTACCTTTCCGACTGACCCTCCTCTAAGAGCGAATTGCAGGCAACAAAGACAGTCAAGTAATAGTTCACAGAATGTTGACTTGCACTGTTTTAAAAAAACAAAGGAGCATGAAGCCAGTAAAAAGGCTTGCTTCAAGGTGGTAACCTGTTTTAGACAAGTTAGTAAGCAAGTGAAAACATAACTACTAATATCACTAGAAAATTGTGAAAGAAATTATGTGCAGATTTTAGAGCAACCTGGTGTTTAGTAATTAATGCCTCAATCCTCTGAATTTGATCTAAGCACAGAATCCTAATATATAAAAACCCTAGGTCCGTCACATCTGCAACGACCAGGAGGCTCAACCAACAGGAAGTCAGTCCTGCATTCAGTGCTGGGTTGCCATAGTGACCCAAGCCTGACTGTTATGGCTGCAGGCATGGTGACCCAGCACTGACTACTGAGGGAGCTGTGATTCAGGCCCAGAGAGAGGCCTAAAGACAGAAGCAGGGTCTGATCCGTAGCCACTGTGGCAGCTGTTGATCAGCACTTGCCTCTTTCTTTAGCTCTGGGCCTGGTCAGCAGTCATGCCTCCATTTCTCTCCAGGCCTCCCACAGGACTGCTGATCAGCCCTGCCTTTCTGATCAGGCCCCATTGATAGGCCCAGAGACGCTGACTGGCATAGAAACCAACCAGTCAGAACCAAATCTGGGTCAACTGTGAGGAGCCAATGGCTGCCTAGGAAGCAGAGCTTTTGACTCTGACTAGCATAGAAACTGACCAGTCAGAACCAAATCTGGGTTAACTGTGAGGAGCCAATGGCTGCCTAAGAGGCAGAGCTTTTGACACGGACTGGCATAGAAACCAACCAATCAGAACCAAATTGGCTGGCAGGGGAGGGCAGTTGAGGGTGAGATCAGGCTGGCAGGTGAGGGCAGTTGGGGGTGAGATCAGGCTGGCAGGGCAATTGGGGGGTGAGATCAGGCTGGCAGGTGAGGGCAATTGGGGGTGAGATCAGGTGGCAGAGGAGGGCAGTTGGGGATGATTGGGCTGGCAGGGGAGCAGGTAGGTGTTAATCAGGCCGGCAGGGGAACGGTTTGGCCATTGGCTCCTCACAGTTGATCAGGCCTAAACGGGCAGTCAGACATCCCCCAAGGGGTCCCAGATTGGAGAGGGTGCAGGCTGGGCTGAGGGACACCTGCCCTCCCCCCCGCCCCCCGCATGAATTCCGTGCACTGGGCCTCTAGTTAACAATAAAGAAGTAGTTGACCCTTTGGTTTATATAAAGAGAAACCTCATAGGCTTCTGTTTCCCTTTCTAGCTTGGTTGCAAGTGAAAGATTTCAGTGGTTTCATCATTATAGTAAAACCAATGTCATCTTTCTTTCTTAAGGTTTTGACCACATCTTCCTCCTTTACATAACATATTCCACCTAAAGCTTAACGTTCTTTGTCACTTTATAAGTTCTTTCCAGCTTTTCTGCAATCTACAGGCCTGCCCTTATTGTACACCCATGTTTCCCCTGACCATTTGCTTTTTGTAAACTGTTACTTTCCCACATTAACTTGTAGTATATAGAAAAAGTTAGCAATAATTAAAAGTCCTCTTGATACTGCCTAGAAACCTCATGGTTTTCATCATTTTGGCCACAGTAGTTAAACATCCTACTGTATTTGCCTATGCTATTTGTTCACACAAGTTACTGATTTTGCCTCTAGAATTTGACCCAAAGAATATTTTTCTTTGGCTCACATCATTTTTTTTTTTACTTTAATTTCTTGCCACCATTGGAAAATGGGAGTTTTCACAGTAGATCTAAATGGCTTTCCATAAAAAGTTGGAGGTGAATCTGGCAATCCTGGGCAATGTCAGCTAGCACCCTAGATGGGGCATTATGTTCATTGTAAGCCCTGCACTACCCAGGAAGTATCATTTATTTATTTCCTTCATGTGTCAAGTTGATTTAATTAGAATTTATTATTATTTTATAGACATCAACTAGCCAGGCAGTCTTTCGTCTCCAATCTGGCATCTGCCATCTTTTCCGAGAAACTTTAACTAACAAAGGTTTTGTGGAGATTCAGACTCCTAAAATTATCTCAGGTATGCTTTAAGATCTTCCTCTTAATTTTTAAAAATAATTTGTTTTCCCCAAGTTGCTTACTATTAGTTTTACGTTTTTTTTTTTAATTTGAGAATCCCAAGTATTCCTTAAGGTTTATTGCTCTGAGACTATTTATTTCAAAGACTATGATACATAGCAGCAGTCCCATCTCACCAGCATCAGTAATACTATGTCCCCTTATTTCAGGAGTCATTATGTGATAGTGATTGTAAAGTGAGACTGTAACACACAAGGCAAGATTGTTATTATATAAGTTGCACCAGAAATTACTTTCATTATGTAGATTTCTTTTTAAATTCATATTGTAATTTTGGTTTGTATAAACTGCATTGTAAAATTAATACTAAATATGCAGATGGGAAAAACATCATGAATTCTCATCTTTATATGACAACATTGTCTTAATCATTTTACCCTCTTTACTGTTGCTTAAATAACACTAAAAAGTGTTACTGCCCTGGCCAGTTTAGGATCAGTGGCTAGATCATTGGCCTGCAGACCCAAGAGTCGGGTTTGATTCCCACTTGGGTTGTGGGCCCAATCCTGGCCTGTGTCGGGGTGTGTGCATGAGGCAACCTATTGATGTGTCTCTCTCACATCAATGTTTCTCTATCTCTCCCCACCCCCCTCCCACTCTCTCTAAAATTAAGTGGTGGGGAGGGGTGTTACTAAAGGCATTTAGTTGAAAATAAAAAAATTAAACATTGAATTATTTTTTTGTTTGTTTTGTTTATCCTCACCTGAGAATATTTTTTCCATTGATTTTTAGAGAGACTAGAAGGGGTGGGGGCAGAGAAAGACAGAGAGAGAAACGATTGGCTACCTCCCACACATGCCCTGACCAGGGCTAGGGATGAATCTACATCCCAGGTATGTGCCCTTGACAGGGATCAAACCCACAGCCCTTCGGTGCTCAGGCTGATGCTCTAACCACTGATTCACACTGGCCAGGATGAACATTGAATTCTTAATTAGAAAAATTATCTTTTTTTACAAAAAGTTTTACAAAGCTAAAGTAGCTTTTAATAGATTTTAAATTTATGCAGAAAGGGAGCGTATATATCCAAAGAAGTAAAATGAAAGTATAGCCAAAGAAGTAAATCTCGCCTAAATATAAACTGTTTAGAATCAGGGAAAAACATATATAGACTATGGTTTCTCTGCAGTCTTTTATTTTCTAGTGTGGTTTTATTTAAGTGAAGTACTTGAATCAAAAGAATAAACTTTTTATTAGAAGTTTGCATTGATAAGCTTACAATTGATTATAGTAACATGTATGTTTATATTTCAGCTGCCAGTGAAGGAGGAGCCAATGTATTTACTGTGTCATATTTTAAAAATAATGCATATTTGGCTCAGTCCCCACAGCTGTACAAGCAGATGTGTATTTGTGCTGATTTTGAGAAGGTTTTCTGTATTGGACCAGGTAAGGTTTTGGTAGTTAAGGTTATCTCAAAATTCATTAATTGTACCACAGCTAGGGTTTTAGAAACACATTTATTTTATTTTTTTTAATTGTTGTTATTTTTATCCTCATCCAAGATTATGTTTTCATTGATTTTTTTTTTTTTTTTTTGAGAGAGAGAGAGGGAGAAAATTAATATGAGAGAGAAACATACACCCTCTGAAGTAATCGGTTACCTCCTGTACCCTGACCAGGGATTGAGCCCACCTAGGTAGGTATGTGCCCTGACTAGGAATCAAACCTAAGACTTTTTAGTGTACCAGATGATGCTCCAACCAATTGAGCCACCAGCCAGGGCTAGAAACACATTTTACACAGACCTTTTTAAAGCTTAAATCCTTTTTTATACTGACTACATCAACTCTAGACTTGGGGGTAAAAATAACAATATTGCCTGGTAGACATTTAGACATTTCCCAAAAAATTGTATGTTCAATAGTTCTTTGAACAGTTGAGCATCATTCATATGAATAGAATCATAAGCAATTTATATATATATATTCCTACAGAAGAATGCTGAAGACAAAAAAAAAGAAAATGTGTATCTTGGGACTATCTTATTTTTAAAAATGGATGCTTTGAAAATATACACCCTCTAAATATATTTAAGTATATTATTTATTATACTTAAGTGTAATTAGAATAGAATTAGCTCCCATTTGGACTATCCTTTCAACTCTCCATCAATACTAAAGAAAAAGTGATTGCAATCTTCCAAGTAATATATTTTGTTGTCCTTGAAAGCTCCTTGCTACTGTTGTAAGTTTACAAATGTATCTCTGTATACTTTGCTGCCAATTTTATTCCAAAGCTGTTCTTTTTTACTATTACTAATTGTACTCTCCTCAGTATTGATAATATGCTAAAGTCCATTAGAAAATACTAACAAATGCCTGGATTTAATAAATTATACTAACATGTTTTTTAAGAATATATTTGCACCCTAGTTGGTTTGGCTCAGTGAATAGAGAGTCAGCCTGCAGACTGAAGGGTCCCATGTTCATTTCCAGTCAAGGGCACATACCCGGGTTGCGGGCTCAGTCCCCAGTGGGGGGCGTGCAGAAGGCAGCAGTTGGTGGTTCTCTCTCATCATTGATGTTTCTGTCTCTCTCTTTCTTTCTCAAATCAATAAAAATATATTAAAATTCTATATAATAAAACCCTAATATGCTAAGTGTCTGGTTGTCTGGTCAGCCATTCAACCAATCAAAGCATGATATGCTAATGATATGCTAAGGATACTCAACCACTCACTATGACATACACTGACCACCAAGGGGCAGACGCTCCAATCAGTAGGTTAGCTTGCTGCTGGGGTCCAGCCAATCTGGACTGAGCAAGACAGGCCAGACATGCCCTGGAGTCCTCCCAAAGTCCCTCCCTGGCTGGCCAACCTCCCACGTCCCTCCCCGGCCCCAATCATGCACCAGTGGGGTCCCTTGGCCTCGCCTGTGCCCTCGCAATCCAGGCTGAGGGACAACCCCCTCCTGAGTGCACGAATTTCGTGTGCCAGACCTCTAGTATATATACATTTGCTAAAAGTCAAGCATGGACACAATCATGAAGCAAATTCTTTTATGATGCTAACTATAAGCAAAAAAAAACAAAACAGCTTTACTATATTCTTTAAAACTTACCAAGGTAAAAAAAAGTTATTTTATATATATGAATTTTTTTGATAGTTTTAGATAAATACCTGCTAATAGAGAAACTGGCAAGATCATTAAATGTCTTAATTTTCTGAATTTATTAAGCAATTATTTGCTGAACACTTGCTGCATATATAGCCTTGCACTATTAAAGAAGATTCAACCAGCACTTCTCCAATGTTAATGTGCACACAAATCACCTGGGGATCTTGTTAAAATGCAGGAGGTTTGGGGTAAGACTTGAGATTCTGCAGTTCTCATAAGCTCCAAGGTACTGCTGCTATGCAGACCATGCTTTGAGTGCTAAGAGAACAATATTGTCCCTGCTTCTAAGACACAATAAGACATGCATAGCCCTGACTGGTTTGGCTCAGTGGATAGAGTGTTGGCCTGCGGACTGAAGGTTCCCAGGTTCGATTCCATTCAAGGGCATGTACCTTGGTTGCGGGCACATCTTCAGTAAGGGGTGTGCAGAAGGCAGCTGACTGATGCTTCTCTCTTACCGATGTTTCTAACTATCCCTCTCTCTTCCTCTCTGTAAAAAATCAATAATATATATATATATTTTTTAAAAAGACATGCATACATATCACAGCCACAGCGAATCTAATTGTGATATATAGTCAGCAGGTTGGTGTTAATTATGTGGTATAGGTAGGGTAAAAAAGAGGAAGAAGTTGGAGTTTGCTAGAGATGCCTTGAAAGAAAATTCAAACTGAAATGGGCATTAAGGACAGAGTAGGAGGTAAAGACGACAGAGATGGCATTCTAGAAGAAGCAAGCTAAGTTAAAAGCATGGGAGCAAATAAAATTGAGACTAGTTAGTATTGAGAAATGGGAAATACAGGGTGGGATTAAATTATGAGAGCGTGGAGAGATGGAACAGGACTAGCCAGGAAGGCTGAAAAGGAGGAACGTGCAGTGAGGAGGATAAGAGCCGGACTGAGGTAGGTGCTTCATCTGTACAGATGTCATTTACCTTGAGTCAAGCTTTAATAAAATTGAGAACTCATTATATTGAATATTTTTAGTTATTGAGAAGGCACCTCAGGATCTTGCATTCCCTCGGGGTTCTTATGAGTCTTACTAATTTACATTTGTTACAGCTTTTACTACGTGACTATAGGAGTTTGTAATGAACTTAACTATCCATGAGAGTACTGTAACAGATGGCTTGTCAAAAGTCTTTCCAACCTTATAATGATAATGAAAATAGTACCATTTGAGTACAAGTAAATAGAATTTTGTTTTTAATCTCAATTTCTCCAAAATTTAAAACACTGCTGTGTATATCTTTTATTAATGTTACAGTATTCAGAGCTGAAGACTCTAATACCCACAGACATCTAACTGAATTCGTTGGTTTGGACATTGAAATGGCTTTCAATTACCATTACCATGAAGTTATGGAAGAAATTGCTGACACTTTAGTACAAATATTCAAAGGACTTCAAGAAAGGTAAAAAATACATGTATTATATCCCTAACTGGACTTAATTTCAAAACAGTTTGGGCTCTTCAGAATAAAGCAATTCTTGATTTGAAATGTATAAACTAAATTTTTATTGGACATATGTGTGCATATAGACTTGCTAGTTAGATGATCAATTAATTAATGAAAAAAAAATCCACACTCAAAATACTATTCTGGATCCGAGTCCATTGTGGCTTCATTTTGGTGGATATATTTACCAGATTGTATTTCCCTTATACTAACATCCTGGATATTTGAAGAAATAGAGCCTATGTTACTTTCATAGCAGTTAAAGTCAGAGTTTTTATTGCCTCATGAAATGGGTAGTTTGTTTCTAACAATGTTACTTGATATGAGTTACAAAAAAAGTTTTAATCCTTTAATGCCACCATGGTGACAAACAACATAAGACTGTGAAATGGTATTAAATCTTTTAAGTGTTTAAACTTTAGTCTTTAACTTAAACAATTTCTTAGTAACATTTTCTTGGTACATACACTAATTCAAAGATGATTTTATGTGGCAAAGATGGTACTCAGTACCTACCAGGTATTTTTTCTTAGCTGTTGCTGGTATTACAGAAGAGCCTAAAAGTGCCTGAGGCAATTTCTGCACTGAGGCAGATTTTACATAGAGAGTTTTGCTCTAAAAGCATTTCCGTTTGATAAATAATCTTTATTGTTCCTTTTGAACAATAAAGCTACATGTGTCCCTTATTCCAGAATTATCAGTGGAATGCATATAGGACTGATAATATGTAGGCTCTTGGGTCCCTGCCAACTGGCCAGCTAGGAGGGGGCTGAGTGGTTCAGCTAGACGGGTACTCAGCTGATCATGGAGCTTCTGCCTCTGAACTTCTCACATCATTGCACAGATAGTGACTCCTGTGAAATGTTTAAAATGTTTCTTGGTTAAAAGAAAAAAAAATTTTGTAGCAAGTGTGTGGTAGAGTAAAAGCTATATATGTTCCTTATTTCACCAGTTTTAGTAAAGTTTTTAGTAATTTTTAACATGATGCCACAGTGACCTCTTGTGGGGAAAACATTTATCTCACACGTTATTATTAACTCTAAATCATTATTCAAATAGGTTTCAAACTGAAATTCAGACGGTGAATAAACAATTCCCATGTGAGCCATTCAAATTTTTGGAGCCCACTTTAAGACTAGAGTATTGTGAAGCATTGGCTATGCTTAGGGAAGCTGGAATTGAAATGGGAGACGAAGAAGATCTGAGGTTTGTCTTTGTGACTTTTAAAACTTTAATAACTATGTTTAAGATACGCAAGAATGAATATATTAACAAATGATAATTTTTTTACCCAGCTTTTATTAACTTTTGGGTATATCGTATGATGCTTTTCTTGTTTAATGTATGATCTGAAATAATGATTTAATGTGGTTTGCCTAAGCTTCAGTAAATACCATTTTTGTGCCCCCTCTCCCCCTAGTTTGTAATGCTTTAAAGAATATAGAGACTTTTGCCTGTGATTTTGGCATCTAATATTTTACCTCTCTTTTTTAATCAGTGGTATTAGAGAAGATAGACAGTAATCTAAACCCATCCCCACACAGGATTAAGGTATAAAACTATTAAGATCTCCACAAGTTTATAAAAACCGCTATTCTTCATTTGATATACAGTATTATTTTATCTAAACTCAGATCATACAGTGTATAATTTTTGAACAAATTATGTAGTTTAAAGATATGAAATTATTATCTATTTTATTCAAGGATTCTTAAGTTAAAATATTTAAGGCATCACAAATCATATGGATATAAGAGGGAAAGGCATGATTGTCATTTTTTAGGGCTTTTTAAAAAAATATTTCACTCAAAACCCTTTATTTTTGTTTGTTTAACAAATATATCTGTATATGATTTTAAGCATCCCCTACATTGCTAGATGACATCTTAAGGCAAATTGTACGTTCTATCATTTTCATAAGTATTTTAGAAATTGTTCTTAAATAGGGTAGATGCTAAAGTGGCTATAGAAATTTAATTGGTTTACATAAACATATTTTAAAGATTCAGAATTTGTGATTTTTGTTTTATAAACCTTTGAAAAAGAGTAATGAGCCCTAACCCATTTGGCTCAGTGGATAGAGCGATGGCCTGCGGACTGAAGGGTCCTGGGTTCGATTCCGGTCAAGGGCATGTAACCTTGGTTGCGGGCACATCCCCAGTGGAGGGTGTGCAGGAGGCAGCTGATCAATGTTTCCCTCTCATCAATGCTTCTAACTCTCTATTCCTCTCCCTTACTCTCTGTAAAAAATCAACAAAATATTTTTTTAAAAAGAGTAATGAAAAGGAGCCCTAGCCGGTTTGGCTCACTGGAAAAGAGCGTAGGCCTGCGAACTGAAGGGGGTCCCAGGTTCGATTCCAGTCAAGTGCACATGCCTGGGTTGCAAGCTCAATCCCCAGTGTGGGGCATGTGGGAGGCAGACAATCAATGATTCTCATCGTTGATGTTTCTATCTTTCTCTCCTTCTCCCTTCCTCTCTGAAATAAATAAAAATATATTTTTGTAAAAAGGAGTAATGAAAAGGAGAGACCATTTGAAGTGGAACCATTTAACGCCAAGAATAGCCTATGTTCATATAGTGAACTTTAGTAATATTTGATTATAGGAAATTATATCCATGTTATTTCTGAATCAGTGAATTGCTAACTTCTGTTTATGGTTTTATTTAAATATTATTGAGCAGCATCTACTAAATACCAGGTGCACTTATAAGTTGTTTTCAGTAGTACTTGCCTTTTTTTAAAAAAGAGCAGAATAGACAACTGTGTGTTTTGGCTGAATTTTTTATTCTTTGAGAACTTCAAATAGAGGTGCCTTAATAACTCTATAAGAACTAACCAGACATCTGATTTCATGTTTTTGTCATTGTTTTCCAGTACGCCGAATGAAAAACTGTTGGGTCGTTTGGTAAAGGAAAAGGTAGGACTCTTGTACATGCTGGATTTCTTTCTCTAAATATGAAATGTATCCTGGTACTAAAGAACAATTGCAGAGGGAATGATTTTCCTAGAATAGTATGATTCCAGAATAAATAAAAACCTAGGGGGCCATTTTTTTTTCAATCTTGGAAAAATAAAAAATATTCAAACAGGCTTTGCCCAAACAGTTTGATTATCTCTGTATTCAATTTTTGTACTTAGTTGTACTAAAGTATCTCTAAAAGTGGTATCTATGTCAGATTAGTTAGAAAGGACCTCAAGATGAGGGAGAATGAATTTCCTTTCTGCCTCTTATGTGAAAGCTACTTTCCTATCTCATTTTCTAAAGCTCTTAAAGAAGAGAAAAGCTATAAACTTAGAAGGGTGCTTAAAGAAATTGAATTGTGTGATGAAATGAAAACAGTCCTTGAGCGCCTCCTGCTGGTGCACTCTAAACTGTTAAACTGACTGAGAAACTAACGTATATTTCTGAAACTGCACAGTATTGAGTTTATACCTTTAAAATGCTGTTTCAGCAGAGCCAATATCAGTTCGTCGGCTTTGTTGACATTCCCTCTACACTCCAGTTTTAGCAAAAATGTTTAACATCAAAAGAGTCGAAATGTGATTGGTTTCTTTTTAATTATATCTAGGCCACATAGTAAGTATTCTAACAAAAATGTCATAATTTCATGTTAATGTTTTTGATTTCATTTGTAGTTTTCATTGAAGAAAACTACCAAATTTCTTTTAGATATCTAAACTAATTTTTTAATTACCGGGAAGATAAGGTTTTTTGAAGGTGAATATTATAAAGGTGTTTTTCCTAAAATAATTTATAGATTTAAAATGTTTGTTATTCTTGTAAAACCCAAATATATTTGGTATAACTTAACATAAACAGCTATAAAATACATCTGAAGAACTAAATGAGATAGAATAGCAAGGGAAAAAATGAAAATCAAAGAAGTTTATCGCAGCATAATTTTCAATGTGAAAGAAATTGGAGAGAGAGTACATGTCACCCCAAAAAAGAAAATTAAGTATTGGAAGAATATACAACATTATGGCAAAATACTATAGGCTACAGATATTACTTGAAAGAAGTAGAATACTCATTTTATTTACAGTGTAATTACAGTAATTTTGAAGTATAAAACGTGGTATTAAATAAAACATTAATTACCAAAGTGCTAGCCGCCTTTTCACTTTCATTAAACTGTTAAAAACTATTTTAATTGTATTTATTCTTTTTATAGTATGATACCGATTTTTATATTCTTGATAAATATCCATTGGCTGTAAGACCTTTCTATACCATGCCTGACCCAAGAAATTCTGTAAGTAATTTGATTTTAAATAACCTGTTTGGGGGAAGAAGGAAAACTTCGTTACCTTGTCAAATTGTAAATGGGAATAATGGTTTTCATTTGTAATTTGCAGTTTCAGTGGTCATGTCATGTGGATTACTACTAGTTTCTGTCAATTGAGGTCAAGGTGAAATCTGAATATTCTAGCAAATTGTTCCAAGAACATATTAAAAATTATTTCTGCGTGTCACTTTTTGAAGAGTTGAGGAAGAAATAAAATATAAATAATAAATAGTATTGCTAGGTTTGCAGGCATTAGCAAAATTTATTTTTGACCTTGAACAAATCTAAATAATGTGGCCTTTTACTATTTTTCCATGTAGTAGTTTCCAAACTTTAGTGTGCCTCAGAGTCCCTGGAGGGCTTTCTAAAACACAGATTCCTGAGCCCCTCATCAGACTTTCTGATTAGTTGGTTTGGGGTAGGGTTTGAAAATTTGCCTTTCTAACAAGTTCCTGGTAATACTGAAGCTACTAATCCCAGAATCACACTTTGAGAACCACTGGTTTATTGAAAGACAGGGAAAATGAGTTAAAACCTGATAGAGAATAGGATGAGCTACGGTAAATTGATGTTTAATTTGCTTCCCTTAAAATAAAAAAGAAATGTTAATTGATAATTTGAAGTTCCAAAAGTGACCCCCTTAAAAACATTTCTGTTGATAAAGTAAAATGAGAATCAGCACTACTTCTTATAAGTTAGATATGGTGCTTTGATTTGATGTTGGAAGGTGTGGGAGAAGGGGAGTATGAAATCTGATAAAAGCAAGAAAGAAGTTACTATTCAAACCTCGCTAATTTAACCTGTGTTAGAGAAACAAAAGATATTCATTGGAACAGGTACATCATCAATTGTAGGAAAAAATGAACTTGCTCTTCTTGCAACAAAGGTCTTTTTTTCCACATGTGTAATGGAAATAGAATGGTAGCCACTTTTGATAAGTGATGTTTTTGGTTTGTTTTTCCTGCAGAAACAGTCCAACTCTTATGACATGTTCATGAGAGGAGAAGAAATACTATCAGGAGCTCAAAGAATACATGATCCTCAGCTGCTAACAGAGAGAGCCTTACATCATGGAATTGGTAAACCACTTAAATGTATTTAGGAAAGTGATATGTATTCTGAAAATAACTTATTTTAAACCCTTTAAAGACTCCTCAGAAATAGTCATTTGGTTAAGTCTTCATTTAACAGTAATTGCTTTTTTATCTTTTTAAAGCTAAATAAAATGGTAATTTATGTTTGTGGTT
Source organism: Myotis davidii (assembly GCF_000327345.1). Classification (NCBI taxonomy): domain Eukaryota; kingdom Metazoa; phylum Chordata; class Mammalia; order Chiroptera; family Vespertilionidae; genus Myotis; species Myotis davidii. Next base: position 19,085 of record NW_006297287.1, on the reverse strand, counting down.
TTTTTGTAGATTTGGAGAAAATTAAGGCATACATTGATTCCTTCCGCTTTGGAGCCCCTCCTCATGCTGGTGGAGGCATTGGTAATACATTCCTTTAATATTATGACAATATTAACTTATGGGTTCTAAAATATTGTAATAGCCCTGGCTGGTTTTGCTCAGTGGATAGAGCAGCCGTGGGCAAACTACGGCTCGCGGGCCAGATCTGGCCCATTTGAAAAGAATAAAACTAAAAGAAAAAAAAAGCATCCCTAGCCAGTTTGGTTCAGTATATAGAGCGTCAGCCTACAGACTGAAGGTCCCAGTTCAATTCTGGTCAAGGGCACATGCCCAGATTGCAGGCTCGATCCCCAGTGTGGGGAGTGCAGGAGGCAGCTAATCAATGATTCTCTCTCATTATTGATTTTTCTATCTCTCTTCCTCTCCCTTCTCTGAAATCAATAAAAATATATTAAAATATTTTAATAAAGTTCTAGCCATTCTTTTATCTTAATGGTTTAAAAACAAAATGTCTTGTAAATGAAATGCCCTCTGTTTTTCATCCATGAGTTCATTCAAATTAGCCCAAATTAAAGCTGTCCCTCAAATTAGCTCAGATTACTGCTAAATGATTTGTTGAATAGTAACATTTCATTGACTTTCAGGACTATTTCTAAAGTATGTGTAATCTGCTGCTCTCTGATTTAAAATGAGTAAATGTTTAAGTCAACTTTGGGATGTCCATGTCAAAGACTTTTAAAAAGTAATTATCAATTTATAGTTTTGTTGAATTTTTATTTGTTGTTTGGAGGTTTTTGGTGAATACATAATATACTTATCATGATTTCAAATTAAAAGGGTATAGAGGAGTGTGCATTCACCTCCCTATGCAGAGGTAGTCTTTGCATGTGCAAAAATACACACACTTGTAAAAATGTAAATCATTCAGTACCTTACATTTTTCCCTGACTATATTTTTAATTAATTTTTTATGAATACCTCAAAAGCTTTTTCATTCTTAATCACCACATAGACTCCATTGAAAGGACGCACTATAGCCTTGTTAGCCAGCTTCCTAGGACATGTAGGTTGTTACTAGCCTTTTGTTACTACAAACAACGCTACATTGAACATATAGTTTAAGTCTCAATGAGACATTTATGACTATTTTCGAGTATTCAGTAATGTTCAGTTGGTATAACATTACAAACTTTTGCGACTGATTTGGCAATGTATATTTTAATTTTACTTGTGAAAGAGGACATTTGAATGGTTATCAAAATACTACCTTGATTAGTGTTAGATTAATACAAGGTTCAAATAATGTCTGCAGATGTTTTTGGTAAGGAATAAGGATAAAAATGTTAATTCTCTTATTTATATTTCTGTTTTTAGAGTTAAGTATATTTCTTTAAAATTAAAAGTTGTTATATAAGATTATTCTCTGACCTTTATGTGGTATATTAGTCTCCTTACTAAAATAGATAAATCAAATTGCACATAAAATGTTTCATTTGCTAGTGTTGTTCTGTTTTTTAGATGGCACTTCGTCTTAATTCTTATCAGTAGTATAGTATTTAAGTCAAAGTCAGTCTCTTCTGTACTCAGAGAATTTAGTACAATAATGTACTCTAGAGTTTTTTATACTAGGAACTACCATGTTACATGTCTATCAAATTACAACAAATTTCTGGTACTTCCATTAATAAACTTCCTTGAACAGGTTTATGACTTTTGCTTATACTGATGACCTGGACTACATACTTAGAATCTGGTCTTATTTGAAACCATACAGTCTTATACATGGGGGGGAGAGGGGGAGATATTTGTTTAAGCCATAAATTTTGGACATTAAGATAGATTTCTGTAGTTCGCATTTCACAGAATCACATAGCTTAAGGATATCTCATTTTGTCCTTCTCACAGCATTATCTCTATTTCTGAATCAGACCTAAAACATTCCATGTTAAATAAACTTGAAATTATAGAAGTCATTTTCCTTCCTAACAAGGAAAATTATTTTGTTGATCAGCAATACTATGTTGGTAATTTTCAAAATGTAAGAACCTGAGAGATTTTCAGAAAAGGAATTAATGTTTATTTTGTTTTCCCTAGGGTTGGAACGAGTGACTATGCTGTTTTTGGGATTGCACAATATTCGTCAGACCTCAATGTTCCCCCGTGATCCCAAACGACTCACTCCTTAAAGAAAGCCATGCTTGACACTTTTTCAGTAACCTGCTATTGATCGGGCAGCACCTTGGGTACTTAAGATATGCAGTAGAATAAACATCTTCTCCAAAGTGCCACAATTGCTTTTGGACTAATTCAGTATAAGTTACTTTAAAAGAGAAGGTTTTTATAACTTTGAACATGCTTCAGTAGGAAATGGTTGAACATTTTAATGAAAAATTTATGTAATTATGTTAAAAATTCATACTGCATTACTACAATAAATGTTAACAATTTTAACAGTTAAGATTGTAAATTTCTATATTATAGTTGCTGCAATATTAATGTCTTACATTTTCCATATTTTAGTTTCTTTTTTTAAATTCTGACAAGTATCTGAGATTTTAATAAATGCATAATTGGCATATTATGGAAAATTAGGCAGAAAGTATCAATTCTTAAAAGTTGTGTCCAGAAATCATGTAAAGGCAGGTAAGAATACTGGTTAGAAAATATTCAACATAATATTGTATTAAATTGTTCAATTCTAAACCTGAGTTTCAATAAAATTTTAAAGCTAATTTATAGTTTTCTTTGTGTAACTTCACAGCAGTCAAATTTTATAATTAGCGCTTGGCATTTTAATTTGGGAATAGAAAAAATGTATAACTGGTTTATGTAAATGACCTAAAACAAATGAAAACTTACATGTTCACAACATCCTGTATATCAGTAATAAAACCCTAATATGCAAATCCACTTAATGACGGAATGACCAGTCACTATGATGTGCACTGACCACCAGAGGGCAGACGCTCAACACAGGAGCTGCCCCTAGTGGTCAGTGCACTGCCACAGCAGGAGCACCACTCCGCCAGAAGTCAGGCTCACGGCTAGCAAGCACAGCAGCAGTGGTGGGAGCCTCTCCTGCCTCCGCAGCAGTGATAAGGAGCAGCAAGCTGAGCAGTAAGGAGCAGCGAGCAGGTGGGCGGTAAGGAGCGAAGGGTCCTGGACTGAGAGAGGCGCAGGCCAGGCTGAGGGAACACGGACACACACACACACACACACACACACACACACACACAGTGAACGTATTTCACCAGGCTTCTAGTGTATTCATAACAAGATACAAGTTCAGGTAGGTGTAAGGATAGAGCTCTTAAAGCTGAAAGATTGGGTTTCTTTATAGTTTATTTCACATAAATTAAAAATTACTGCAGAATTTTTTGTTTTTAACCAGTACTGGTATTTCGTGAATGTCACTAAAATGTACTCCCATTTTCCCTACCAAAAAGAAATTTCTGTGTAAGAATTACAATTAGAAACAGTTTCTCTCTAGATAATTAAATATGTTGATACTATTGTTTATAGTGAATCACATGGAATAGGCAGGAACAAAACAATGTCACTCAAATATTTTTCTACAGGAAATGAAAATAACACAGAAAGGTAGGACTCTATCCCTGGATCATAAATACCTGCTTATTATTTTTGAAAGTTAATTTTTTTCATCATCTAGATCAGGGGTCCTCAAACTACAGCCTGTGGGCCACATGTGGCCCGCGGAAAACATTTATCCAGCCCACCGGGTGTTTTTGCCACCACTGCCTGTTGCTTAGCAGCCGACTCGTCCCGGGCCGCAGTGCGCATGTGTGGAATGTGTACCACACTCTCTGACTCCCCTCCTTCTCTCTGTCTCTCAACTCCTCCTCTGTCTCCGGTGTCCCAGGTTTGATTCTAGTCAAGGGCACATGCCCAGGTTGGAGGCTCAATCCCCAGAAGGGGAGGTACAGGGGGTAACCAACCAATGTGTTTCTCTCACATCCATATTTCTGTCTTTCACTACCTCTAAAAATTAATGGAACAGTATCCTCAAGTGAGGATTAAAAAACACACACAAAACTCGAATGAATGAACATGGTCTATCTCTTCATTTTTTGTTTTTTTTTTTCTTTAATTTTAAAACATACTGATACTCTTTAATATCTTTCAAAAGATATTAAAACCCTAATATGCAAATCCACCTAACGGCTGAATGACCAGTCACTATGATGCGCACTGACCACCAGAGGGCAGACGCTTTTTAATTTTTAGTTTATACTAGAATACCTTACAATTTCATTGGGAATGGGAATTTTTCTATTTTTAAATTGTATGTTAGTAAGGCATGAAAACATCATCAGTTATAAGGTTTTGTTTGTATTTATTTAAATCTTTATTGTTGAAAGTATTACATATGTCCCCTTTCTTCCCCCATTGACCCTCTCCACCAGCCCCCACCCCCTGCCCCAGGCCTTCACTCTATTGTCTGTGTCCATGGGTTATGTATATATATATTCAAGGTCTTTGGTTTATTACCTCCCACCCACCCAGCCTTCTCCACTTTTCCTCTGAGATTCCACACTCTATTCCATGCTTCCATGTCTCTGGATCCTCTCCATTCATCTGCTTATTTTGTTACTTAGATTCCTCACATGAGTGAGATCATATGATACTTGTGTTTCTCTGACTGGCTTATTTCACTTAGTATGATATGCACCAGGTCCCTCCATTCTGTCTCAAAGGGTAAGAGAGTCTTCTTTTTTAGTGCTGCATAGTATTCCATAGTTAAATGTACCACAGCTTTTTTATCCACTCATCTACTGATGGGCACATGGGCTATTTCCAGATCTTAGCGATTGTAAGTTATGCTGCCATGAACATAGAGGTGCATACATTCTTTCTGACTGGTGTTCTGGGTTCCTTAGGATATATTCCTAGAAAAGGGATCACTAGGTCAAATGGCAGTTCCATATTTAATTTTTTGAGAAAACTCCATACTGTTTTTCATAATGGCTACACCAGTCTGCATTCCCACCAGCAGTACACTAGGGTTACCTTTTCTCCACATCCTCATCCGCACTTGTTTGCTTTGTTGATGGTAGCCATTCTGACAGGTGTGAGGTGATACCTCTGTCATTTTAATTTGCATCTCTCTGATGATAAGTGACTGAGCACTTTTTCATATGGCTCTTGGCCATCTGTATGTCCATTTTGGAGAAATGTCTGTTTAGATCCTTCGTTCATTTTTTGATTAGTTGTCTTCCTTTTGTTAAGTTGTATGAGTTAAATATTTTGGATATTAACCCTTTATCAGATGTATCATTGCCAAATGTGTTCTCCCATATAGTGGACTCCCTTTCTGTGTTGTTGATGGTTTCTTTTGCTGTGCATAAGCTTTTTATTTTGACGTAGTCCCCATTTGTTTATTTTCTCCTTTGTTTCCTTTGCCCTAGGACAGTGGTCGGCAAACTGCAGCTCACAAGCCACATGCGGCTCTTTGGCCCCTTGAGTGTGGCTTTTCCACAAAATACCACGTGCAGCCACGTATGTACAGCGGACTGAAAGGTCCCAGGTTCTATTCCGGTCAAGGTCATGTATTTTGGTTGCGGGCACATCCCCAGTAGGGACTGCAGGAGGCAGCTGAATCAATGTTTCTCTCTCATCAATGTTTCTGACTCTGTATCCCTCTCCTTCTTCCTTCCTTTCTGTAAAAAATCAATAAAATATATATATATATTTTTAAAAGATTTGAATCCTGTTTGTTCTAGTTTTATCAGTTGCTGAAATCAGACATAGTTTCGGCACCATTTTTCCACGTAATTCTATAAATTTTTGATTCATGTATTTTTAAACTTTGTTAAGTCTCCCTGATGACTTGGCCTTTGCATCTGATGAAACCCCCTTTTGTAACTCTGGTAATGCTCTCTTGAAATCTGTTTTATCTGATCATAATATAGATATTCCCATCTTCTTGTGCATGTTATATCTTTTAACCTCATTCACCTTTAGGCCATCTGTGTCTTTATTTTGAGTTTCGTATTTTGAGACAGCATATAATTGGGTCTTGTTTATCCACTCTGACCATTTCTACATTTTAATTGGAGAGTTTATCCCAAAAGATTTAATGTAGTTATTTATATGGTTAGATTTGTGTCACTTTATTAATTTCCTACTTGCCTCCTCTGGGGTTTTTTTCTTCGTTTTTGCTGGCCTGTCTTTTTTTTTTTTAAATGACTAAGTATTTTTTAGAATTTTAGTTTTCCAATTGGCATTTGAACTAAACTAATTTGATTTTTTTTATGCTTGCTCTCAAGATTATAGTTAATATGCACTTAACTTTTACAGTCCACTTACAGGTATTATTTTTATATTTAAGAATTTTATATGTTTATAACCATATTTTTCCTTTTTCTTTTTTTCTCTTCCAGTTGGAGATCTCATTTCCAGCCTGGTTGGTTGGTTTTATATTAGAGAGAAACATCAATTTGTTGTCCTACTTATTTATGCATTTATATGTGCCCTGACCAGGGATTGAACCCACAACTTTAGCGTATTGGGAAAATGCTCTAACCAACTGAGCTACCCAGCCAGGGCCTACCAGCCTGGTTTTTTAAATAGTTTGTTTGAGACAGAGAAAACTTTATACTTAATGGGATAATGTTCATAGTATTCTCTAATGTTTTTAAAATAATCTTAACTTTTTGTGCCTATTCTTTAATTTCAAAATTATTAACGTTTTATTAGACGTTCATCTGTATTTTAAATGTCTTAAGCTAACATTTTTAGCTTTTGATCCTTTCTGTTGTTTTTTAGTTCATAAATTTATGCTCTTCCTGGTTTCTTTAAGGTTTTTCTCCTAGTTTGCTAAGTTTCAGTTTTCTTTTTTATTGTCATAGTTAATGAAATATTCACTTTTATCAAGTTCTGTGCTCACCATTGTTTCTTATATCTGTATACTTCCATCTGGGTTCACTTTTCTTCTTACTAAAGTACCTCCTGTAATGTTTTCTTTTTAAGTTAGGGTCTGTTAGTTATAAACTCTAACGTGTCCTATACTCTTAAATAATAGTTTGACTCAGGATAAAATTCTAGGTTAGCAATTATTTTCGCTTAGCACTTTGAAATATTATACCATTAAATTCTTTTTGTTGCCTATGAGCAGTTTGCTGTCAGTATAGTTGTTTTTATTTATAGATAATCTAGCCTCTTTTCAGGCAAGCTTTTAAGTTGCCTCTTTATCTTTGATATACTACCAATTCTTTGTCATCTGTTCAACAGTTACCTTGCTTATTCAGCATACTTTTGGTCTATGAGCCACATTTGTTTTCAATTATGGAAAATTATCTGCAAGTATTTCTTCAAATATTGCTTATTTACCATTTTCTCTCTCTCTTTTAACTCCAAATAGCTAAATTTATGTCTCATCCCAAAATTTCTACTTCTTTTTTCATACATTCTTTGGTGGCAGTTTCATCATTTATGCCTTTTGATAATTTCTTTATCATACTGTCCCTACAAAATATTTTTGTCTATGTCTTATTTTATTTTTGTCCATTCTTGACATGTGTTCACATAGAAGGGATTATCACATGTAAATTCATTTGACCATCTTGAAAAAGATTATAATATGGAAGAAAATAATATTTAAATAATAAGTAGATGCTATCTCCTAGCATAGTAGTTTTCAAACTAATGTGGATATTTGCAATGGCGAGGGGTGGTAGGTGTCATAGGAAGTTCTCTCTTTGCCTATTGCATGGAACAACCAAGAGTTCTGCTAGGGTAGTCAAATTGGTATTGAGGCTCTGTCCTGGATCATCTCTTGTATTGCATAACTTCCTGCCTTTCAGGGTTTTTCTATTTCTCTTTAACATATTTCTAATAAGAGCATTTCTGAAATAAAACTTTAACTCAAGCTGAAACATGTTTAAGGCTTGGAAAAAACATTTTCCTTTAAGTGAATGTTTGCAGAGTTATACCTTTTGTATAATTTTCAAATCATTGTTTGTACCTTGATCAATTAAAATAAGGCACCAGACTTTTAATTACCCAGAATTATTGTTGCTGTTTCTCATAGATTAAGATGCCATCGTGTCCCTAGAGCAAATAAATGTTCTAATTTTAACATCAGTAATTTTTTAAAGAACTCTTTTTACAAATAACTTTTTAAAAGCTTTTCTCTTCAAGATGTTCATCTTCCCTGGAAATTCAATTGAAACACCAGTGAGATATCAAACTGGCAATGGTGATAAACATGCTTATTGTTTGCAACAAGATGGAGAGTTGGGAACTTTGAGGTACTATTGTAGAATATAAACTGGCTCTCAGCCAGCCTTTCTGGAAAGCAGGTTAGCAATATGTATCAAAATGTGAATGTACGCAGCCTTTGACCCCGTAAACCTTCACTTTGAGAATTTATCCTAAGAATACAAGTGCACAAAATGATGTTATAAGGATATTTATTGCAGTAGTGCTTATACCAGTGAAAAAATTGGGAACAACCTAAATTTCCATGAATAGGGCATTAAATAATACTTTATCCATATTATAGAATATTGATCATTGAAAAGCCTTATGTAGGCAGTCCTTGTTTTGCACAATTGTGGAGGATTCTAAAAATGACCATATAGCCCTAGTGGGTTTGGCTCAGTGGATAGAGCTTCAGCCTGTGGACTGAAAAGTCCTGGGTTTGATTCCAGTCAAGGGCACATGCCCAGGTTGTGGGCTCAGTCCCTAGTGGGGGGCGTGCAGGAGGCAGCCAGTCAATGGTTCTCTCTCATCAATGTTTCTATCTCTCTTGCTCTCCCTTCCTCTCTGAAGTCAATAAAAATATATTTTAAAAAATAAAAATGACCATATAAACCAAAACTGCAACGCAATGTTAGTAATTAAAGGCAAAAGAAACAAGTTACTGTTAAACATTTAAGGAAGAACTTGCCATTGTTCCACATCTGGGTGTTGCTGTTTACATTCCTGTGTTGAGCCTATGTCTTCACAAGCTTTTTATTTTTTTAATATGTATTTCAGGGAGGAAGAGAGAGATAGAAACATCAATGATGAGAGAGAATCATTAATTGGCTGCCTCCTGCACGCCCCCTACTGAGGATCGGGCCACAACCCGGGCATGTGCCCTTGACTGGAATCAAACCCGGGACCCTTCAGTCCACAGGCAG
>NW_006297287.1:2110-9918 GCF_000327345.1 Myotis davidii | reverse complement strand
ACATTACAGAGGGGAAAACCCAGCATCTGGTGATGTCCATAAGTACAAGACTTCTGGCTGTCATTACCTGGAAAGGGTTTCATCGAAGTACTAGATATGAACATTTGATTTTCAGTTTTTCATTTGTCCGATTACTTCTGAAACCCTGAAATTAAGCGATTTTGTAATAAAATCTTTAGTTCATCACATTTCTATACAATCTTTTGTTCAACCCATTGAATTAGGGTTCGCTCACACTAGTCGTGCTGCCGTCGCAGTGTGGTGCGGTTCTGCAGTGCAGCGCAGCTAGGGTTAATGCGGGGTACACAGGTTTCCATCATGTTTGCCTTGATGCTAATGTGCAGTGGTGCATGTTAACACAAATGCCCTGTAGCACGCATTTTTACAGCTGAAAGTCTTTGTTGTTTTATTAACAAGTCATTGTGATGCACAGAATGTGGGAACAGGAGAAAATTGTGTTTGAGTAGAGCTCTTAGTCTCACCTCAGAAAGGCTCTGATACTGTGCTCTCCAGGGGCGTGTCTCCCTACATCACCACGATAACGTGTCTACGCGTTCCCAGGGTGATGTTGGGAGACGCGTCTGCTGGCATTACAAGGTAGTGATTCCACTTCTAGGGTGGGAGTAAGGGGGAGAGATCAAGCAAAGGACTTGCATGCATGCATAGAAGCCTAACCAATGGATACAGACACCAGGAAGGTGAGGGCATGGGTGGTGGGGTGTGGGGCAGTGGGGCTATAAGGATATATATTTAATATCTTTTTTTTAAAATATATTTTATTGATTTTTTACAGAGAGTAAGGGAGAGAGATAGAGAGTTAGAAACATCGATGAGAGAGAAACATCGATCAGCTGCCTCCTGCACACCCTCCACTGGGGATGTGCTTGCAACCAAGGTACATGCCCTTGACCGGAATCGAAACTGGGACCCTTCAGTACACAGGCCGACACTCTATCCACTGAGCCAAACCGGTTAGGGCTTCATAAGCTTTTTAGCAATATATGTTGAACACTTCTGTTTCATGGTCAAGACAGAATCAGAGGCCATGGATACTGACAACAGATGGGTCTGTTTTATTCTGTCTTTTTTCATGACTATATCTACTGACGTGACTTGATTTATAAGCAAAACCTAGAAAACCTACAAAAATGTGTTTTGTGATTTATCTAGGAATAATACAGAAAATATTGCTGTTATTTTTGGTAAAGAAAGTCAATTTTGTACAGTTTATTTTGACATAAATAAAATGTGAATTTGTTTTAAAAAATAGTTAAAGGTGAAAAATATTGTTCTGTGAAACATAATTATTTAGTACATTATAATTTAAAACAGAAGCACTGTGAATTAAAGTACTTTATTGCTTTGTAAAAAAAAATAAAGTCTTGCCAAGAGAAATGTAAACAGTGCTTTGCTTCCCTTCTTGTCTCATAACTTTCAGTATGGAGTGACCAACTCTCCTATTCTTTGGTGAATTGTCATACTCTTCCCAAGTTCATTCATAACAGCTTCTAACACTTTATCCTTCTTACCTGAAATACCATGAAATATCTCCAAGCGTTCCTTTAATGTTAAGGTTTTTGCTCTTGTCACTTCCTCTGAAATATCTTTATCCTTTCCATCAAAACCACTTACCTGTTTATGTCAATAAGCTCATCTTTACTAAGTTCCTCTGGCTGCACATCTGGAGTTTCTCAAACATTGGCAATATGCACACTCCCACAGCAAGCTATTCTATAACTCTATTTACATTTGATTCAAACGTCATTTATGGAGTTACCACTTTTTGTTTCTTTACTGCGGTTCAATGTGTAGGCCAATTCTTTCAATTATCTGTTTTTGTAACAGATGGGTTCATCACATGCGTTCCTCAGTGGAAGACAAGGGGGCAACACAACTACACACTCTGCTGTCTATGAACTAAATAATACGTGCAGTGACCAATCACTGACAGACTTGGGAAGAAGTGACATGATTGGTCACTGATCATTACGAACAACTGTTAGTTACTGAGTCATCTGTGGACTGCAGAGCTAGCAGTGAAGTTTGTACAATTATTCCGTTACTATACCAATTTGTTAGGGGAATGGTGTAATTTAACAATACTGTGATAACTGAAAGTTACACTTATCAGAACAATGCAAAACCAGGACTACCCATATGTATATTCATTGTCATCGAAAGCTCTTCATATGAACTGGACATTCTCTTTTCCCCCTTCCCCTCCCCACTCCCTGCCCTTTTCCACTTTGCTGTGTGCCCTGGGAGCCTAACCTCATGGACTGCATCATCCAGGACCCTCCCCAATGGCTTCTAATTGGGTTTGTCATTGGAAGGCACCACGAGGAGATCAGATGAAGGGAGAAGAGAAAGGTCAAGATAATTATTTTCCTTCTCTGCTGGGCCACGTTTGGGGCCTGGCTTCTTTCTCAAGGCCACAGCTTTTTCCCAGGTCCCAGGTACTCCTCCCTCTTTGTCCCTTCAGGCCTAGAGGTGGTAATAGCTTCACATAGTTGCCAGCTCCAGGGTGCGTCACCACTTCAAGCTTCCCAAACCTTTGTTCATGTCTTCTCCACGAAACTCGCTGCAAGCATACTTCTCCTGAGTGTGCCATGCTTCCCACCAGGATCTTCACCGAGCTACCGGGCCACACTGTTCATGGTAAATCATGGGTACATATCCTAACATGTGCATGTCCTCAGAGTTCTGGAAGGAGATAGGTAGTAACATTACTTGTAACACTGCATTTTTCCTATCTGCCTTTAAAAATAAGAAAACATATAAGGAAAAGAAAAGAAGTAAATTTCATATCTTGAAGGATTATTTTAGCTTCAAAGTAGTTATTTTTCTAATTTAGCTAAATTTTTATAGTTCTCAAATTAATTACTTTTTAACATTCAGCCAGCCATATCTCTGACTGAGGGTCTTTAAAACTGTTCTAATAAAGAAGAATTGATCATGCTGCAATTCCTATTAAGGAACTGTTGAAGAAAGACAAGTTTCAGGAATTAAATGAGATTAGTTGTCTGCTGTCTTAGAGTGACTCAGAACATACTGTATGCCCTAACAGACACCTGCATCTGGGCTGTTGCTGAGTCCAATTTAAGACAGCTAACATTTCCAATTGAAGAAAAACGGTTGACATATAAAGATAGCTTCGTTACTGCTCAGACTGGTTATCAATCATAGCTCCACATATTCAACTTAATATTTCCTTCAGAACTAGACCTGATTGAAAATTCCACTTGTGAGAAGCATTAAAATGCTAACTGCTAAATACTAATAAGAATATTTAACAAGGCTAGAAGATATAGTAGGCACTAAATATATATACAAATTGGACTTTGAAAATGCTTTTGTGGCCCTAGCTGGTTTGGCTCAATGGATAATGCGTCAGCCTGTGGACTGAAGGGTTCCAGGTTCAATTCTGGCCAAGGGCACATGCCTGGGTTATGGGCTCGATCCCCAGTAGGGGGCGGGCAGGAGACAGCCAATCAATGATTCTCTTTCATCATTGATGTTTCTATCTCTCTCTCCCTCTCCCTTCCTCTCTAAAAATCAATAAAATATATATTTTTTAAAAAAGAAAGAAAAAAGAAAATGTTTTTGTGACTTTATCATTTGAAATGCTTAAGGTGTGTTTTTTTTTTAAATGTTAGTCTATGTCTTTTATCAGCCCATATACAATTGATTGTCTTCTATTCTGTTGAAGCAATAGGTCAGATATTTGTCACAATAATACTCGTCAAAGTAGCTGGCCATGAAATCTCCAGCACCACATTCTTCTAGAGGGCACTCCAGACGAAGTCCAGCGACTTTGCCATTCTCATGCACTGCGGTATTTCAGGACCGCAGCTAACCTTTTCTCCAGGGCTTATTCTTCTTGGCAGCGATGCAAGACTTCTCTTCCGTTTCTTAGCACCACCACGAAGTCTTGACACAAGGTGAAGTGTGCACTCCTTTTGAATGTTCTAGTCAGACAAAGTACATCCATCTCCCAGTTGCTTGCCAGCAAAGAGGAGTCTTTGCTGATCAGGAGGAATTCCTTCTTTATCCTGGATATTGGCCTTAACATTTTCTGTTGTATCCGAGGGTCCAGCCTTAAGAGTGATGATCTTCCCTGTAAGGGTTTTCACAAAAATCTGCTTCTTGACAGTGGTTACACCATAGATGGTGGATGGGAAAAGCTGAAATGAAGGTTTGGTTGGTTGGTTTGGTTTTTTTTTTTGTTTTTGTTTTAATATTTTTAAATATATTTTTATTGATTTCAGAGAGGAAGGGGGAGAGAGAGATGGAAACATAAATGATGAGAGAGAATCATTAATCAGCTGCCTCCTGCACGCCCCTCCATGGGATGGAGCCCACAACCTGGGCATGTGCCCTTGACCAGAATCGAACCCGAGGGGCCTTTCAGTCCACAGGCCAATGCTCTATCCACTGAGCCAAACCAGCTAGGGCTGGTTTGTTTTAAGATGGTAAGAAAGTAAAACATTTCTTGAATGTTTTTTAAGAAACCTATCATAGAAGAGCACCCTAAAAGATCAGTTCACTGGAATTCCTTACGTTTGCTCTTCCAGTTGCAAAATGCACTATGGGTTAGAGAGATTTCCTCCGTAACATTTTTACAAATGCCCCACTTTTTATAAGACATTCAAAAAGTATAATAATAATAAAATCCTACTTTATTTTTACTTTCCAAGTCTAGAATACATAAAACTAAATTTATTCAACAGAATACTTAACAGAATACTGTGCTAACCTATCTACATGGAGTGCTGTCAGGTTTGAGTGGTTCCTGGGGCAGGAGAGGCTCTTAATCAGGTCCAGGCTGTGGTTCAAGCAGCGGAACCCACAGTTCTAACGGTATCAGTGGTAGGAAAAGGCACCATGTGGAGTTTATAGGAGCCCCAACATAGACCCCTAAGCTCTGGAGCAAAGCTATGCCATCTGCATCAGAAAAGTGTACACCAGTCAATAAATAGCCCCTGGCTTGCTGCACGGTTTTGGTGGAGATAAAGCACCTGCCGGTAGGACATTAGTGACCACGCAGCCAGACCTTCCCATTGTGTGCTGAGTTCTGTCAGATCCACCAGGTGATCCATCAAAAGACAGTGGTTAGTACATGTGCGGCTGGACATGAGTAGAAAAAAGGCTGGATAACCAGGACTCCCAAGCCCCTTGTCATTACCCTGTTGCTTCGGTGCTTCTCAGCTTAACTCATGGCCGTGTGTGGGGGGAAGGGACAAGGGAGACTCCCTCAGGACCAGCTGTAACGTTGTGCTGCAGACCCTCTCCCAGACCCTGCCAGCCAGAGCCGGGTGCAGGCTTCTTCCATCCGGGGCTCTGGTTAGGGCGTGTGCAGGAGGCAACCAATTGTGTTACTCTTACAGCAATATTTCTCTCTGTCGTTCCCTCTCTCTTCCACTCTCTCTAAAAGTCAATGGGAAAAATACCTTGGTTGAGGATTTAAAAAAAAATCCTGTTGAAACACAATTTTTCTCCCAAAATCACCCTCATTTTCATCAAAGAGCCAAATGAAGACCAATTTATTTACTGTATTAAATCATTACAGTTTGGCCTGATGGTTTGCATAAACCCAACTAGAATAATAGTTGAGCCCTAGCTGGTTTGGCTCAGCGGAATGAGTGTTGGCCTGTGGATTGAAGGGTCCCAGGTTCGATTCCGGTCAAGGGCATGTACGTTGGTTGCAGGCACATCCCCAGTAGGAGGTGTGCAGGAGGCAGCTGATCGATAAAGCAGGAAAAAAATTCTGCCCATCACAGTGCCCGCAGAATGCAGGAGTGTATGGGGTCTAACTCTGCTCAGTGGACTGGTGTATGTTAAAGTAAATATTAAGCCCACTTTGGCTCAGTGGATGGAGCGTCGGCCTGCGGACTGAAAGGTCCTGGGTTCGATTCTGGTCAAGGGCATGTGCCTGAGTTGCGGGCACATCCCCAGTGGGGAGTGTGCAGGAGGCAGCTGATCGATGTTTCTCTCTCATCGATGTTTCTAGCTCTCTATCTCTCTCCCTTCCTCTCTGTAAAAAATGAATAAAAATATTTTAAAAAAGAAGAAAAAAAAAGAATAATAGTTGATCACTTAGGCTATTTTTTTAAAAATATGCTTTGCTGGAATCTCATCAGAAAGTTTATTCCCAGGGCAAAGAAGCCACACCACACAGTTGTCATTCAGGCTTTGCCTGCAATACCTACAGAATTGGGGTGCATTCCTCAAGATGCAGTCCCCACAAGTGTCTTGAGGTTCCTTTCATGCCCTCTCTCAGGAAAGTAACCTTCCTTCCTTACCTGGAAAAACCACGATGAACCACGTGACCAAGTAAGGTGCCAGGCTCTTTATGGAAGGGGCTTATCGGCTTCAAAGTCAATCTTCATTCCTGAGAGCTTCCTGGTGACATCCAGAGTCCTGGCAGGTCTCTCTCAGACATGACATTCCAGTAAAGCTTTGGTTAATAAAACCACAACTGGAAACTGACTTCCGTCCTGTTAGGAAGAAATGAGATTCTTATTGGATTCATGCAAACAAACACATTGCCATGAGAACAATAATACTACTCATTAAAAGTTTCTAAATTTTGGAGGTGTCAGGTATGGAGGAATATTGCTTATCAAAGTATAATTTACCAAATTGCTTTAAGAAAAGAAACAAGTTCCTTTATGTCTGGAAAACAAGAAGGTTAAAAATCAGCAATATTTTCAGTAACAGTTACAAAAACCATACAATTATGTTTAGCTCACTCAGTTCTATAATCAAATTCTGTTTCTCCTGATTTTCCTTGCCAGTATTTCTATAAATCCAGAGAACCTTTGCTTTCTACTGCAGCAGTTCCTGGACCTCCAACCACTTCAGTATAAAAGCACCATTTTTTTCTTTACAAGAAGAGTGCCCACCCCTCACCCCGCTGTTGCCGCTTCTGCAGCCTATTCAAGGCTACTTCTGCAGCTCCGGCCCTCTAGGATAAATACTTGGGGAGTTTAAACGATTATTTCCCATGTTTTTCTTTCTCAGTAGAAACCAGAGAGCAAACTAAGTCCCCCCAAAATAAGAAAGCAAGCAAAGAACATCAGTAACCAAGTTACATTATATACAGACAGACAAGAACTTTCATTAGAAACCAAACAACAGGGAGACACAAAGCAACAATCAATAGACACTCATATATGACATTGACAGGCGTGTACAACCCTCAGACAAGAACTTCACACCGTGTGTTCCCAAACACTAATCTCCTCTTGTTCCCAGGTTAGAGGATATTTAGGAGTGAAGCCAAAGTATAAATGGACCAATCAACTCCGGTGGGGTTGCCAGTGCATTTCCCATGCTTTTTGAGTTATTCGACACCCACAAACAGAAACAGAAGGTACCTTAATGCCACTCCCGGCTTACAGTGCTTGAGACGTACAGATAATAGGCACCCAAACAGAAAGCCGATTCAACAACTGCAAAGGTGACTGGGAAAGTTGTAAGCACCTAAGGAAAGTCATAGAGTTAAATAATTCGGCAGCTGCTAAAGAGTTTCCACAGGTGCCTGCACGAAGTTTCCCAAGTCCAGGCAACCACCTGAGTCCTTTGGCAAACCCCGAAGGGTCTGACCTTAGGACTCAGAGGAGGGTGTCCCAGCAGAGTCGCCAAAATATGTTACCGGGAAACCCCCGGTTGGGCTCGGGCTGCCTGTTGCTGTGTTCAATAACGAAGGCAGGGTTGAGTCATACTAGGTGTTTATTGAGAAGGGTAGCCAACCAGTAAGACGGGGTGCTTACAAGCCTTCAAATCCTGTCTTCCCAGCAAGGTGT
>NW_006297287.1:0-2058 GCF_000327345.1 Myotis davidii | reverse complement strand
GGCTAGGGTGCTACATGCAGCCCTGGGGGTCCGCAGATGTCAGCTATTGGAGTCATCAGGCGATGAGATGATGTTGATGAGATGCTGTTTTAACTCCTGCTGGGTTGGCCTGACCGTGCTTATCAGTTCTGCTTGCTGGATTCACAGCTGGGTCACCTCCTCAATTGCTTTGCACAAGCCTTGGAAAGGAAACTTAAGAAAAACTTAACCCCCTATTCACATAAGTATACGTGTATGTTCTAAGATTTAAAATAATATGATTCTTTTTCAGATTAATTCAGGTGCTCTATCTCTCAGATTACAGGTCCCCCCCCACCGCCCCCGCCTCCCAATCAGGAAGAAAAGTCCCTGTAACTTCAGGCTGTAAAAACCAGTGGGGAGGTGGCTGAGTGACATGAGGCTGCTGGAGTCCCAGGCAGTTCCTCTTAAAGGGCCCATACACAGACTTATACAGACTCACTCACTCTGAGCTCCAGCTCTGGGGCAACAGCTTCAAAGGATACCGGGAGGAACTAACTAAATTGCCTGGCATCAGCCAGAATGTGGAGACAAACAAACATGTCAGGGCAAGATCTTGGAGGCAGCTTTCTCCCAGATGCAAGTACTGGGACCTCCCACACACAGAGAACTGATTAGCAGATACCATATCTGAGTCTCCATCAACCTGGTCCACACTTGGCCCAGCCCTGGTGATTCCCTGAGATCCCACCCCACCCAATTTGCAGCCCCGCTAAGCTGTTTGCAATATCTTTTCCATGTGAATTGCCTGTTCTGGCTCAGGCTTCAGATTTTCCTAAAATCTCTCAAACAAGCTGCAGCTGGACTCAGTGTACCCCATACCTCTCTATAAGTGTCCACAGTCCTAGCATTAATAGCAGCTTGCCAAGGTTCACAGCTTGCCTCTCCTGGGCACCTCCTAGCCCAGGGGTCCTCAAACTTTTTAAACAGGGGGCCAGTTCACTGTCCCTCAGACCGTTGGAGGGCCAGACTATAGTTTAAAAATAAACTATGAACAAATTCCTATGCACACTGCACATATCTTATTTTGAAGTAAAAAAACAAAACGGGAACAAATACAATATTTGTATTTGCATGTGGCCCGCGGGCCGTAGTTTGAGGACCCCTGTCCGAGCCCAACACAAGTAGCAGCCATCTGCAGATTGCTCTGTAGCTTGTGCTAGGTGACCACAGGCAGGGCACAGGCAGTGGCTGACTTTACACCTCCCAGGAGGCCCCAGAGCCAGTGTACCTGGTGGACAGCTTCAGATCATAGCAGATTACAACTCTACACATCCACAAGTAACACACTCAAGGGGCAGACTCAGCACCAAAGCTCCACTAAATCAAATTCTGCTCCATAGGGGTGTCTCCTGCACAGCAGCTCTTCTGCTGAGTTGCAGCAGGTCCTCACAGACAATTGGCCTGAGGGGTTACTTCCTCCCAGTGATACCAACAGCAATCGAGGCTCAACTACAACAGGACAGTGCATGCAGGGGAACACCTAGAGTGCCCAGTTCGGTGACTAGGGAGACTGGGCCACTGGGTCCTACAGGACATCTACTACACAAGGCCACTCTACCAATTCCAGGAGATATAGCAGCTCTACCTAATATGTAGAAAAAAACACAGGGAAGCAGCGAGAATGAAGAGACAAAGAAACATGTCACAAATAAAAGAACAGAAGGAATTTCCAGAAAAAGAACTAAATGAAATAGAAGCAAGCAAACTACTAGATACAGAATTCAAAACAATGGCCACAAGGATGCTCGAGAAACTTAATGAGAGTTTCAAGGAACTTAGTGAGAATTTCAAATAAATTAGTGAGAACATCAAAAACATAAAAAAGGACCAATTGGAAATGAAGGACACACTAATTGAAATGAAGAATAATTTACAGGGAATCAACAGTAGAGTAGAAGATGCCAAGAATCAAATCAAAGATTTGAAAACGAAGAAGCAATAAACACCCAACTGGAAAAACAAAAAGAAAAAAGAATCCAAAAATATGAAGATAGTGTAAGGAGCCTCTGGGACAGCTTCAAGCGTACCAACATCCGA
>NW_006297286.1:0-630 GCF_000327345.1 Myotis davidii | reverse complement strand
CGGAACAACCAAACAACTGGTTGCTATGACGTGCGTTGACCATCAGGGGGCATGCACAGAACATGGTGGGCGTTGGCTGCAGCGGGATGCTGGAGCAGGTAAGCGGGGGTGCCAGATCAGGGCAGGGCCCTGGTTGCTGTCATCAGGTGAGCCTCTGGTGGTTACCAAAAATTCTTTGCTACCATGCGCCATGGTCCCACCCAGCGCTCACACCTGCTGCCAATCGCTTGGCACCATCAGTAGGTGTGAGAGGTGGCTGCGGCCCCAACCTCCCCTGAGGGCTTCTCCATCTCCCCCCTGCTCCTGAGGGGTGATTGGGGTAGCAGCCACCACTCGCAGCCACTAACAATACCAGTCTTGCTCACAACCGCTGCTAGCACCAGCCCCAATCACTCTGTGCCATCAGCGTGTGGGAGCGGTGGCAGCAGGAGCAGGGGGTGCTAGCAGACAGGGGACCTGGGCCTGCAGCAGGAGGGGCTAGGCAAGGGTGCAGAGGATGGGCTGAGACCTGCCCTTGTGCCCACCACAGCCCTTTCACGGTGCACAAATTTGTGCACTGGGCCCCTACTATTCTATAAAAGTGGTAGATTCTTCCCTGCTGGCATGGCTCAGTGGTTGAGTACTGACCTA
>NW_006297285.1:0-328 GCF_000327345.1 Myotis davidii | reverse complement strand
TCCTACAGGAAGTCAAGAACCCACACACTACCAACTCACACTAAGCAGACACACCCGAGCCCAGATCCACTCAGGTAACGTAAGGACAGACTTTCACTGGTTTTAAAGAGCGAGGAAGGGAGATGGGGAGAGAGCCAGAAACATTGATGTGAGAGAGAAACACTTATTGGTTGTCTCCCATACCCAACCCCCAACCCCTTGGGGGATTGAACCTGCAACCTGGGTATGTGCCCTGACCAGGAATCAAACCTGTGACCTTTCCGTGTACCGAACACTGCTCCAACTGAGTCACACCGGCCATGGCAGGACCTGTCATATTGAATAAGGC
>NW_006297284.1:34981-38776 GCF_000327345.1 Myotis davidii | reverse complement strand
GTGCCTGGCCAGCCTGGGTGAGGAGCTGCTGGCTGTTTTCAGGCTCTCCACAGCCCCTTCAGGGTGGGCGTCCACCCTGGGGTGCCTGGCCAGCCTGGGTGAGGGCCTGATGGCTGTTTGAGGTTGTCCACAGCCCCTTCAGTGTGGGGGGCCTCACAGGGGTGCCTGGCCAGCCTGTGTGAGCGTCTGAGGGCCGTTTGCATGCTGGCCACACCCTCTTTAGGGTGGGGGGCCTGCTTGGGTGCCTGGCCAGTCTGGCTGAGTGGCTGATGGCAGTTTACAGGCTGGCCAAGACCCCCAGCAGGGACCCTCACCCCATGAGGGTGTGGCCAGCCTGGGTGAGGGGCTTATGGCTGTTTCTAGGCTGGCCAAAGCCCCTTCAGGGTGGGGGGTCCTGCTGGGGTGCCTGGCCAGTCTGGGTGAGGGGCCAAGGGCTGTTTTCCGGCTGGCTAAGCCCTCCAGTGGAGACCCTCACCTTATGAGGGTGTGACTTACCTGTGTAAGTGGCTTATGGCTGTTTATAGGCTGGCCACAACCCTTTCATGGTGGGAGTCCCCGCTGGGGTGCCTGTCCAACCTGGGTGAGGGGCTTATGGCTGTTTGCAGGCTGGCCAAGTCCCCCAGCAGGGACCCTCACCCCATGAGGGTGTGGCTAGCCTGTGTGAGGGGCTGATGACTATTTGCAGGCTGGCCACAACCCCCAGCCACCACGCTCCCAGTGGAGGCTGGCTGGAAGCAGGTATCTGGGATTTATTTGTTCTATAATTGAAACTTTGTTGCCATGAGAGGAGGCCACAGCTGGCTCAGGTCTGGTGGGAAGCTTGGCTTCCTCCATTTCCCAGGCAACCAAGCCTCTTGCTTGCTCCAGCTCTGTGGCTGCCGGCCACCATCTTAGTTTGGTTAGTTTGCATATGGTCTCTCTGATTGGCTGGTGGGCATGCCTGAGGGCGTAGTGAAGGTACAGTCAATGAGCATATTTTGTCTTTTATTAGTGCAGATTATGCCATTGTGGTCTGAGAAGATGCTTGGTATGAATTCAATATTCTTGAATTTGGGAAGACTTTGCTTGTGACCCAATATGTGGTCTATTTTTGAAAATGTCCTATGTGCACTTGAGAAGAACGTATATTCCATGGCTTTGGGGTGAAATGTTCTGAAGATGTCAATTAAGTCCATCTGATCTAGTGAGTAATTTAGGATTGCTATTTCTTTGCTGATTTTTTGTCTAGAACAGTGGTTCTCAACCTTCTGGCCCTTTAAATACAGTTTCTCATGTTTTGACCCAACCATAAAATTATTTTCGTTGCTACTTCATAACTCAAATGTTGCTACTGTTATGAATCAAAATGTAAATATCTGATATGCAGGATGGTCTTAGGCGACCCCTGTGAAAGATTTATTCGACCGCCAAAGGGGTTGGGACCCAAAAGTTGAGAACCGCTGGTCTAGAGGATTTAAACAGTGATTTCAGTGGTGTATTAAAGTCCCCTACTATGATTATATTGTTGTCGATCTTTCTCTTGCTATATTCCAGGAGTTTTTTAATGTATTTGGGTGCTCCTGCATTGGGTGCATATATGTTTATCAGGGTTATATTCTCGTGTTGTAACTATCCCTTTAGTATTATGAAGTGGCCTTCCTTATCTCTTGTTATGGCCTTCAGTTTGAGGTCTATTTTGTCAGATATAAGTATTGCTACCCAAATTTTTTTTTCATTTCCATTTGCCCGAAAGATACTTTTCCACCCCTTCACTTTCAGTCTGTGTGAGTCCCTCTGAGGTGGGTCTCTTGTAGACAGCATATACATGGGTCATGTTTTTGTTTGCTTTTTTTTTAAATCCATTCAGCCATTCAATATCTTTTGAATGGAGCAGTTAGTCCGTTTATGTTTTAAATTATTATTGAAAGGTACTTGTTTGTATCCATTTCTATTTTTTGTGCCTGTGTTCCTGCTTCTTTTTACAGCAATCCCTTTAGCATTTCTTGCACTGCTGGCTTGGTAGTGATAAGCTCCCTTAGCCTTTTTTTGTCTGAGAAGCCCCTGATTTCCCCTTCAATTTTGATTGATAATCTTGCTGGATAGAGTATTCTTGGATTTAGTCCTTTGCTTTGCATCACTTTGTATACCTCCTTCCATTCCCTTTTAGATTGATGTGTTTCTGTTGAGAAATCATTTGATAATCTAATGGGGAATCTTTGTAGGTAACTCTCTGTCTCTCTCTTGCAGCCTTTAAGATTGTCTCTTTGCAGTTAACATTTGCCATTGTAATTATGATGTGTCTTGGTGTGTTTATTTTGGGATTCATATTGCTTGGGACTCTGTACTTGTATAACTTTTTTCTTCCCCATATCATGGAAGTTTTCTGTCATTATTTCTTCAAATATATTTTCTAATCCTTGCTTCTCCTCTTGTCCTTCTGGAAGCCCTATTATGCATATGTTAATTCATTTTGCATTGTCCCAAAGCTCCCTTAGACTCTCCTCCTGCTTTTTAATTTTTTTCTCCAGTTGCTGTTCAGATTAGAGTTTCATCTTTGACAGTTATTTTCCAGTAACAGTTTGTTTAGCCTTCACATATTTGTGGGGTTTTTTTTTGTTTTGTTTTGCTTTCTTTGTACAGTTGATTTCTAATTTCAGAGCTTTGTGGTTTTAGAATATGTCAGGTATGAGTTCAAGCTTCTTAAATTTGTTGAAGCTAATTTTATGCCCAAACGTATTTCCTATCCTTGAGAATGTGCTATATGCAATAGATAAAAATGTATAATCTGGTGTTCTGGGATTAAAGGATCTGTAAATATTGATTATGTAAATTTGTTCTAACATGTCATTTGAGGATAATATTTACTGATTTATTTTCTGTTTGGGAGATCTATCTATAACTGTCAAAGGGGTATTTAGATCCCCTTATATAATTGTTTTTTGTCAATTTCTCCCTTTAGATCTTTTAGTAGTTGTTTTTTGTTTGTTTGTTTTGGTGTTCCCTGATTAAGTTCATATACAGTGTGTCCCGAATAACTAGTTTTTTGAGGTATGAGCCATCTCTCGGCCGGTTTTTTGCTTTGAGTTGCGAGCTAAAATTCAGGTTACGAGCCAGCTTTGATACCCCACCGCTAGTTGGCACAGTGAACGTCACAGTGAACACCACAACATCAGCCCAGCATCACGTGTCTCAAATTGATTTGACATACGAGTAATTTGAGTTACGAGGTCCATCATGGAACGAATTAAACTCCTAAGTCAAGGCCCCACTGTATATGGAAATGGTTTGTGTTTTCTTGATGTATTATCACCTCTGTCATTATAAAATGTCCATCTTTGTCTCTTTTTACATTTTTTTATACTGAAATCTTTTTGTCAGATATTAGTATGGATGCGCCTGATTTTCTCTGGATGCCATATGCTTAGTGGATTATTTTCCACGCTTTCACTTTGAGTCTATCTTTATCCTTGAAGTTGAGGTGTGTCTCCTGAAAGCATCATATGGTTGGGTTGGTTTATTGTTTGTTTGTTTTTTACTTAATCTGTGTCTTTTTATTATTTACTAGAGGCCTGATGCACAAAATTGGTGCAAGGGGCTTGGCCCTTGCAGCCCGAGCTTCGTCCAGAAGGTCATCTGGAAGAATGTCTGGAAGGTCATTCTGCTGTCTGGTATAATTAAAATATTATACTTTTATTATTATAGACTAGAGGCCTGGTGCACAAAAATTTGTGCACTCAGGGGGTTCCCTCGGCCAGGCCTGTGCCCTCTCACAGTCTGGGACCCCTCAGGGGATGACCACCTGCTGTCTAGGCCCAC
>NW_006297284.1:32526-34131 GCF_000327345.1 Myotis davidii | reverse complement strand
AGTCCTCCGTCACTGAAGCAAGCAAGCCTCATGTTAGTTTCAAGCTGCCTGGCTGCCGGCGGCCATCTTGGCTGGCAGTTAATTTGCATATCTCGCTGATTAGCCAATGGGAAGGGTAGCGGTCATACGCCAATTACCACGTTTCTCTTTTATTAGATAGGATTGGTGGGATCAGTTCATTTACATTTAAGGTGATTATTAATGCTGAAGAAGGGATGACATTCTCTTTAGCACACCCTCCGTTCTCTCTCATCAAAGTGTATTAGACACAAACATTCTGTTTTTTTTTCTTTTTATTATTTTACTAGAGGCTCAGTGCACAAAATTCATGCAGGGAGGGGGTCCCTCAGCCCAGCCTGCACCGTCTCCAATCCGGGACCCCTTGAGGGATGTCTTACTGCCTTTCACAATCCAGGACCACTGGCTCTTAACCGCTCGCTTGCCTGCCTGCCTGATCGCCCCTAACCCCTCTGCCTGCCTGCCTGATTGCCCCTAACCACCTCTGCTTGCCTGCCTGATCAACCGTAACTGCTCCCCTACTGGCTAGATCGACCCTAACTGCTCCCCAGCTTGCCTGATCATCCCTAACCGCCTCTGCCTCCCCCCACACCTGAGACCCAGGATTTCCTCCTCTGGCTGGTTACAGGCACCTTGGACCCAGGCTTCCCTCCCTCTGGCCAGCCATAGGCACCCAGGACCTGGACTAACATCACCCTGGTCAACCACGGGACTGTAGGTGAGAGGCTTCACCCAGGCCACAGCTGCAGGTGCATGAGATGGCAGGGTGGGCAGTTTGTCCTTCTCCTGGGCAGTAGCCCCAGCCATGGTGCCTGGGACTGCAAGGTTGGTGGCTTTTCCTCTCCCAGGTCACAGGTGCAGACACTGGTGCCTGGGACCGCGGGGCAGATGGCTTGTCCCTCTCTCGGGTTGCAGCCCCAGCTGCTGGCGCACTGGACCATGGGGTTTACAGTTTGTCCTTCTCCTAGGCCAAGCTGCAGGCACAGGTGCAGGCACAGCCACTGGCATCTGGGATCACGGGGTGTGTGGCTTGTCTCTCTCCCAGGCCTCAGGCACAGTCGCTGGCACCCAGGACCACAGGGTGGGCAGCTTGTCCCTCTAATGGGTCACAGGCCCAGCCTCTGATGCCTGGGATCCCAGGGTGTGTGGCTTGTCCCTCTCCCAGGCTGCAACCTGGCTGGTCCCCATTCCTTTCTGGTGAGCTCATTTGTGCCTGGCTGGTCCCCATTCCTCTCTCCCCATTGTTGAGTGTCTGAGCCTTTAGAGAGTGACAGCTTGAGGGGGTAACAAACATTTGCAAATTAGCTCTTTAAAATGTAGGATTTTTAACAGAACTAATTCCAATATAACATTCTCATATTTCAGTTAATAATTTTTATTTATTTTATTGTCTAAAGTTTTACGTATGTCTCCTTTTTCCCCAATTCATACCCCCAACCACTCTCACCCCGGGAAAGCCTCCACCACCGCAGTGTATGTGTCCATTGGTTACGCTAATATGCATGCATACAAGTCCTTTGGTTGATCTCTAACACCCTTCCCCTACCATTTGTCTCTGGATCTATTCTTGTTCATCAAACTATGTTG
>NW_006297284.1:29193-32074 GCF_000327345.1 Myotis davidii | reverse complement strand
ATGTTTGATTGGATTGTTTATCTTCCTTTTGTCAAGTTGTATGAGTTCCCTATAAATTGTGGAGATTAACCCCTTATCAGAAATATCATTGGCAAATATGTTCTCCCATGCAGTTGGCTTTCTAGTTATTCTGTTGATAGTTTCTTTTGCTGTGCAGAAGCTTTTTATTTTGATGTAGTCCCATTTGTTTATTTTCTCCTTAGTCTCCATTGCCCTAGGAGCTGTGTCTATAAAGGTATTGCTATGACATTTGTCTGCTATTTTGCCGCCTATGGAGTCTTGTAGAATTCTTATGGTTTCCCATCATACATTCATATCCTTTAGCTATTCTGAGTTTGTTTTTGTGTATGGTGTAAGTTGTGATCTAGTTCAATTTTTTTTTTGCATGTGTCTGTCCAAATTTCCCAGCACCATTTACTAAGAGAATGTTTTGACCTCATTGTATATTATTGCCTTCTTTGTCAAATATTAATTGAGCATAGTGGCTTGGGTAGATTTCTGGGTTCTCTGTTCTGTTAAATTGGTCTATATGTCTGTTCTTGTGCCAGGGCCAGGCAATATTGAGAACCGTGGCTTGATAAAATAGCTTGATATCTGGTAATGTGATCCTGCCAACTTTGTTCTTCTTTCTCAGGATTGCTGTGGCTATTCGGGGTCTTTTGTATTCAAGATGAATTTTTGGACAGTTTGTTCTAGATCTTTGAAATATGCCATTGGTATTTTAATGGGGATTGCATTGAATCTGTAGATAGCTTTAGGTAGTATGGATATTTTAATGATGTTGATTATACCAATCCATGAACATGGTATGTTCTTCCATTTGTTTATGTCTTCCTCTGTCAGTTTTTTCAATGGCCTGTAGTTTCAAAGTACAGGTCTTTTACCTCCTTGGTTAAGTTTATTCCTAGGTATCTTAAATTTTTTTGGTACAATGGTAAATGGGATTTTGTTTGTTTGTTTGTTTTTCTTTCTGTAAGTTGATTATTGGTATATAAAAGGCCATAGATTTATGGGTGTTAATTTTGTATCCTGCTACATTGCCTAATTCATTTATTAGGTCCAGTAGGTTTTTGATGGAGTCTTTGGGTTTTTCTATGAATAGTATCATGTCATCTGTGAAAAAGGACAGTTTTACTTCTTCTTTTCCAATTTGGATGCCTTTTATTTCTTGTTCTTGTCTGATCGCTATGGCTAGCACTTCCAGTACTATATCAAAAAGGAGTGGCAAAAGTGGGCATCCCTGTCTTGTTCCTGTTCTTAAGGGAAATGAGTTTAGTTTTTGCCCATTGAGTATGATGTTGGCTGTAGGTTTGAGTTATAAGACTTTTATTACATTCAGGTATGATTGTTCCATTCACAGTTTGCTGAGGATTTTTATCAAGAAAGGGTGTTAGATTTTTTTCAAATGCTTTTTCTGCATCAATTGATATGATTATGTGATGTATCACATTTATTGAGGGGGTAACAAGTTGTGATCTAGTTCAATTTTTTTTTGCATGTGTCTATCCAAATTTCCATTTATTGATTTGCAGATATTGTGCCATCCTTGCATCCTCGAAATTAATCCCACTTGGTCATGCTGTATGATCTTTCTAATGCAATGCTGAATCAGATTTGGTAGAATTTAGTTCATGATTTTAGCATCTATGTTCACAAAGGATATTGGCCTGTATTTCTCTTTTTTTCTGGTGTCTTTCTCTTGTTTTGGAATTAGGGTAATGCTGGCTTCATAGAAAGAGGTTGGAAGTGTTCATTCCTCTTGAATTTTTTAGAATAGTTTGAGGAGGATATGTTTTAGTTCTTTGAATGCTTGGTAGAACTCCCCTGTAAAGCTGCCCGGACAAGGACTTTTGTTTGCTAGAAGATTTTTGATTGCTGTTTCAATTTCTTCAGTACTTATTGGCCTACTCAGGTTTTTTGATTCTTCTTGATTGAGTTTTGGGAGCTTGTATTTTCCTAAGAATATATCCATTTCATCTAGGTCATCCAGTTTGTTGGAATAGACTTGTTCATAGTATTTTTTAATAATTGTTTGTAATTCTGTGGGATCAGTTATTACTTCACCTCTTTTATTTCTGATTTTGTTTATTTGGGACCTTTCTCTTTGCTTCTTGGTGAGCCACACTAGAGGTTCATCAATCTTGTTTATCTTTTCAAAGAACTCGCTCTAGGTTTTGTTGATCTTTTGTATTTTTTTTTTTTTGGACTCTATGTCGTTGATCTCCCCTCTGATCTTTATTATTTTTTTTTCCTTCTACTTTTGCTAGGCTTTTCTTGTTACTCTTTTTCTAACTCTTTGAGTTGTAGGGTTAGAGAATTTATTACCATTTTTTCTTGTTTTTTGAGATAGGCCTGTAGAGCTATGAACTTCCCTCTCAAGACTGCTTTCATTTGTCCCATCGATGTTGGAGTCTTGTGTTTTCATTGTCATTTGTTTCTATGATGCTTTTTATTTCTTTTTTGATCTCTTTAGTAACCCAGTCATGGTTTAATATTATGCTATTTAGCCTCAAGGAGTTTGATTTTCTTAATTTTTATTGTAGTTAATTTCTAGTTTTATTCCATTGTGATCTGTGAAGATGCTTGACATGATTTCTATCTTCTTGACTTTGAAGAAACTTTGCCCGTGTCCCTATATGTGGTCTATGTTTGAAAATGACCTATGTGCACTTGGGAAGAGTGTATATTCTGTGGCTTTGGGTTGAAATGTTTTGAAGATGTCAATTAATTCCATCTGATTTAGTGATTCAGTTAGGATTGATGTTTCTTTGCTGATTTTTTGTTTAGAGGATTTGTCCAGTGGTGTTAGTGGGATATTAAAGTCCCCTATTATGATTGTATTTCTGTCAATCTCTCCCTTGATGTCCTCTAAATTTTTTTT
>NW_006297284.1:20095-28366 GCF_000327345.1 Myotis davidii | reverse complement strand
ATATTTTATTGCTTTTTTACAGAGAGGAAGGGAGAGGGAGAGAGAGTTAGAAACATCGATGACAGAGAAGCATCGATCAGCTGCCTCCCGCACACCCCCTACTGGGGATGTGACTGCAACCAAGGTAAATGCCCTTGACCGGAATCGATCCTGAGACCCTTCAGTCCCCAGGCGAACACTCTATCCAGTGTGCCAAACCGGCCAGGGCTTCACCCACAATTTGTATTGGTGGCCTTGCTGGGTACAGTATTCTTGGATTCAGACCCTTGTTTTGCATGACTTTGTATATTGTATGTTTCATTCCATTCCCTTCTGGCCTGATGTGTTTCTGTTTAGAAATAAGTCGCTAGTCTGCTGGGAGAGCCTTTGTAGGTAAAATTCTGTCTATCTCTGGCAGCCTTTAAGATTCTTACTTTGTCGTTGGTGTTTTCCAATTTAGTTATAATGTGTCTTGGTGTCAGTCCTTTTGGGTTCATCTTATTTGGGACTGTGAGCTTTTTGGACTTGTGTAAGTTTTTTCTTCCTGATATCAGGGAAGTTTTCTGTCATTATTTCATCAAACAGGTTTTCTATTACTTACTCAGTTTTTTTCTCATTCTGGTACCCTTATTATATGGATGGGTTTTGTTTGTTTGTTTGTTTGTTTGTTTCATATTGTCCCAAAGTTCCATTATGCTCTCCTCCTGTTTTTTAAGTTTTGTTTTTTTGTTTTCTACATGCTGCTCTGCTTGGGTATTTTTCCCTACCTTGTCTTCTAGCTCACTGATGTGGTCCTCCACTTCTTCAAGTCTACTGTTGATGCTTTCTATTGAGTTCTTTATTGCAGAGATGTAATTTTTTCATTTCTTCTTGGTTCTTCTTCATTTCCTTTTGGTCCTTAGACATATTATTGAATTTGTCTTCCATCCTTTTCAGTGACCTTATGACCATTGCTCTGAATTCTTTCTCTGACATATTGCTTGCCTCCATTTAGTTTACTTCCTTTCTACCATATCTTCTTTTCTTTCATATGTGGGCTGTTTTTGTCTCCCCATGTTTGCTCCTCTCTGGGTGTCTGGTTTTGTAGCTCTCTCTCTCCTGCATTGACTTTATCTAGGTCAGTGGTTCTCAACCTTGGCTGCACATTAGAATCACCTGCAAAACTTTTTAAAATCCTGATTTCTGGTGATTCTCATGCTCCTAGCTCTAGAGTCCCCCGCTGCCAGCAGCCCTGTGGACCCCCTTCCACATTCGAGGGCTACACTGACCCCAAGGACCACGGATTTGGTGCAGGGCAGTCTTCCTCTAGATTCTAGTCCTGGCTGCAATCATTTCTCCCTCCAGCCTGGATCCCCGATCCCACCTCTCTCTAGGTGATATCTGACCTTTCCATCCATGGATTGCCTCACCAGCTGTGTTTAATTTGCCAATTCTGGGTGGATGTTATTCGATTCAGCTGTTCCTTCTATCTTCGCTGTGAGAATGCACAGGGATCATCTGCGTATTTGCGCAGCTTTGTCTCCCCCTTGACAGGTGTTTTAGTCGCCCGTGGTCAAGGAAGCTGTAGTCCCAGTGTTCCTGGTTTTGCATCTGAGGCAGCTGATTCCTGGGCATTGTGGTTGTAGGTTCCCGATATGTATCCGAGATCTCCCCAATTGAAGGTAAGGCTGAGTTTCAGATCACAGCCATTCTCCTCTTCAAAATGGTGTGGTCTCTGTGGCAGAGCCTCCTGCTCCATGAAAGATTCAGCAGCAGTAGAGGCTGCCCAGCCAGTGGAGCCTGGTCTGCCAATTCCTGACAGTCCCTAGGAATATTGCTGTTCCTCACTCACAAATACAGACATTCCCTGCATGTCCGTGCACTCTCCTTTAATTCTCTCACTCACACACTACCTTGCAGCCTGCCATCCTGTCAGCAGCCATCTTGGCTCTTACACAAACCTTCTTATAACTTTCAGAAATAACCAGCTTTAGAAACTACCTTCTTTTTAAAATTCCTTAACATACATTCTAAGACAATAGAGTTTGAGGAAGAGCTATTACTCATGTTTCAGGGAGAGACCAGGTTACTTCCTTTAAAAAAATACCCAAATAAAAGAACTAATCAAAATAAGGCTTATTTTCTAATTTCATTTGTCCTTGGGTGTGGACAGCAAATGACACTAATCAGAATTTTGCTATCAGTCTCCCTGAGTACATTGACATAATCTATTTAACCTCTGTTTAGGGAGGCAAAATGCAAATAGTTTACTCCCAAGTGTCCTTGGTTTAGGGAAGACAGGATTTACAAAATGGCTCCAATGTCCTTGGTTTAGGGAAGACAGGATTTACAAGATGCCTTGATTTAGTGAAGACAGGATTTCTACTCAGTTTCCATATTCTACTTGTCCCACCTTACTGGCTTGTCATCCATTCCACTTTCTTTCAACATTTCTCTTTACCTTCCTCCATTACACCAAAGCCATACTTTCTTTCCAGTCAGTTAGAACTGCCAGCCTTAACATTTAGGTGAGATGTCATATTTTTTAAGAGACACAAACAGAAATTTCACTAGTTAAACAATTTAAACAATAAACAAAGAGACATATTTAAACAATAAAGACAAATAACATTCCCAACTAAAAACTTTGAATCACCACAGGTTAAAAACAGAAAAAACAACAACTAACATTAGTAAATAAACTGTTTTATACCTGTGCACACCACATTTCATTCACCAAATCAGTTGCAATTGTGCAGAGATACAGAACAAGTCCCTGAGCAGAGACAGTAAAAAACTGCCTAGGAACGCTTCTCTTTTACCTTTTTCAAAGGCAGGCCAGACTTGGAACCTTAGCCAGTCCGAGTTTTGACTTTCCTCCCAGGAAGTCCCAGAGATGGTGAATACCATCTAGAAGCTATTCCTCCAGATGAACTGAGCTAACCTGAGGTAAATAATTACCTAGGTAGGGACAAGCTACCTCTTCTGCCCCATAGGACAGGCCAGAACTTGGACCTGTTTCCCCAGGGAAATCTTAGTTTCATATGTCCGATTTTGACTTCCCTCCCTCCAGAAAGGTGTTTCCTGCCTCTTTTGGATCCACCAGAGCCTGGTGTCATGACAGTCCCTCAGGACCTCGCAAGTTCAGGAACCAACAAATTTTCAGGTGGCATGTCTTCCTTGGGTCCCAGAGCCTGAAGTGAGTGCTCCCAAGTCCTCTCTTGTTAGCAGTGGCCTAAGAGGCAGCTCAACTGATATTTCTCAGCCAATGCACCAAATGTGGGAGAATGATCAGCCAGCACTCTGAGGAAGGAAAGTTTAACCTTTATTTCGCAGATCTGCTAATCCAGGGGAATTCTGGATCCAAAGCCTGAACTGAACTCGTAGGGAGGCTCTGACCTATATATCTCTTCCTGTAGTGGGTCCGTGAGGGTCCCTGCAGCTCCACCCGTCAGTCCTGGTGGGGCCTTGGGGAAATGCTCCACAGCTCTGCCCAAGTCAGTTGTGTCAGGGCCCTGAGGTTAGGCTCTGCAGCTCCAGCCAAGTCAGTCAGAGTTGGGAGGTAAGACTACAGCTTTAACCAGATACTGAACTTAGTTGCAAGCCCCACCCCCATTTTCCTTTTCAATAGTGGGGCCAGGCTATGTTGCAAAGGATTAGCCTTTTTATTTAATTAATTAATTAATTAATTAATTAATTAATTTATTTATTTATTTATTTTGCAGGACCACAAATCATATTTTTCCCAGTTGAAGAGTTTGTACCCCAAAAGAAATGGGAAATATCAAGGCACTGTGGCCTGGTTCTCCATCTACAAAGGCATGTGTAGCAAGCCGTGAGTTAGACATCTCTTCAAGTCTCGGCTGTTTGGGCCATTCTGAGTAGCGTGGGTCTCTCAGACTCTCATGGAAGTTAATAGTGAAAAGATGGCTAGCAAATGTTTGGTCAGTCAGACGATTAGTTTCCTCTTGGGGATTCCCTTAAAATAATCACTTTTCCTTTTTTTCAGTATCTGTTTCATTTATTTTTTTAAAAAATATATTTTTATTGATTTTTTACAGAGAGGAAGGGAGAGAGATAGAGAGTCAGAAACATCGATGAGAGAGAAACATTGATCAGCTGCCTCCTTCACATCCCCCACCGGGGATGTGCCCGCAACCCAGGTACATGCCCTTGACCGAATCGAACCCAGGACCCTTCAGTCCTCAGGCCGACGCTCTATCCACTGAGCCAAACCGGTTTCCGCAGTATCTGTTTCATTTAGTTCTAAATAGATATTAGCCTTCTGAAATAAAAGCAACACATATGGGCATCACTGATTTATATCTATCCGGTGAATTTGGACTGAATTGACTAGTAAAATATGTTGCCCCTTAACATGCCCCAATTGCAAGGGGACAGGCTCTGATTTTAAAATAGCCATTGATTTGCTTAGATGCCCTTTCCATTTGTATAGAAGCTTTACTCTGAGGGAGAGGGAAACTTAGATATGTAGGGTTAAGAACAGACAAAGAAGCCCCAGTATCTACAAGGGCCTAAAGTAACTTCCCCTTTTAAGATAATTTCAATTTCTACTAAAATATTAGTAAGGAGAAGGGGAAAGGAAATACCCTCTCATAGTCCTAGAGCAGCCCTATGTTTGCTTCTGTTTTCTCTTTGTAAATCACACTTCAGGTTTTCTTTTTAAACAATGTTTCTTATGGTGACTTCGCTTTTTACAGCAAAAGACTCCTCTACAGTTTCACAGATCTTATTTAGTAACTAGTGGCCCTGTGCACGAAATTTGTGCACAGGGGAGTGGGTGTTCCTCAGCCCGGCCTGCACCCTCTGTAATCTGGGACCCCTCGGAGATGTCCTATTTCTGGTTTACAGGGATTGGGCCTAAACCAGCAATCGGACATCCTTCTCACAATCCGGGACTGCTGGCTCCTAACAGCTCACCTGCCTGCCTGCCTGCCTGATTGCCCCTAAACACTCTGCCCACTGGCCTGTTTCCCCCCAACTGCCCCCTGCTGCCTGCCTGCTTGCCTTCAAATGCCCCACCCCGCCAGCTAGATCATTCCCAACTGCCCCCCTCCTGGCTTCAACTGACCCCCATTGATGACCTGCTTGCCCCCAACTGGCCCCCTGTGGCTCTGCTTACCCCCAAAAGCCCTTCCCTCAACCAACCTGATCACCCACAACTGCCCTCCCCTCTTGACCTCTAACCAGCTCTATCTCAACCCCGCCACCATGGGTTTGTCCAGAGAACGTCTGGAAGGTCTCCCAGTCTAATTAGCATATTACCCTTTTATTAGTATAGATAGAGGCCTGGTGCATGGGTGGGGGCCAGCTGGTTTGCCCTGAAGAGTGTCCTGGATCAGGGTGAAGGGTGCCTTGGGGCATGGGGCAGCTTGGGCGAGGGGTCTGTGGTTGTTTTCAGGATGACCATGCCCCCATGGTATGAGGGAACCCCACTGGAAGGGTGTGGCCAACCTCGGTGAGGCGCTGAGGGCTGTATTCAAGCTGGTCACGTCCCCTACACAGTAGGGGTCCCTGCTGGGGTGCCTGACCAGCCTAGGTGAGGGGCTGAAGGCTGTGTTTAGCCTGGCCACACCCGCTTCAGGATGGGAGGGTCCCACAGGGGGGCCTGGCCAGCCTGGGTGAGGGGCTGATGGCTGTTTGTAGGATAGCCAAGCCCCCCAGTCAGGACCCTCACCCCATGAAGGTGTGGCCAGCCTGAGTGTGGGGCTGAGGGCTGTTTGCAGGCTGGCCACACCCCCTTCAGGGGGGGGTTCCCCATTGGGGTGCCTGCCCAGCCTGTGTGAGGGGCTGAGGGCTGTTTGCAGGCTGTCCATAGCCCTGGGCAACCCAGGCTCCCAGACCCTCCTTGAGTGGAGGCCACAGTGGCTGGAAGCAGGTATCTGGGATTTATTTATCTTCTATAATTGAAACTTTGTAGCCTTGAGCGGAGCTCAGGGCCAGCCAGGCCAGGTGAGA
The DNA here is from genome assembly GCF_000327345.1 of Myotis davidii. Taxonomy (NCBI): domain Eukaryota; kingdom Metazoa; phylum Chordata; class Mammalia; order Chiroptera; family Vespertilionidae; genus Myotis; species Myotis davidii. The sequence continues at coordinate 22,429 of NW_006297284.1, read as the reverse complement.
AGCTTGGCTTTCACCATCATCAGAGGCTGCCCAAGCCTCCTGTTCACTCCAGTTCCGTGACCGTTGCCATCTTGGTTCGGTTTATTTGCATAATTTCTTCGGATTGGCTTGTGGGTGTGGCTTGTGAGTGTAGCGGAGGTACAGTCAATTTGCATGTTTCTCTTTTATTAGATAAGACTAGAGGCCCAGTGCAAAAAAATTTGCGCACTTGGGGGGGTCCCTCAGCCCAGCCTGTGCCCTCTAGCAGTCTGGGACACCTTGGGGGATGACCACCTGCTGGCTTAGGCCTGCTCCCTGGAGTATTGGGACTAAGCTGGCAGTCAGACATCCCTTGGGCAGCCCGGAACCCCTCGGGTGATTTCCACTTGCCAGCGCGGAGCAAGCCTAAGCTGCATCCTTAGCACTGCTGAGGAGGCGGGAGAGGCTCCTACCACCACCACTGTGCTCACAGCTGTCAGCCTGGCTTGTGGCTGAGCAGAGCTCCCCTGTGGGAGTGCACTGACCACCAGGGGGCAGCTCCTGCATTGAGCATCTGCCCCCTGGTGATCAGTGTGTGTCATAGTGACCAGTCATTCTCAGTAGTTCTGCTGTTAGGGTCAGTTTGCATGTTACCCTTTTATTATATAGGATAGCGGCCTGGTGAATGGGTGGGGGCTGGCTGGTTTGCCCTGAAGGGTGTCCCGGATCAGGGTGAGGCTCCCACTGGCCAGCCTGGGTGAGGGGCTGAGGGCTGTTTTCAGGCTGGACACATGCCCTTCAGCGAGAGGAGTCCTGCTGGGGTGCCTGGCTAGCCTAGGTGAGTGGCTGATGGATGTTTGCATGGTGGCCACAGCCCCTTCAGGTTGGGTTGTCCCCAATGGGGTGCCTGGCCAGCCTGGGTGAGGGGCTGTTCACTCACTTTAAGGTATACACTGAGATATCTCAAAGCATTAGCTGTTTCTGATTGGCCAAGTGTTGGTTTTGAGAGGCAGCCTAGTGTGGGAGAAAGAGGCCTGCACTTGGATTTGAAAGAGTTCTGGTCTATTGTGTGACCTTGGACAGTGTGTTTGTTCTCACCCTTCTTTATCTAAAACATAGTGATAAGAATATGGTTATTAGGAGGACTAAGTGCTGTAATGATGACATTATATTGTGCTTTTTTAAGGACCAGTCAATAATTTCCTAATTATGAACTACAAAGCAATGATGGAGGCTGGCTGGAAGCAGGAATCTATCTGGGATTTATCTTATATAATTGAAACTTTGTTGTCTTGAGCAGAGGCCACCGCGTTCCAGGGTAGGCAGGAAGCTTGGCTTCCTCCATCGCCAGGGCAATCAATCCTCCTGCTTGCTCCAGCTCCGTGGCTGCTGGCCACCATCTTGGTTGGGTTAATTTCCACATAGTTGCTCTGATTGGCTGGTGGGTGTGGCTTGGGGCATAGCGGAGATTCTGTTTTCCTTGCTCTCAGAAACCAGTATGTGTGTTAATTGGAGTAGATCAGAATAGCCAGGAGCACATGTTCTAACAGTTCAAGTTTTGTGAATCCACCAGGGTCCCGAATGAAGTCGGGAACAGTAGCTGGTTCCTCTCTAGCTGAAATCAGCTTTATCCAAAGGGAGCTGTTAGAATTCCTATTGTCATTTTCCTTCAAGTCAGTGGTAATAGTGGAGACAGAAGGAGAAGGGAGATGGGAAAGGAAAGGACAAGTCCGGACAAGGATGCTCAGAAAGGAAAGGGGGAAAATGGGTTGTAGCCATTTATCAACTTCAGAATAGTTGTGAGACAGTCTCTAAAATTTCTCATTTTCATCTTTTTTTGGAAGAATATTGTTTCTTTGCTCCTCCTTAGAAGCTTCTAATTTCCAAATCAAGAAATGCTTCCGGCCAGAGTTCTTGTCCCAGCATCAAGAAGGGTTCAGGAATCTGGAAAAGGCTGTGCATAGATGACATAGGAATCCAGAGACTAATAAAGAGTCTGGAAATGAAATATAATTTTGAAAGGCATTGGGGGTCAGAGGAGCTTAGCTAAAGGAGCTAAGATCTAAGGTCTTAAAGTTTAAGGTCTTAGGTTCTCTCCGTCCCCAGGACCCCATGCTTTTTATGAACACAACTTGTCCTGAGGCGAGGCAGAGATATACACTTCAAAGGGTCAGGGTTTGGTAGAGTCCATTGTCAGAATGGGAGAATTAGCCTACGGCTGTTCAGGTGTTTGGCCAGTAGGAGGCAATAACATGTAGATTAAGATGCCTTTTAGCTATCTGGCAGCCAAGAATCAACTTAATGTATCCTATTCAGGTTTGGGGAAATGCCTTCAGCCATTCCCAACAGGTGACTACATGTGTGACTACACCCTGT
>NW_006297284.1:15410-20048 GCF_000327345.1 Myotis davidii | reverse complement strand
GCTTTTTATTAACACAATTTGTCCGGAGGCAAGACAGAGGTATACACTTCAAAGGGTCAGGCTTTGGTACAGAGTCCATTGTCAGAATGGGGGAATTAGCCTATGGCTGTTCAGGTGTTTGGCCAGTAAGAGGCAATAACATGTAGATTAAGATTCCTTTTAGCTGTCTGGCAGCCAGCAATCAGTTTAATGTATCCTATTCAGGTTTGGGGAAATGCCTTTAGCCATTCCCAGATGCAGGTGACTACATGTGTGACTCAACCCTGTTGAGTCCCCAAGTCTCATCAGCCTTTTGATGAAACTCTTGAAATTATGACATGCTGGTATTGGTCCCCGGCATCTTCCCATATAGTCATTCAGTTTAATTTTAGAGCCAGCATTTTTCTAATTTCTGAATGCAAAATATTAATGTAGGTCCCCCAAAACAACTGCATTTTGGCCATTTCTAAGTTGATATTTTCTAGTTAAATCTTTCCATTTCTATAAAACACTTGCAAGTAAAGGCTTCCTGTCAGGAGTATTAAATGAGGGCTGGGGTTTGGGAGTTTCTGGCTTGGAGGCACAATTTCTCATGTTTGTTTGTTTTTTATATCTGTAGTCTGAGCAAATTTTCTAGACATGTTATGTAGTGGGTCAAGTGTGTCCTCAGTTTCTCTCCTGGCTGTCTATCTAAAACCGGAAGGGTTCGGGGCCCGGGCTGACCAAGCCTTATGGTGGCACCCTAGAAGAGCCAGTTACAGTTGAGTTGGGGCTTCCCTATGGGGATCCTGCATGTCTGACATCTCCAGAAAGATTCTTAGTCATGTAAGAACACCCAAGAATCAGACTGGAGGGAGGATGTTTTTATACATTGCAATCAAAGGAGGGGATGTAGGTGGGTTATATGAAATCCATTGGTGATAGAGAGGTGGGAGAAAGCAAAGTGGGAAATCTTTGGGATTGAATAAAAAATAAAATGATAGACACATACTTAGGTTGGTGTAGGATAATTAAGTCAACAATTAACATTATAATAATGACAATGAAGGAATTTGTGGTATCTGTCCTGGTGCCCAGGCACATTAGGTTGTGCCCCAAGGGGTCTGGAAAAAGGGAAGCTACAATTTACCCAGACATTTCAAAAGTATGTTATCATAGCTGCAAAAAGACAGATAGGCTCAGTTAAGGTGAAGGTTGATCTTGTCAGTGAAGATAATGGCCTAGGAGGTGACTACCCACCATAAGTGCTTTTAGTTAAAGTTTAATTTCAGACCACCCTTTGTGGTTACTTTAGATCTTTGAGTTTGCAAGACTGCCCTGCAGGCCTTCCCTGAACTTGTCAGCTTAGCATGTGGCTCCTTTCATCCACAAATATAACATACCTTTCAGCAGTCATTATAAATAATAAAATGTGAATAAATGTATTTAGTTATTATCTAATTATGTTTCCAGAGGAAATGGGTTCTTTAATGGTGTCATGGAAAAAGAATTTCAGGGACACCCATGTAGGAGAATTTTAAGTGATAGTGGAAAGATTTATTAGAGGGGAAAAGCAATAGTACACTCTGAGAGGGGCAGATTGCAGACAGGCCAGAGGTCAACAGCTGCCCTGAGGCCCTTGCTAAGCTTTCATATATTTCCTTGGGTTCAGGAAAGGACAGACTTTCTTCAAACTATCCAATTTATTTCCTGACTTTTCCCGGGCTTGTACTTGTGTCCTCCCCGTATCCAATCTCTTTTTCTGAAATTTTCCTGGAACAGTGCCCCTCCCTCACTTATGGTAGCCCTTTTGGCTCCTACTGTGAATGCCTCCTATTTCTGCTTTGTTATTTGGCTTTACTGTGCATGTGAAAGGAATTCCCTCACTGTTTTCTCCCTCCCTCAAATCCCCCAGTCCCCATTAGTCAGGTAAACTTTCTGGGGTGACCAAAAAGCTGTCTTTACTGCCCACATGGGTGTTTTTGTCCCTTTGGCAGAATGATGCTGGTTACTCCCTGGAGTGACTGTAAAGCTGTTTCTTTCACACCTAATTAAGCCTAGACGGATATCCAGTTTTGTTTGTTCCCTCCCTCCTCTTTTGTTAATTTACCAGTAACTGATCACTTTAGCAATTCCTCTACTAGGTGATAAACTCCATGAAGAAAGAAAATCTGATTTATTCTCTATCATATATCTAGTACCTAGCACATGGCAGAATTCGGTACATTTTTTAAACAAATTATGGAAGATAGAAGGAAGGAAGTTCACACAAAACCTTAAAAAGTTCGAGGACTCTTTAGAGAAAAAAAATGTAATGACAGACTAATGCAGAACTAGGTCTATTCTCTACAGTTGGGGCCTGAAAAGTGTAAAACCAGATTGAAAAAATCAGTCTCGGTGAGTGGCTGATGGCAGTTTGCAGGCTGGCCAAGACCTCCAGTGGGGACCCTCACCCCATGGGGTGTGGTCAGCCTGGGTGAGTAGCTGAGGGCCATTTTCGGGCTGCCCACATCCCCTTCAGGGTAGGGGTCCTTGCTAGGATGCCTGGCCAGCCTGGGTGAGGGGCTGAGGGCTGTTTGCAGGCTGGCCACAGCAGCTGGCTGGAAGCAGGTATCTGGGATTTATTTACCTTCTATCATTGAAACTTTGTAGCCTTGAGTGGAGCGGGGGCAACCCAAGCCTCCTGCTCGCTCTAGCTCTAGCTCTGTGGTCACCACCATCTCAGGTTAATTTGCATATTCACTCCTGAATGGCTTGTGGGTGTGGCTTGGGGTGTAGAGGAGGTTCAGTCAATATGCATGTTTCTTTTTTATTAGATTAGATATTTACTATCAATTTGACTATCAAAGATATTCTCTTCAATTTCAAAGTAGAGTTGTTACTTGAATTATCAGTGACAGTTTACCTAACATTAGATGACATTTTATGGGTACAGTTCTAGGTGATCATTATTTTAAAGTTCAAAATTAGAACCAGTTCAATAGTAGATGTCCAATATGCTGATCAAAGAGGAAAGGTTACTGGACTACAATGTTGACACATAGCATTGAAATTTAGATAAAATGATATCTCAAAATCAAATAGTAAGAATAGTATTCTCTTTTAATTATATGTGTAGTTTAGTAAAGTTTAGAAATAAAAAGTTTGGCAACAATATATTTTTCTATTAAAATGATGAGATTATGTGTATCAAAACCAATTTAAAACTGTATATAAGTGCTATAACAGATTTTATCCAAAAATTCAAACTATAAAATATTAAAACTTCTAGGATTTTGTGATAAAATATTTTTAATTATTGAAATTGGCAATCTACAATCAAAACATATCCAGAAATGATCTCCATAGGTTTAATTTTTATGACATCTCTTTAATGAAAAATAAAACCACAGCAGGAGAGAAAGATTCTGATTACAAATAGAACATTAATGTTAAATTTGTTGTGATTTGGAGATTTTCCCAAGTCTCAAGTTTAAAGACTCTATACGTTTAAAGGCTTAAAAATTAATCCAAAATTCTCACTAGATAGATCCGTAAGCTTTCGTGATTCAAATTAATGGATATAGGTGATGAGAGGCAACAGAATATTTTATAAACAATTGATTTAGGTTTATCTCTTAATGCCTTGTATTTTGATTCCTTGAGCTATGGTGTAAATAGTTTCTTATTAGTAGTTCTTTCTCTCCCTTTAGTCCTTGGGAGGAAAAAAATGTCTATGATTTTTCTATTGAAGAATTGCTTTTAATGAAACACTCAGGAATGAATTAGAAATCCATAACTGCAAAATTTTAAAAGCATCAACGACGTCCATATACTTACACACTTTTATATTGGAAGTTCAGCACTTCTACAGCTAAAGTTCTACATTTAAAGATGCATTACTGGATTTTCATAACCAGAGTCTATCATAACTTTTTATGGTAGGCTAACACCATAGGCTAAATCAGACAGTGAACATATTTTAAATTTTCAGCAAAGCCACTAATTTCAAAGGTACTCTTGACATTTTAGTATCAGAAGGATATAATTATTTCATTACACAATTCACGTGTGTTAATTTAACCATATCAAAGAATCTACTACCTCCATGTTTTGTGGCTTTATAATTGTATTTTGCCTTCCTGACATGAACAGAAAAAATTATATGTCAAACAACAGTATGATTTGAGATAACCTTCGGGGAAAGTATGAACAGCATCTCCTAGTTAGCTGAATGATTTCTTTATTACCTGATCACTTTAGCAATCAAAGGAGGGTTAGATTAGACAGAAGGAGAAGGGAGATGGGAGAGGAAAGGACAAGTCCGGACAAGGATGCTCAGAAAGGAAAGGGGGAAAATGGGTTGTAGCCATTTATCAACTTCAGAATAGTTGTGAGACAGTCTCTAAAATTTCTCATTTTCATCTTTTTTTGGAAGAATATTGTTTCTTTGCTCCTCCTTAGAAGCTTCTAATTTCCAAATCAAGAAATGCTTTCTCGGGAGAAGGAAAATGGTGGAGGTATAAACAGACATGTCCTGTGCCTTGTCCTGGAGCAGATAAGGGTGAGCAGCTGAAACAGGTAACATACAGCCCGAATAGGCAGAGGATTTTCAGCTGAGAGACTGTCTGCAGCTAGGAAAGACTGAGAACCCCCAGGAAAAAAAGGACGGTTGGAGACTGCGGCTGAAACCTCTCTTGG
>NW_006297284.1:13789-14025 GCF_000327345.1 Myotis davidii | reverse complement strand
GACCTTAACCCCATTATCACCACTGGACAAATCCTCTAAACAGAAACTCAGCAAAGAAACATCAATCCTAAATGACTCAGTAGATCAGATGGAATTAATTGACATCTTCAGAACATTTCACCCCAAGGCCACAGAATATACATTCCCCTCAAGTGCACATTTGTCATCTTCAAAGATAGACTATATATTAGGTCACAGACAAAAACTCTTCAAATTCAAGAAAACTTAAATCATAG
>NW_006297284.1:3002-10797 GCF_000327345.1 Myotis davidii | reverse complement strand
ACAGGGGGATGGGAGCATGAGTGTGTGTGTGTCAGGGGGATGTTGGGGGTTAATGGGGGGGGATGAGGACACATTTGTAATACCTTAACTAATAATAATAATAATAATAAAGACACTCTTAAAAAAAAAAAGAAATGCTTTCTCCCACCTCTCTAATCTAACCCTCCTTCTATCTCCCATCTCTCTAGTCTATCACCAATGGATTTCATATAATTTCTTTATTACCTTTTGTGTGTGATATTTGGGTCATGCACTTTCATAAAGCTGAAATGCATTCATCTTAATTTACAAAAGAACTATACCATTGCAAATACTGCTATTTGTCCTAGAGTTTACTTAGAGTAAAATCTCCTATAATTCAAATAAGATTTTTTAGGCAAAGAAAATAATTTAGCAGGCACAGATATCAAAGCAAGCTGTGTTTTGAACTGAAGATGATTTTGATGATTAAGTTTGCAGATTAAGAGAAAATTAAGCTAGTGCAGAGCTTGTTTGTATTAGATTTTCAGTGAAAGCATCAAGCAAACAATCCTTCCAGGATATTTTAGTAAATATACCTAATTAAATTGGCTGTCTTTCAAAGATCTCATTTTCATTGCTTACAAAATGAAAGAAAACAGATCTTTTTTGAAGAAATTGAGCAAAGAACTACTCACAAATACGTCATTTTCTGAGAGAGAACAGGTTGTGGTGGAACAAAACAAGGATTACTCTGGTACTTTTGCTTTAAGACAATCATGTTTATAGTCATTATTCTTAAAGGTATTTGGAGGTAGGGCCTTTTGAGAGATAATTAGCAACCAAAGTGAACTAAGATAGAAAATTTGTACCGAGTATTGGGGTACTTCTGCAACAAACAAAAATATGGAAGCTGTTCTGGAACTGGGTAGAAGCTGTAATAGTTTGGAAGTGCATGGTAGAAAATAACCTACATTTTCATTAACAGACCTTTAAGGATGATTCTTATGAGGACTTAGAAATAAAATAGAAGAATTGTAAGGAAAGCTTTAAACTTCTTGAATAATACTGAAGTAATCCTGAACAGAATGTTGATAAAAATATGGACACTGAAGGCCATTCTGATAAGGTCTCAGATGTAAATGAGGAACATGTTATTACAAACTGGAGAAAAGATGATCCTTGTTATAATGTGCCAAAGAAGTTGGCTGACTTGTTTTCATGTTTTGTGAAGTGTAGAATTTGTGAGCAACGAACTTAGATATTTAACTGTAGCAAATTTTAAGCAAAGTGTTGAAGGAACAGCTTGGGTCCTCCTGACTGCTTATGATAAAATGTGAGAAGATAGAAATTGCTTAAAGATGAATTGCTAATTTAAAAGGAAGCAGAACTTAAAGATTTGGAAAACTACATGTCAATCCATATTATAAAAATCAGAAAGCATGTTTTGGAGAGAACATTAAGGGTGTGACACAAAGGCACAAAGGCACAAAGTTGCTGCAAGGGCAGGATCACCCAAAGCCATGAGGGCAGGTCGGCCCAGACTTTGAGGGCCCAACTCCTGTCTGTTAAAGCTGTGGGGACACGAATACTGCTCCAGTGGGTCTGGAAGTTGGGACTCCTTCCCTAGTGTATTCAGAAGGTGGGACCTCCACATCAGTGGGCTTGGAAGGCAAAACATTGAATCAAAGAGGATCATTCTTGTCTTAAGATCTAATGGAATTTCCCCATTTGCTTTTGGACTTATGTGGGAACTGTTACCTCTTTCTTCTTTCTTATTTTTACCTTTTGGAATGTAATGTCTATTTTATGCTTATCCCAGCATGGTATTTTTGCAGGCACACATGTTGATGACACGGGTTCACAGCAGGAAAGCAATTTGCCTCAGGATAAATAGTACCTTGAGTCAGACCCAAAGCTAATATAAGTGATATTTAGATGAGGCTTTTGACTTTAGGCTTTAGAATTGATGCTGAAACAAGTTAAGACTTTCAAATTATTGGGATGAAATAAATGTATTTTGCATGTAAGAAGGACTTGAATTTTGCAAAGCCAGGTGAAGAATATTATGGACTGAATATTTATATCCCAAAATATTTATGTTAAATCCCAATGTCTGAAGTAACAATTTTGGGGAGTGAGACCTTTAAGAAGCAATTAAGTCATGAGGGTGAAGTCTTCATGAATAGAATTAATACCATTATTAAAACAAAACAAACAAACAAAAACAGAGAGCTCCCTCATTTCCTTCCTACATGTGAGATTACAGTGATACAGCATCCATCAATAAACCAGGAATCAGGCCCTCCCTAGACACTGAATCTGGTGGTATCTTAATATTGGACTTCTAGTTCCCAGAACTACTAGGGATAAATCTCTGTTGCTTATAAGCCATTCAGTCTATGGTACTTTGTTATGGCAAACCAAGTGGATATAGACAGGAGATTTGAAAATTCTGACACATTCCTGGTATCCAGAATCCCACATATATGTGCAGGGCAGTAGCGTGCCCAATAAAGACCCAGAAGAGCCCTTAATGTTTACCTCTGGCTGATTTTGAGGGTTTCATTAGAAAAGAAGGCTAAGGAAGAATTGTAAACAGCCCAATACACACACAACACACACACACACACACACACACACACACACACACACACACATACACACACCTCTCATAAGAAAAAAGTCTCACTGGATGAAGCATTTAAATAAACCCTTTTCCAATCAGTAACTGAACACTAAGCTAACAGCAGAGACTTCATTATAACATATGACAGGGAATACAGATTTTGCCAAAATAGTTCAGGAAAGTTACTAAAGAAGTAAATTCCAACAATTATAACAATAGTGATAAAATTTAAAAAGCAATAAGAACAAAACCTGAGGGGTGATTTCCAGAGTTGCCAAATTATATTATTTTAAATGTCCAGTTTTTAACAAAAATTAGGAAGCATAAAAAAATGTATGACTAATAGCCTGGCCAGTCTTGCTCAATGGTTGAGTGTCAGACCATGAACCAAGAGGTCTCTAGTTTGATTCCTGGTCAGGGCACATGCCTGGGTTGCAGGATTGATCCTCAGTAGGGGGTGTTTAGACAGCCAATCGATATCCTTTTCTCATTGATGCTTCTATCTGTTTATCCCTCCCCCTTTCTCTCTCTAAAATCAATAAAAACGCACAAAAAATGTATGACTAATATACAAACCAACAAGCAGTGAATAAAAATCATCCTTAAAGAAGCCCTGAGTTGAACGTATTAGACAAAAGCATCAAAAAATGGTATTCATAAAGATTCTCACAGTAACAAAGGAGATCATGTCTAAAGAATTATAGGAAAGTATGAGTATGAAAGTATGATAATGATTTCTTGTTAAACAAATATCAATATTAAGAATATCAATATAGAGATATAAATTATTTTCATAAGAGAAAATAAAATCTTGGTGTTGAAAAGTACTAAAACAAAAATGAAAAATAAATTATAAAGGAGCTCCATAACAGATGTGAGTTCTCAGAAAAAAGGAAGAATAAATGTGAAGATAGAACAATTGAGACATGTGATCTGAGAAAGAAAGGAAAATAAAGAGAACCTAAAAGACCTATGGAAAACCACTAAGCATTCTGAAATTAGCATAATGGGTGTCCCAGAGCAATAGCAGAGAAAGGAACAGAAAGAATATTTAAAGAAATAATGAATGGAAAAAAACAAACAAAACACACCCAAATTTAATTAAAAACTTTCAAGCTCAAAAACAACTCAAAGAGATCTATACCTAAACACACCATAGTCAAATGTTGAAACTCAAAGATAAAATTTTGAAAATAGCAAGAGAAGAAAATGACTCATCATGACAGTTGATCTTCAAGAGTAAAAGTTGATATCACATCAGAAAATATGAGGCTAGAGAGTAATGGGATAACATTTAAAATGCTAAAAAAGTTGTCAACCAAGAATATTATACACAGCTAAAACTATAGCTCAAAAATGAAGGAGAGGTTGACATTACCAGTTAATCATCACTAATAACCTATCCACAATAAATATTAAACAGTTCTTCAGGTTAAAATGAAAGGACGCTAAAAAGTAACTTGAGCCCTGACCGGTTTGGCTCAGTGAATAGAGCGTCAGCCTGCGGACTGAAGGGTCCTGGGTTCGATTCCAATCAAGGGCATGTACCTTAGTTGTGGGCACATCCCCAGTAGGGGGTGTGCAGGAGGCAGCTGATCAATGTTTCTCTCTCATTGATGTTTCTAACTCTCTATCCCACTCCCTTCCTCTCTGTAAAAAATCAATAAAATATATTTTTAAAAAAGAGTAACTTGAATAGTACAGAAAAAGAAAAAAAAGGTTTAGTAAAGGTTAAATACATAGGTAAACATAAAAGACTTTGTAAATATAATTTTGTTTGTAACACTTTCTTCTATCTGACTATAAAGGCAACTACATATAATGTTGATGGGCTAATAATATACAAGCTATACTTTGTGTGACAATAATAGTACAGAAGGAGGTGAGGTGGAAATGGAATATGTTGGAATGCAATTTACCTGTATTATTGAAATTATGCTATATTAATCACAACACCATTGTTTTAAGTAAAGATGTTGATTATAGAAGTGACATCAGCAAAATGGTGGAGTAGGAAGCTCTAAGCCTTTAGTCCCCATAGAAACAAACAAACAAAAAGAACACACACAAAAATAAAAATACCAAAAACAAACAAACAAACAACAAAAAAAACAGAAACCAGATAAAATAACTTTTTTTAGGAGTTGTAGAAAATAGGTAAAGTCTTACTGCAACAAACTGGTACCCAATAAAAAGGAAGTCAACTTTCCTAATGCCGCGACCCTTTAATACAGTTCCTCATGTTGTGCTGACCCCCAACCATAAAATTATTTTCGTTGCTACTTCATAACTGTAATTTTGCTACTATTATGAATCGTAATGGAAATATCTGATATGCAGGATATATTTTCATTGTTCGGACACACAGGTTGAGAACCACTGCATTAAAACCTTTGGAAATGTCATGACATTTTTAATCACACTTACCCCACCTATTTACTAGGCTGGTGCAGTGTGTTCTAAAGGAGATAGTGACCCATGCCCTAATTCTCTCATTTAAACCTAAGGGAACAGAGTGGACATTATTTACAACATTCTAACTTTTGGAGGATTGCCTAAAGGACTAATTCCTGTCTTGTCTAACTCATATCTTAGGTGGAAAGAAGATTCAGTTCCAACTCAAGAAAGCTTAAGGAGCACTAGATACTCACATAGACCTAGTACAAGAGATTACAATGTAGAAATACACAGTAGCAGATCTAAATCCAAAAAAAGAAGTTAGAATGAGACTCCGTGGGAAATTAAGACATTTAAAAGGGGTCATCTATGGGGGAAATTGAAAGACTGAGACACAGACCCAGTCAAGAAGCATTCTCAGAAAATACCCGAGTAGATCTTAAGGCTTCACCTTTGATTATTCAATAGCTCAGAAGAATTTTAGCAAATTAGTGAAAGACATCCCCAGGCACAGATCCAATTTGAATAGAGTTGGCTGGGGTTTTTTTCAAATACTTAATTTTTTTCTTTCTTTTTCTTTTTTTATTGTCTAAAGTTTTACATATGTCTTCTTTTACCCCAATTGACACCCCTACCATTCACACCATGGGCAAGCCCCCACTACTCCAATGCCTGTGTCCATTGGTTATGCTATTATGCATGCATACAAGTCCTTTGGTTGCTCTTTAATGCCCCCTCCCCTACCATTTGTCTCTGGATCTATTCTTGTTCATCAACTTATGAGTGAGATCATTTGATATTTATCTTCTCCAACTGGCTTATTTTGCTTAGCATAATGCTCTCTGATCGGTGTTTCTGTTTTCTTGGGATATATTCGCAGAAATGGAATTACTGGGTTAAATGGAAGTTACATTTTTAACTTTTTGAGGAAATGCCATAATGTTTTCCACAGTGGTTGCACCAGTCTGTAGTCCCACCAGCAGTGCAAGAGGGTTCCTTTTTCTCCTCATCCTCGACAGCACTTGTCATGTGTTGATCTGTTGATGATATCCATTCTGACAGGTGTGAGATCGTACCTTATTATTGTTTTGATTTGGATCTCTCAGATGATTAGTGACTTTGAGCATTGGTAACCCAAGCATTGTTTAATAGTATGCTATTCAGCCTCCAAGTGTGAATTTTTTTATTGTTTTTTATTGTAGTTGATATCTAATATTACACCATTTTTGTCTAAGAAGATGCTTGATATGATTTAATCTTCTTGAATTTGGAGATACTTTGCCTGTTACCCAAAATGTGGTATACCTTTGAAAATGTCCCATTTGAACTTGAGAATAATGTATATTCTGTAGCTTTGCAGTGAAATGTTCTGAAGATGTCAATGAAGACCATCTGATCTAATGAGTCATTTAGGATTTTTCTTTTCTGCTGTTTTTTTTTTCTCTAGAGGATTTATCCAGTGATGTCAGTGGTTTATTAAAGTCCCCTACTATGATCATATTGCTGTCAATCTCTCCTTGATATCTTCTAGAAGTTTTTTTGTTTGTTTGTTTGTTTTATGTATTCGGGTGCTCCTGCATTGGGTGCATAAATGTTTACCAGAGTTATATCCTCTTGTTGTATTGATCCCTTTAGTATTATGAAGTGGCCTTCCTTATCTCTTCTTATGGCCTTCACTTTGAGGTCTATTTTTTCAGATCCCAGTATTGTTATTTCAGCTTTTTTTTCATTTTTTTTCATTTCTATTTGCTTGAAATATATTTTCCCATCCCTCCACTTTCAATCTGTGTGAGTCCCCTTTTCAGAGGTGGGTCTCCTGTAGACAACATATATATGGATCATGTTTTCTTATCCATTCAGTCACTTGATGCCTTTTGATTGGAGCATTTAGTCCGTTTACATTTAAAGTTATTATTGATAGGTATTTGTTTGTAGCCATTTATATATTTTTTTGTGCCTGTGTTCCTTCTTCCCTTATTTTTTATTCTTTTTATAGCAGTCCCTTTAGCATTTCTTTCATTGTTAGCTTGGTAGTGATAAAGTCCCTTAGCCTTTTATTTATTTATTTTTTTGTCTGCAATGCTCCTTATTCCCCCTTCAATTTTGAATGATAGCCTTGCTGAATAAAGTATTCTTGGATTTAGTCCCTCACTTTGAATTACTTTGTATACTTCATTCCATTCCCTTCTGGCATGATGTGTTTCTGTTGAGAAATCATTTGATAATCCAATAGGGGGGCCTTTGTCTAGTTTGGGACTATCTGTACTTGGGTGACTTTTTTCTCCCTATATCAAGGAAGTTTCCTCTCATTATTTCTTTAAATATGTTCTCTAATCCTTGCTGCTCTTCTTGTCCTTCTGGAAACCTTATTATATGTATTTTACTTTATTTCATTTTGTCCCAAAGCTCCCTTAGGTTCTCCCCCCGCTTCTTAATTTTTTTTTCTCCAATTGCTGTTAAGATTAGGCTTGTTTCTGTGCCCTATCTTCCAGCTCACTAATTTTCCCCCCCACTTCTCTTAGTCTACTGTTGAAGTCTTCTATCGTGTTCTTTATTGTAGCTATATCACTTTTGATTTCTTCTTGGTTCTAACATAGTTTGTTTATTTTCTCATTTATCTGGTGTGTGAATTGTATGACCATTACTCTGAATTCTTTTCCTGATATATTGAATTCCTCCATTTCAATTAGTTCCTCTTTTTTTGGTGGTGGTGGGGGGTATTGCTTCTTTTCTTTCCTTTTCTTTCCTTTTCTTTTCTTTTCTTTTCTTCTCTTTGCTTTTCTCTTCCTTGGGGGTTTTTTTTTGTCTCCC
>NW_006297284.1:0-2827 GCF_000327345.1 Myotis davidii | reverse complement strand
GACCTGCGCTGCCAGGGAAGGTAGATGGGAGGGGAACACACTTCAGGACTCACAGTAGCCTGAGACTGGTATGGTTGGTGTTGATATCTGTGAGCCTGCAGCTGTGGTAGCAGGGCTTTGTCCAGATTGGCTGTAGGGTCTCAGTTTTTGTCTGAAGCCAGTCTGGGCGGTGGTGAGGCTGGGCTCCTAGTCACAGCAGCCCTTCCCTTCAAGATGACCTGGTTTCTGTGCCAGGCCAGCTGCTTAGGAGTGCCCGCAGTGGAAGCAGGGGCTTACCATCCAAGAGAGCCCAGTCCACCACCCCCCAAGTCTTGCAGGATTGAATTGTCCCTTGCTCACACACACACACACACACACACACACACACACACACACACACATACACCACATGTCCACACACTTCCCTTTCACTCCCTCAGTCTCTCCATCGCTGCTGTTCTGCTGGCTGCCATCTTCTCTCTCCCTCCCCCATAGCGTTTTTATCCATTCATCTACTGATGGGCACTTGGGCTGTTTCCAAATCTTAACTATTGTAAATAATGCTGCTATGAACATAGGGGTGCATATATTCCTTCTGATTAGAATTTTGCGTTTTTAGGATATATTCCCAGAAGCTGGATCACTGAGTCAAAGGAAGTTCCATTTTTAATTTTTTGAGGAAACTCTAAAATTTTTCAGTAGTGGCTGCACCAGTCTCCATTCCAACCAGCAGTAAATTAGTGTTCCCTTTTCTCCACATCTTCAGCAGCATTTGTTGTTTGTTGATTTTTTTTATGATAACCATTCTGACAAGTATGAGGTGATATCTCATTGTGGCTTTAATTTGCATTTATCTGATGATTAGTGATTTTGAGCATTATTTTTTCATGTCTCTTGGCCATTTTTATGTCCTCTTTGGAGGAGTGCCTATTCAGATCTTCTGCCCATTTTTAATTGGATTGTCTTTCTTCCTTTTGCTGAGTTAAAAGAGTGCTTTATATATTTTGGATATCAACCCCTTGTCAGATGTATCATTAGCAAGTATGTTCTCCCATACAGGGGGTTCCCTTTTCATTTTGATGGTGGTTTCTGTTGCTGTGCAGTAGCTTTTTATTTTCCTGTAGTCCCATTTTATTTCCTCCTTAGTTTACTTTGCTTTAGGACATGTATCCATAAACATATTGACATGTGAGTTGTCTGATATTTTATTGTCTATGTTCTCCTATAAGGTTTTTATGGCATCATGCTTTACATTTAAGTATTTTATCCATCTTGAGTTTATTCTTCTGTATGGTGTAAGCTGGTGGTCTAGTTTTCATAGCAGTATTTCTTTCTGATGTATCTCCTACGGCAAGGGAAACAGACAAATAATTAAACAAATGGGACTATATCAAACTATTTTTTTTTTCATAGTAAAGCAAATCACCAACAAAGTGAAAAGACAAGCCACTTATAGGGAGAACATATTCACCAATACATCTTATAAGGGGTTAATACCCAAAATTTATAAAGATTTATAAAACTTAACAAAAAATACAAACAATCCAATTTTAAGAATGTAAAAGTACCTGAGTAGACACTTCTTCAAAGAGGACATACAGATGGCCAATGGACGTATGAAAAGATACTTAATGTCACTAATCATCAGAGAAATTCAAGTTAAAACCATAATGAGATACCATTTCACACCTGATAGAATGGCTACCATCAATAAATCAACAAACAAGAACTAGCCAGGCTGTGGAGAAAAGGGAACACGTGTTTTGTTGGTGGCAAGGAAATTGGTGCAGTGCCTCCATGCTGTGGAAATAGTATGGCGTTTCTTCAAAAAAGTAAAAATATAAATTAATCTGAAGAAACACAAAACACTAATTCAAAAGATTAAATGTGCTCCTATGTTCATTACAGCATTATTTACAATAGTCATGATTTGGAAGCAGCCCAAGTACCCATCAGTAGATGAGTAGCTAAAACAGCTTTGGTAAATTTACACAGTAGAGACAGACATTCCAGAAAACCGGGATCTTAAGCCAGCCAAAGGAATGACATTTCAATTTTTCATTTTTATTTTTTTGATTATTATTTTGTTAGCTTTTTTTGCTTTTTTCTTTGTTCTCCTTTTTTTTGTTTGTTCCTTTATTTCATACTTCTTTTCACATTATTTTTTCAACCACGTGAGCAGCAGACACGTGAGCGGCATGCTCTTGTCCAGGGAGCATCAGCTCCATGAGCAGCCTGCCTCGAGCCTAAGAACAGCAGCCTCATGTGGCCTGCCCCTGTCCAAGGAGCAGCAGTTGTGTGAGCGGCCCGCTTCCCCGTCTGAGGAGGAAGAACAATGTAAGCAATCTAACCTATCCGAGGAGCAGCAGCCGCACGAGCAGTCTTCCTATGTCTGAGGAGCGGCAGCCCTGTGCAGCTGGCCTCCATATGAGGAGAAGCAGCTGCTCACACCCTGCACTAGTCCGAGGAGCAGCAGCTGCACAAGCATCTTGCTCTCATCCAAGTAGCAACAGCCGCACGAGCAGCCTGCCCAATCCGAGGAGCAGCAGTTCTGCGAGTGGCCCAGCCCCATTTGAGGAGTAGCAGCAGCCCACCCCAGTCCGAGGAGCAGCAGTCCTGCACAGCATGCACCGGTTTCCGAGTAGTGAGAGCCCTGTGCAGTCCACACTGGTCCGAGGAGCAGCACCCACATGCAGCCTGCACCTGTCTGATGAGCAGCAGCTGGGTGAGCAGCCTGCCCTCATCCAAGAAGCAGAAGCCACACATGCAGCTCGCTCCCGCCCGATGGAGCAGCAGCCGCGCAAGCAGCCCAGCCCCCATCCAAGGCGCAGCAGCCATGCAAGCAGAC
>NW_006297283.1:0-223 GCF_000327345.1 Myotis davidii | reverse complement strand
ATCTGTGTCCTAATCTCTTCTTACCAGGACACCAGTCAGATTGGATCTAATCCCATCCTAATGACTTTAGCTTAACTTGTGATCTCTTTAAAGACCCTATCTCTTAACACAGTCACATTCTGAGGTACTGGTGTTTAGGACTTCAACTTATGAATTTGGCGGGGGGAACCACACAATTCATCCCAAAATACAGACTTTTTAAAAAATATATATTTTATTGATT
>NW_006297282.1:0-709 GCF_000327345.1 Myotis davidii | reverse complement strand
AAGTGTAATTGAGAAAACTTAAAATTTAAAAACATAATTAACAGTTACCGATATGTTATGCTAAAATTTTGTGTGTTCGTGTGTGTATACATGCATATTTGGTTTGTTCGTTTCTTCACAAATGAAAACATACTTTGTGTACTCATAGTTACTATTCTGATCCTGGTCTCTTCTGACCAAAAATATGTTTTGGAGATATTTCTTTGTTAGCATGTAAACATCTGCCTCGCTTTAAGGGACTGGATAATAATATGTTGATTGAATGTCTCACCATGTATTCAGCTAGCCATAAAAACAAAGTGTTTTTATTCTGTAAAATTAAAAGTAATGCAGAGACCTCTCTCTAAAGTTATCTCTGTACATGTGTATCTCTTTACCCATCTACAGGATAAATTTGCAAATATAAAACTGCTGATCAAAATCTATGTTCCTAATTTTGACAGACTTTCATCAAATTGTCCTGTAAGGACATCAATTTATCCCTTGAAAGGAATGTAATCCACCAATGAAATCTAATGAGAATGTCTGTTTACACATACTCTCATCCACACTATATTGAATCTTTGGTAAATCTGATAGGCGAAATGGCATTTCATTTTTAATTTTTATTTTCAAAATTATAAATATTAACATCTATTCATAAAAAAAACACACCACTCAAAATACTAGGAAATGATAACATCTGAACATAGTGGAATGGACCACTGAA
>NW_006297281.1:1854257-1855068 GCF_000327345.1 Myotis davidii | reverse complement strand
ATAATAGATACAGAGGCAGAGCTACCTCAAACACTCTGTCACACTGCAGCGGGAAGGCCTGGGAAACTTGGGGGGCAGGAGGGAGGGGTATAAGAGATCAGCCGAAGGACTTGTATGCATGCATATATGCATAATCAATGGACATGGGACGCTGGGGGGTGGGGGAGGCCAGGGGATAGTTAAGGCAGGGGAAAAAAAGACACATATGTAATAACCTTTGTAATACTTTAAGCAATTAAAAAAATAAATAAATAAAAAGAGCAAGCATAGAATAATTACACAGTGTATGGTCAATTCAGGAAGCTGTCTGCAACAGACTTATGTATAGCCAGAGTTAAGAAAATGAAAACGTTATTGTAAATCAAGCCAAGGGAAGATACTTTTCTACAGAAAATATTAACAACAATGCCAATCTGGTTTATAGTCGAAAAAAATTTAAAAATTTCCATTTCATTTTTAATGTATTTTTATTGTTGTTAGTATTACAGATAATTTCCATTCCCTCACCCTTTTCCCATTTCTCCCAGCCAGCTCCCTCCTCCCCCACCCCAGGTCTTCACTACCCTATTGCCATGTCCATGGCCTATGTATATAAGTATATAAATTCTTTGGTTTATCTCTTCTCATCCTCTAACCCCACATATAGGTATGTCAGCCTGTTCCATATCTCCCTGCTTCTGGTCTTATTTTGTTAGTCAGTTCATTTCGTTCATTAGATCCCTCAAATAAGTGAGGTCATGTGATATTTGTCTTTCTCAGTTTGGCTTATTTCACTTAGCATAATATTTTCCATGTCAGACAAAATAACAGA
>NW_006297281.1:1848303-1854189 GCF_000327345.1 Myotis davidii | reverse complement strand
GAATAACAAAGTGACAACAAATAAATATCTATCAGCAAGTGAACTTAAAAATTAAGTCAGAATAAACTGGTGAATATAATAGAATCAAGGGAATAGAAAGGGAGTAGACTGATAATTCTTGGGGAGAAAGGGGTTGGGGATATGGGAAGAGTCTGGACAAAAATCGTACACCTATGAATGAGGACAGTGGGCCGGGGAGTGGGGGTAAGGGCAGAGGGTGGGGTTGGAACCGGGTGGAGGGGATCTATGGGGGGGAAAAAGAGGAACAACTGTAATAATCTGAACAATAAAGATTTAATTAAAAAATAGTTACTTCTTTTACTGATTTTTTAAAAATATATTTTATTGATTTTTTTACAGAGAGGTAGGGAGAGAGATATAGAGTTAGAAACATCAATGAGAGAGAAACATCGATCAGCTGCCTCTTGCACATCTCCCACTGGGGATGTGCCCGCAACCCAGGAACATGCCCTTGACCGGAATCGAACCTGGGACCTTTCAGTCTGCAGGCTGACGCTCTATCCACTGAGCCAAACTGGTTTCGGCTTTTACTGATTTTTTGAAAATTTTCCGAGTTCTCTTCCAGATACCATAATTTAATCTACTGTTTTCAAAGGTATAGTTGGAATACAAGATCACATTAGTTTCAGGTGTACAACATAGTGATTGACCCTTTTACTATTATACTGGAGGCCCGGTGCATGGATTCGTGCACCTGTGGGGGTCCCTTAGCCTGGCCTGCATCCTCTTGCAATCCAGGACACCTCAGGAGATGTCGGACTGCCAGTTTCAGCCCAATTCCTGCAGGCCAGGCCAAGGGACCCCACCAGACCTCTGGTATACATTGGTTAATCTCTTTCTGCCCTCCCCGCTTTCCTCTGAGATTCCCTAAGACTGTCAGCTGATTTCTCAGAAGAAATACTTCTGGCCAGAAGGGATTGGCATGAAATATTCAAAGTAATTAAAGCAAGGGCCTACAATGAAGACTACTTTACCCAATAAGGCTATTATTTAAAATGAAGGGGAAATAGAGAGCTTTTAAACAAGAACAAGCAAAAGGAATTTGTTACCACCAAACCAGCATTACAAAAAAATATATTGATTACCTATAAATACTCAGTTTAAATTTAAATAGCTTACGTGTTCCAAACAAAAGACGGGATTGCTGAATGGATAAAATAAAAGATCCATATATATGCTGTCTATAAGAGATCTACCTCAGAAAGAAAGATACACAGAGACTAAAAGTAAAGGGATGGAGAAAAATGTTTTATGCAAATGGAAAGGAAAAAAAACTGGGATAGTAATAATTTTATCTTATAAAGTAGTCTTTAAAAAAAGGACTATAGCAAGAGAAAAAGAAGGATACTATCTAACAATAAAGGGAGCACTGCAGCAAGAAGATATTACCCTTGTAAACATTTATGCACACAGTATAAGAGCCCCTAAATATATAAACCAAATCTCAATGGAAATAAAGGGAGATACTGACAGTAAAACCAACATAGTAGGGGATTTTAAGTTCCCAATGACATCAATGGACAGATATTCCAGAAAGAAAATCAATAAGAAAATGGTGGCCTTACATGTCACACTAGGTCAAAAGAATTTAATGAATATCTTTAGAGCATTTCACCCCAGAGAAAAAGAATATACATTCTATTCAAGAGCACATGCACTTTTTTTTTTCTAGGATAAAACGTATGTTTAGGAAACAAAACAAGTTTCAATAAATTTAAGAAGATTGAAGTTATATCAAGCATCTTCTTTTACCTTATGGTATCTACACTAATAAAAGACAAAGATGCTAATTGACTGTGCCTTTACTACACCCTAAGCCACGCCCACCAGCCAATCAGAGTGACTCTATGCAAATTAACCCAACCAAGATGGAGGCCGGCAGCCATGGAGCTGGAGCAAGCAGGAGGCTTGGTTGCCTGGGCGATAGGGGAAGCCAAGCTTCCCACCTGCAATGACTGGTCACTATGACACACACTGACTACCAAGGGGCAGATGCCCAATGCAGGAGGTCCATGCATTCCCACAGGGGGAGCTCTGCTCAGCCATAAGCCAGGCTAACGGCTGCCAGTACAGCGGTGGTGGCAGGAGCCTGCTCCCCACTGGCAAGTGGACATCCCCCAAGGGCTCCCGGGCTGCCAGAGGGATGTCTCACTGCCATCTTAGGCCCAATCCCCCAGGGAGCGGGCCTAAGCCAGCAGGTGGTCATCCCCCTAGGGGTCCCAGACTGCGAGAGGGCACTGGTTGGGCTGAGGGACCCTCCCGAGTGCACAAATTTTTGTGCACCTGGCCTCTAGTAATAATATAAAACTAGAAATCAATCACCAGAAAAACCTAAAAAAACACCCAAAGAAATGAAGGCTAAATAACATGTTACTAAACAATGAATGAGCTAACAATGTAATAAAGGAAGAAATCAAAAGATACCTTAAAACAAATGAAAATGAGAACACAACAACCTGAAATCTACGGGGCACAGCAAAAGCATTCATGAGAGGAAAAGTTATAGCATTACAGAACTATCTCAAACAAAACAAAACAACACAAGAAAATTCTCAAATAAACAATCCAACTTTACACTAAAGGAACTTGAAAAGGAACAACAAAAAAAGCCTAAAGTGAGTATAAGGAAGAAAATTGTTAGGTCGAAGGGAAGTCCAGGAGCTGATGCACGCAACCACAAGGCAGATGGTGACGCAGATACTTGTCCCTTCCTGGAACCCATAACAGACCAGTGCACCAGGCAGATGGTGATGTAGATACTGGTTCCTTCCTGGAACAGCCTGCCTGCATCGGAAACTCCCACAGTTCATGGTCCCATGCTTACACTGAACAGCTGTATAAAAAAAGTACCTCCACTCCCTTTTGGCGCGACTTCATTGGCCGTGCCCTTGGACCCATGAACCTTGCCTGGGAGAGCAGATTAAAGTTCTTCCTTTTTGACTTGCCTGGCTCTCTGACCTTGTCTCCTGCGCCGTGAACCTTACAAAAATAATAAAGATCAGAGCAGAAATAAACAAAATTGAGTCTAAAAATCCAATATAAAGGATCAATGAAACTGAGCAGTGGTTCTTTCTAAAGATAAACAAGATTGGCAAACCTTTAATCATACTAACCAAGGAAAAAAAGAGAGAGGACCTAAATACATAAAATCAGTCATGAAAGAAGAAAATAACAACTGACACCAAAGAAATGCAAAAGATTGCAAGAAAATATTACAAAACTATATGCCAATAAATTGTACAATCTGGAAGAAATTGATAAATTCCTAGAAACATTCAATCTTCCAAAACTAAGTGAGGAAGAATCTGAAACTTTGAGTAGACAGATTACAACTGGTGAAATTGAAGCAGAAATTATTTTTAAAAAATCCTCCAAACAAACAAATGTCCTGGACAAGATAGCTTCACAGATGAATTTTACCAAACGCTAAAAGAAGAACATACACCTATCCTTCCCAAATTATTACAAAAATTTCAAAAAGGGAGAAGACTTCGAGCTTAGTTTACGAGGCCAACATTATCCTAATTCTAAAACCAGATAAAGACATTACAGAGAAGGAAAAATCTAGGCCAAAATTCCCAACAAAATATTAGCAATCTGAATTCAATAATACATTTAAAAGGTCATAAACCATGATCAAGTGGAATTTATTGCTAAGATGCAAAGTTATTACAATATCTACAAATCAATTAATGTGATATGTCACATAAACAAAATAAGGATAAAAGGATGTAATCATATCAACTGGTGCAGAGAAAGCATTAGATGAAATCCAATTTATGATAAAAACTCTCAGCAAAGTGGAAATAGAGGGAACATACCTCAACATAATAAAGGCCATAGATGAAAAACCCACAGCCAGCATTAATGCAAAACTAAAAGTATTTCCCCTGGTTCAGGAACAAAACAGGGATGTCCACTTTTACCACTCTTATTCAACATAGTACTGGAAGTTCTAACTATAGCAATCAATCAAAAAGAAGAAATAAAAGTCATCCAAATAGGACATGACACTGTATAGAGAAAACCCTTAAGATTCCATTAAAAACTACTAGAAATCAATGAATTCAGTAAAGTAGCATGATAAAAAGTTTATCCAGAAATAAGCTGCATTTTATACACGAACTAGAGGGCTGGTGCACAAAATTTATTCACTGGGCGGGGGGGTGTCCCTCAGCCCAGCCTGCACCCTCTCCAATTTGGGACCCCTCGGGGAATGACCAACTGCCTAAACCTGGGCCTAAACCAGCAGTTGGACATCCCTCTCACAATCTGGGACTGCTGGCTCCCAACCACTTGCCTGCCTACCTGCCTGATTGCCCCTATCCAGTTTTGCCTGCCAGCCTGATCACTCCCTAACCACTCCACTGCTAGCCTGATCAACGCCTAACTGCTCCCTGCTGGCCTGATTGCCCCCAAATGCCCAACTGCCCTCCCCTGCTGGCCATCTTGTGACCACATGGGGGCAGCCATCTTGTGTGAGGGCATGACAGTCAATTTGCATATTATCTCTTTATTATATAGAATAACGAACTATCATTATGTCACTCATTTATGGAATATAATGAACAGCATAAACTGATGAACAAAAACAGATCCAGAGAAGCATCAATCAGACCCCCCTCAGAGGGAAGGTAGGGAAGGGGGGACAAGGAGGAGAGATCAACCATCAGTTGGTTGTATGCATGCATATAAGCCTAACCAATAGACACAGACAACAGAGGGTGAGGGCATGAGTTGTGCAGGTGGGAGCGTAATGGGGGGAATAAGGACACATATGTAATACCTTAATCAATAAAGAAAAAAAATTAAATAAAAAAAGAAAGAGAAACTAAGAAAATAATCCCATTCACAATTGCTTCAAAAAGTGAAATACCTGAGACTGGGATGACTATCGAGAGGAGGGGAGTGGTGTTGGGTAAGGGTGGGGAACCTGGGCAGCAGCTGGCCTCTGTGGCTTCAGGGCTCAGAGAGCGAGAGGGAGGGTGGCCAAGAGAGTGAGTTGGTGCTGCCACCTGCCTGAGGAGAGAGGAGGGGTCCTACCTGCCTGAACCCTATGTGGGCTGAGAGCGCTAGGCACCCACGAACCTCTGAGGCCTCCTGGCCCCTGGGAACCCCACCCCACCTGTGGCCTCACTTCCCTTTGTGAGTGCCCCCTTCCCAGGGGTGGTGGTGGTGGTGGCAGAGGGTTGACCGTGGACCTACCCACTGAGGGGCCACGGCGGGGGATCGATAGGGCCTCCGCTGTGTGAGGACGAGAGGTAGCTGAGGCCCGGGCCAGTTCCCCAAAAAGAAAAAAAAAGTGAAATACCTAAAATAAATTTAACCAAGGATGTAAATGACCTGTATTCAAATGATTATCCTATCTAATAATAGAAAAACATAGTAATTAATGATACATCTACTACGCTTCCCATTGGCTAATCAGCAGGATATGCAAATTAACTGCCAACAAAGATGGCGGCCAGAAGCCAGGCAGCTGAAGTGAACATGAGGCTTGGTTGCTCCAGTGATGGAAGAAGCCAAGGTTCCCCGCCTGCTGCGGCCCAGCTCTGAGCTCCAGTCTAAGAAACAATGTTGCAATTATAGAAGCTAAACTAACCCCAGATACCTGCTTTCAGCCAGCTGCCCTCGGAGCTGGATCCGCAACAGTGTTTCAATTACAGAAGATAAATAAATCCCAGAATAAAAAAAAAAGAGAGAGAGACAGGAGCTTCAGTTGCTGGACTGGTCCGCCTGAAACAGCCCTCAGCCCCTCATCAACGCTGGCCAGGAACCCCAGTAGGGACCCCCACCCTGAAGGGGCTGTGGCCAGCCTGAAAACGGCCCTCAGCCCCTCCCCCAGGCTGGCCAGGCACCCCACCC
>NW_006297281.1:1839611-1848120 GCF_000327345.1 Myotis davidii | reverse complement strand
CCCACCTGGGCTCCAGGCCTATCCTATCGAATAAAAGAGAAACATGGTAATTAGTCGTATGACCACTACCCTCCCCATTGGCTAATCAGCGAGATATGCAAATTAAATGCCAACCAAGATGGCCGGCAGCCAGGCAGCTGAGGCGAAGAGGAGGTTTGGTTGCCCTGGCGATGGAGGAAGCCAAGGTTCCCTGCCTGCTGCTGCCTGCTGCTGGGCTCTGAGCTCCTGAAGCAACAGCTCCAAAAGATACAATGTTTCAATTATAGAAGCTAAAAGATGGTGGTTAATTTGCATACCCAGGTTCCAAGTGGTGGAGTGAAGCCAAACAGCCCCAAAGCCGCAGAGCAGCAAGGCATCAGGGCCCCAGTATCAGCTGTGCCACGAGGCCTCAGGGCCTGGAATCAGCTGAGCAGAGAGGTCTCCTGGCACCAGAATCAGTGGAGCCGCAAGGCCTCCTGGCCCTGGATCAGCGGAGTGGAGAGGCCTCACGCCCCGGGATCAGTGAAGTCTGATGAAAGCCCTGTGTGTTTATGCACCCTGGGGGTGCAGAGGTCCAGTCCTAGGCAGAGGCGGATGGCGCAACTTCCAACTCCGAGAAGCGCCTGGGGGCTGGAAGGTCGCTCCTCTGACCTCAGGGCTGGAGGCCCGCCGCTCCACCAGGAGAGGAGCAGAGAAAGGCAGGAGCCTCCCTCAAGGTGACCCAAATCCCCACCTACACCAGGCAGGCTGCTGGGATTGTGCATGGAGGACTCACCTCCAAGCACATCCGGTGGCCCTGCCACATCCATGGCACTCCTGGATGCAGGCCCCAGCGGGAGGCTGGGTGGTGGCAGGGGTGCAATGTGTCCTGGGCTCCTTGCCTACCTTCCGCAGCCTCCTCCTGCTTCAGGGCCTCGCCCTCCATGGTCTCCTCCCCCACCAGCGCCCAGAGCAGTGGACCCACTGAGGGCGTTCCCTGCTGGCTGAGGGGGTGAATGGAGAGGGGGGGACTCCCGGGTGAAGGGGAGGAGTCTGGACACCTGCACGCCCTGCTCCTGTTCAGCAACATCCCCGAGATCACAGGTCTGCACCGCAGGCTGTGGGGCAGCGTGATGGCGCCGATGGTGGAGAAGGTGCTGCACACGCAGGCGGCTGCTGCAGCCCAGGCCCTCCTCAAAGGCTTTGAGATGTTCAGTCCCTCTTCAAGCCCTACATCCGGTACTGCATGGAGGAGGAGGGCTGCACGACAACGACCTCTTCCCAGCCTACGTGACGTGGGCCTAGAAGCAGCAGCAGTGCCAGCGGCTGAAGCTGAGCAACATGCTCGCCAAGCCCCACCATTGGCTCACCAAGTACCCGCTGCTGCTCAAGTCGGTGCTGAGGAAGATGGACGAGCCGCGTGCCAAGGAGGCCGTCATCACCATCATCAGCTCCATGGAGCAGTTCTTCCACCACGTGAACGCATGCATGCGGCAGCAGCTGGCGGCCGTGGTGAGCCGCATGGAGGCCTATGAGGTGGTGGAGGGTAGCAACGACGAGGTGGACAAGCTCCTGAAGGAACAGGCTCTGTGCCGGGGCTGGGTGGACTCGATTTACAATGCCCAGAACCAGTTGCAGCAGCTGCATCCGCAGGAGTGCGTGGGCAGCCAGCAGCACCTGCAGAGCCTGGAGGAGGAAGAGGAAGAGGAGGGTGGGGAGAGTAGCACTTCCGCCGCCAGCTCCCCCACCATCCTGCACAAAAGCAGCAACAGCCTGGACTCTGAGCACTGCGCCTCAGATGGCTCCATGGAGACCCTGGCCATGATGATGCTGGAGCCCGGGGAGATGCTCTCTGCCAGGAGCCGGTCCATCTTTGCTGCTTGACACAGTCGCTGCAGGAAAGAAACATCTACACAACATATATTTCAAGGGACTTGGCATATATAGCATACCGTTCTTAATATGTTTGCTCACCTTCTTGGCGCTATGTGTTTTAACCAAGGTCACCTCTCCAAGAAAGGTTGTTTCCCCAGGTAGGGATTTCCCCCTAAAGTTAGGGAGGGAATAAGACCTCTTAACTGCCAGGCGGGTAGTTAGTCACTTTAATTACAAACAATCATGCTTGAGCGACATAATCTTTACTCCCTGGAATGGAGAAAGAAACACCCTAACCTTTGGAATAGAGATTGATAGGATTGGAATCAACTGGTATAAATACAGATGTAACAAGACAACAGGATACAGAACTTAGAGACAGAACCTAGAGACAGTACCTAGCAAGAGAACATGGCAAAAGATCCTGGACAGAACCTGACTACAGAACTTGGCTGGAGAACCTGGATAGAACCTGGCTGAAGAACCTGGCTACAGAACCTGATGACAGAACCTGGCTGTAGATCCTAGACCTAGACCAAACCTGGCTGGAGAACCTGGCTAGAACTTGGCTGGAGACCCTGACAAGAGAACCCGGCCATGATGATGAACTGAACGCAGCCTCCGTGTCATTCATTCTTCGCCGACTCCGTCCACACCTTTGGGGACCCCTGGACCTGCTGAGGTTGGACCCCAGCAGCTCTCCTCTCCCAAGTTCGAGGGCGGTCCCTTCAGCTCCCAGTCGAAGGAGATGCCCCTCAGTACCATCGCCTAATCTGTCACACTGACAAGTGAACTGCTGGCCCTGGGCCCTGGGGAGGGCAGCTCCTGCTCCATGGACTCCGCCTATGGCACCCTCTCCCCTACCTTGTTGGAAGACTTTGCGACCGCAGCCCCTGTGGTGGAGCCAGCACCCTGGCCCCTAGATTTACCACAGGCCCCTTCACCCCTGCCCTCGCCTCACCTCCGCTGCCACGCCCCTGTCCAGCTGCTGCCCCACCTGCCCCGCCTGCCCCACCTGCTCAAGTCCAAATCTGAGGCCAGCCTCCTGCAGCTGCTGGCAGGGGCCGCCACCCAGGGGGCACCCCCAGCCCCCAGCCGCAGCCTGTCAGAACTCTGCTTGGCTGCCACAGCCACTGGCACTAGGACTTAGGGCTCCCCTCACGAAGCTGGGCCCCGCTGGAATTGCGGGGTGCACCAAGCCCTGGCAGTAGCTCCCAGCTATCAGAGATGGAGGGCAGGACCACCTGCCTGGTGGGGGAGCCCAAAGGGCCCGCCAGCCAGGAGGAGCAGAGATCTGCCCTCAGGGACCTCCCCCAGGGCCCAGCCTGAGCTGCCTCCCCCCCATCTCTGCCCAGCACAGGAAGCTGATCCAGCTGGCCCAACTCTACGGCATCAGAACCACTCTGGTGCTTAACTCCCAGGCCCTGAGCACAGCATGGAGCCGCCATGCCTGGAGGGAAAGGGGTGGGGGGCTAGCGCACGTGTGCTTGGTGCAGCAGGACTTGCTGGGGACCCGCTTGCCTTCCCCGGTGGGCCTCTGGCCCAGCGCCCAATGTGGAAGGGCCACAGTGCAGCCAGCAGGCCCTGAAGGCTGCCCTGGAAGCCATATAAAGACAACCTACTGCTGGAGGGCAGGCATGCAGTGCTCTGGGAAGATGCCGGAGGTAGGGAAGGAAGGTCATGATTGGGAACAACTGCAAGCGGAGATCCCGAAGGTTCTGAAAGCAGAGGACCAGCTCCTTGCAGACCAGAACTCCGCGTGGGCCTCTTTCCCGGCCCTCTGGAAGCGGCGCAGACACAGGAGGAGATGATGGACCGGAGCTGCGCCCAAGGAAGACTCGGAAGAAGCAACGTGGGGACAGGGCCAGGCGGAGCAGGCAGGCCCGTGAGGCCATCAGTTCCCAGGTGGAGAACAGTTGGTGTGTAAGCCCCTGACCAGTGCCCAGCCTCTCCTCTGTCTGTCTCACTCTTAGTTTCCATGTTCTTTGTTCTCTCTTAACTGCAACTCATTTTTAAACTAGATTGCTTTTAAAAGAAGACTAAATAAAGTTTCCCTTAAGTTATTTAGGCAGTTCTGGGGCTGCTGGGGGCCGGATTAGAGACATAAACACGCAGAGGAGCCCGGCACCAAGCAGCCCAAAGCCCCACTGAGGCGATGTTGGGGCTGCTGGGGGCTTGATTGGAGACACAAACCAGCAGGCCCGGCACCCAGCAGACCCAAGGCCTTCGCGGCAGCACTAAGGAGCAGCAAGCTGAGCGTTAGGAAGCAGCAAGCACATGGGCGGTAAGGAGTGAGGGGTCCTGGACTGCGAGAGGGCACAGGCTGGGCTAAGGGACCCCCTAACCATCCCCAGTGCACGAATTTCATGCACCGGGCCTCTAGTAATATATGAGAGAAGACCTAAATATGGGGTGTCCCAAAATTCACGCAAGAAGTAATTTTGATAGAAAACACAGATTTATAATTACAAATTGTAAATTTTTTATTGATTCATAAAGCTTACAGTATAGGGTTATGTATGGAATAGAACATTGGGTAAATGGCCTTCATAGCTTTGCTGGCATATACGCAAAGCCATGGTCTTCATTGGTCTTCATTGTCCCTGCTCCTGGGCCATAATTGGTACTTGGTAATGCTTATCAAATTGAAGGATTTGAAATCAAAGGGCAACAGATATTAGAATCTGATTCCATAAACCAAGTAAAATTAGGCTTTTATTTTTTTTGCTGTTGTTGTTGTTAATACTCATTAAAAATTCAAATCTTGTGTGAATTTTGGGACACCCTATACAGAAAATCAGACATGAAAGAAGAAAATAACAACTGACACCAAAGAAATACAAAAGATTGCAAGAAAATATTACAAAACTATATGCCAATAAATTGTGCAATCTGGAAGAAATTGATAAATTCCTAGAAACATACAAAAAATTGAAGAAGATACAAATAAGTGAAAGCAAATACGATGGTCATATATAGGAAGAATTAACATCATTAAAATGTCCATACTACCCAAAGTAATCTACAGATTTAATGCAATTCCTATCGAGATACCAATGGTATGTACCATATTTTTCTGTGTATAAGATGCCCCTACGTATAAGACATCCCCCACTTTTCCAACTCAAAATTAAGAAATTAATATTTTTAACATTTTTGCTGGCTTTCCTCTTTTTTGTTTTTCTTTTTTGTTTTTGTTAATCCTCACCCAAGGATATTTTTCCATTGATTTTTGGGGAGAGTGTAAGAGAGAGGGAAAGACAGAGAGAAACGTTGATGTGATAGAAACACATCAATTGGTTGCCTCCTGCATGAGCCCTGACCAGGGCCTGGGCCAGGGAGGAGTCTGCAACCAAGGTACATGCCCTTGACTGGAATCGAACCCAGGACCCTTTGGTCCACAGGCTGACGCTCTATCCATTGAGCCAAACTGGCTAGGGCTGATTTTCCTCTTAAGGCCTTCTTTTTTTGGCATCTTAAGGAGTTGTTCTTTCATTTTTCTCCACTGTCTAATCATACACTCAGTGGGATGAAGTCCAAATTGTCTCTCTGGATTTCTATTTCCATGCTCTTTTGCATAGCTTATTACATTCAGTTTGAATTTTGCAGAGTAAGACAATCACTTACTGGTATTTATCTTTTTATTTTTTGACATCTTTATGGGCTCAGAACGCTCAGGTCCCTGTTGCATCTGTGCACTCTCCACCTCCACCTCCAATTATGGCATCAGCTGAAGTCAGTAACAGTAAGGCTCGTGATTGGAGAAAGCCTTTTGACAAGGTATGGGCAGCTACGCACCCACGTGGCTCCCTCCTCAGCTGACTTCTGTGTATAAGACGCCCATCAATTTTCAGTCTAATAGCATCTTATACACAGAAATATAAGGTTTCTCAGAGCTAGAACAAATATTCCAAAAAAATATACAGAAGCATAGAAGACCCTGAATAGCCAAAGAAATCTTGAGAAAGGAGAGCAAGTTGGAGGTATCATACAACCTATTATAAAACTATACTGCACAGCCATAATAATCAAAACAGCATGGTACTAGTATAAAAGCAGACACATATATCAATGGAACAGAACAGAAATCCCAGAAATAAACCTGTGCTATATTGTCAATTAATATTTGACAAAGGAGGCAAGAACACAAAATGGGGTAAAAAAAGTCTATTTAATAAATGGTGTTGGAAAATTGGATAGATACGAGCAAAAAAAAAATAAAAAATGAAACTAGACCACCATCTTACACCATACAAGAATAAACTCAAAATGGGTGAAAGTCTTATATGTTTGGTCCAAAAAAATAAAAATTCTAGGAGAAAACATGAGTAATACAATTGCAAACATTTCTCGTAGCAATACCACCTAGGGTAAGTGAAACAAAAGAAAAAATAAACAAATGGGACTACATTACGCTAAAAAGTTTTTGCACAGCAAAAAAACCATCAGCAATATGAAAAACAGCAACTCACTGAATGCAAGAACATATTTGCCAATGATATATCTTATAAGGTGTTAATATCTAAAATTTGTAAACACACACACACAAACATAACTTATACAACTCAACACCAAAAAACAATCTAATTAAAAAATGGGCAAAGGACCTGAATAGACACTTATCCAAAGAGGACATACACATGCCCAATAGACAAATGAAAAGATGGTTAACATCACTAGTCATCAGAGAAATGCAAGCTAAAACCACAATAAGATATCATTTCACAGCTCTCAGATGGCTATTGTTAATAAAACAACAAACTATGAGTGTTACTGAGAGTGTGGAGAAAAGAAAGCCTCGTGTTGGGGGCCAGCCCCAGCAAGTCCAGGGGTTCCCAAAGGTGTGGACGGAGTCGGCGAAGAAGGAATGACACGGAGACAGCATTCAGGTGATAAGCAGCTTAGCCAGGTTCTCTAGCCAGGTTCTCTCTCTATTCTCCTGTTACATCTGTATTTATACCATTTTATTTTAATCCTATCCATTTTATTCCAAAGGTTAGGGCATTTGTTATCTCAGATGATCAGCATAGCTCTCTTTAGTCTCCGTGGATCTTCCCTGTGCCTGGCTGAGGCCCCAGAAAAAGATCCCAAGGCAAGCTGAGCCTTTATTTTATAGTGAGAGGTAAACAAGGTAATGGTTTCCATAGTTACACAGTTCTTGTGAGTTTCACTTGTTTTGGACACTTCCTGCACTTCCCTCAGCCCATTAGCTCCCAGATAAGATCTAGAGAGCCTCATAAGGTCAAGCTTAATTATGCTAAGAGGACTGTGCCCTCTAAGCTGGGAATTGATTGTGACTTTACCAACAGATCAGACCTAGGCTTAATCCTATATCAGCTCTCCACAGGTTTTACTGATTTATTCCCTTCCTTAGTCCTGTTAATCCCTAACTCCAGGGAAAAATCCCCACCTGGGGAAACAACCTTTCTCAGAGAGGTGACCTTGGTTAAAACATATAGGGCTAAGAAGGGGAACAAACATATTAAGAACAGTATTCCTTATATCTTACAAGGTGTTTATGCCAGGTCCCTTGAAACATATGCTGTGCAGACGTTTCTTCCCTGCAGTGACTGTGTCAAACAGCAAGGATGGACTGGCTTCTGGCACCCTCGTACACTATTGGTCAGAATGCAATAGAGCACAGCAGAAAGAAGTATGGAGTTACCTCATAATATTAAAAATGAAATTGCCTTATGATCCAGCAATTGCATTTCTGGGAATATATCCAAAGAAATCTGAAATTCTAATTTTAAAGAATATATGCACCACTATGTTCATAGCAGTGCTATTTCCAATAACCAAGATTTGGAAGCAGACCATGAATCCATCAGTAGATGAGTGGAGAAGTAAGTTTTGCTATATTTACACAATGGAATACTACTTTGCCATAAAAAAGAAGTAAATCTTATTCTTTGCAACAACATGAATAGACCTAGAGAGAATTATGTTAAGTGAAATAAGCCAGACATATAAAGACAAACATAATATGAATTTACTCATATGTAGAATCCAATGTACAAGATAAACTAACAAAATATAAATGGACTAGAGACCTGGTGGACAAAAATTTGTGCACTCGGGGGGGAGAGAGGGTCTCTCAGCCCGGCCTGTGCCCTCTCGCAGTCTGGGACTGCTCGGGAGATAATTACCTGCTGGCTTAGGCCTGCTCCTGGGTGGCAGAGGGCAGGCCCAATCTCTAGGTGCAGCCCCTGGTCAGGCTCAGAACAGGGCCAATTGGGGAGTTGGGGCACTTCCCCCTGTCATGCACAGAGCAGGGTAGATCGGGAGGTTGTGATGCCACCCCTAGTCACGCTCAGGGTAGGGCCAATTGGGGGGTTGGGGCACCGCCCCCTGTCACACTCAAGGCAGGGTCGATAGGGAGGTTGTGGTGCCACCCCCTGTCATGCACAGAGCAGGGCCGATCAGGCGGTTGGGGGGCTGCCCCCTATCACGCACAGAGCAGGGCCCATCAGGGGGTTGGGGCTCCGTACCCTGTGACACACAGAGCAGGGTCGATCGGGGGTTGGGGAGCTCCCCCATGTCATGTACAGAGCAGGGATGCTCAGGGTGTTGAGGAGCTCCCCCCTGTCATTCACAGAGCAGGGCCGATAGGGGAGTTGGGGCACCACCCCCTGTCACACACAGAGCAGGGGGGATCAGGAGGTTGGGGCGCCGT
>NW_006297281.1:1832868-1839299 GCF_000327345.1 Myotis davidii | reverse complement strand
GGGTGACTGAAGCTCCCAACCTGTCCTTTTTTCCTTTTTTTTTTTTTTCATTCTGGGCCAGCTTTAGCTCTGAGGCTCGGCTCCAGCTATGAGACTTCCGCTGCTGAAAGCAGGTTTCTGGCCTTTGTTTACCTTCTGTATTTGAAACAATGTTGCGGTCCTGCTGGCTGAAGCAGGGGGTTTTGTTTAGCTTCTATTTTTGTAACATAGTAGCTTAGAGTGCAGCTGAGAGGCCGGCAAGGCAGGCAGGGAAGCTTGGCTTCCTCCGTCACTGAAGCAAGCAAGCCTCCCTGTTCGCATCAGCTGCCAGCCGCCATCTTGGTTGACAGTTAATTTGCATATCTCACTGATTAGCCAATGGGAAGGGTAGTGGCCGTATGGCTAATTTCCATGTTTCTCTTTTATTAGATAGGATGTATAGATAGAGAACAGACTGGCAGCTGTCAGAGGGTAGGAGGGTACAGGGGTGTGTAAAATAGGTGAAGGGATTGAGAAAAAAAACCCCACAAAATCCTTATAGATACAGACAACAGTCTGACGAGGGAAGCTGGTGGGGGTAGTAAAGGATACAGCGATTCAAATATATGGTGAGAGGAAGATTTGACTTTGTATAGTAGGTATGCAAAATGCAATACACAGATGGTGTATTATAGAGTTGTAAACCTGAAACCTATATAATTTTATTAAATAATGCCACTCCCAATAAATTAAATATAAATAAATAAATAAATAAATAAATAAATAAATAAATATGCACATTTAGTCTATTAATGGAAGGGGGGCAAGCTCCATGTCCTTTTATGATGCCACCTTGGACCTGCCTTTCTTTAGCTTACTCTTTTAAAAATAACATTTCTGCCCAGAGATTAAATGTTTTTTAAAGTAGACTTTAGACCCAACTCTGTTTTCAATTGGTGCTATTGTAATATAATGTACTTGTGGACCAATCTATCTCATGGGCATATTCCTAGATTTTGTCAGAATGAAAACTGATGAAAGATAGATGGATATTTTCTACAGATTTTTAAATTCTTGAACTAGACTAGAATTTATATATCTAGCAATGAAATCTTGTAGAAAAGTATAGCACTATATCTCAGAATCTACTAAACCCAAACAGATCAATGACTACAGTTAAATTAGGAAGCTTT
Source organism: Myotis davidii (assembly GCF_000327345.1). Taxonomy (NCBI): domain Eukaryota; kingdom Metazoa; phylum Chordata; class Mammalia; order Chiroptera; family Vespertilionidae; genus Myotis; species Myotis davidii. Next base: position 1,838,148 of record NW_006297281.1, on the reverse strand, counting down.
GATACATGAATCCTGTTTACATGGAAACTCATAAACTGTTATCTGACTATCATGGCAAGAAAATGTTTCTTTCATCATCAAGTAATAATTGTTTGGGTTTTCCACTACTTGCTTAATTTATTTTTAAATCCCATTGATCTTTGTCTTCTCCTGGATATCCTATATAATAAAAGGCTAATATGCAAATTGACTGAACAGTGGAACAACCAGTCGCTATGACTCACACTGACCACCAGGGGCCAGAAGCTCAATGCAGGCCAGGCTCATGGCTGGCAAGTGCAGCAGTGGTGGCGGGAGCCTCTCCCGCCTCCACAGCAGTGCTATGGACATCCCTCAAGGGCTCCCAGACTGTGAGAGGGTACAGGCTGGCCTGAGGGCCCCCCCTCCACCAGTTCACAAATTTTATGCACCAGGCCTCTAGTAAATAAAATAATTACTGTAAGCCCTATTTGCCCCCTAATGTCCTCATTCATGTTTCATTAATGCTGTCAGACAATTGTTGAAATTCAATCCAAGATGATTTAAACATAAGCTAGACTATGTATTTGGATAACTCTCTAAAAAGAAAACTTGAAATTCTTAAATTGCATTTCTTGAGAGATTTCTATTGCATTTTCTATCTTACTTTATTGAACAAAGGGAAAAAAGGCAAAGAATGGGTTGTCTTAACTTTATAATGACTCTGCTATTCATCGGTAAAAGGAAAGATAAGAAATAACTTCTAAAGAGCATATTTCCTACTGGTCCTTTAGCCCATTTTCAAAGGTAATTTATCAAAAGAAGAGTCAATAAAATTAAACAAAGGTTTATATTATTAATCTTCACTGAGGTAAAGATTCAGTTCAGAAGACAACAAAAATATATCAATCAGGAATAATGAAAATTAAATCTTCAAACAGAACAAACTTAATTAAATTCCAAGTATCTGATATCATAGAATCCAAAGTCATGTGGCTTAAAATCATGATTAAAAAATAAAGAAAAATTATTTTTTCATTTATTATTATTTTAAAAAATATATTTTGATTTTTTTAAAAGTTTTAGCTGAAAAGCTGGTCCCTTTATTTATTATATATATATATTTTATTGATTTTTTTTTCACAGAGAGGAAGGGAGAGGAATAGAGAGTTAGAAACATCAACGAGAGAGAAACATCAATCAGTTGCCTCCTGCACACTCCCCACTGGGGATGTGCCCACAACCAAGGTACATGCCCTTGACCGTAATCGAACCTGGGACCCCTTGTTCTGCAGACCGACGCTCTATCCACTGAGCCAAACCGGTTAGGGCTATTTTATAGATTTTTTACAGAGAGGAAGGAAGAAGGAGAGTTAGAAACAATGATGAGAGAGAAACATCTATCAGCTGCCTCCTGCACACCCTCTACTGGGGATGTGACCACAACCAAGGTACACGCCCTTGACTGGAATTGAACCTAGGACCCTTTAGTCTGTAGGTTGACACTCTATCTACTGAGTCAAACCGGTTAGGGCTAAAGATAAATTATTGAGCCACATGATTAAGTTGCTATTTTAACTTTGGTTAAAGATTAATTCTGGCCCTGGCCAATGTGAATCAGTTGGTTGGAACATCATCCCATACATCCAAAGGTTACAGGCTCTATTCCCAGTCTTGGCACATTTCCAGACTGCAGGTTCAATCACTGGTCTGAGTGCATACAGAAGGCAACCAATTAATGTTCCTCTCCCTGGCCAATTGATGTTTCTCTCTCCCTGTCCCTTCCTCTCTTTCTAAAATCAATAAAAACTTATTTTTGTGTAAGGATTAAAAAATGATTAATTCTGTTTTTTCCTAAATTTTTCTTAAATCTTATTACTTTGTAATTAAGGGAAAATATTATGCTTAAAATTAACTTATACGGCATAGTAGAAAGAAAGGAAATTGATTACACTAAGCAGAAAAATTTTCCTTAACTCGGACATACTAATCTAATAAAAATGAGAGCCCAATAAAAGGTGTTTTTTTTATTTGATCTTTGTTCACCTTTCACTTATTTTAGAATAGATTAAAGCTTTCTTACTAAAAACTTCTTTTAATTTATATTCAATGTAATATTATTAGAAAAAATATACCTGATCCATACAAATTAATACTCCCATTAGTTCTTTCTTAAGTATGATGCCATCTTGGACCTGCCTTTCTTTAGTCTACTCTTCTAAAAATAACATTACTTGTGAACTAAATGTAATTAATATAATTTTAAGTTAAACATCACAAGTCATTTCTCCAGAAGAAAAATTTACATTTTTATTTGCTATATTTCAATGTATACTTCAAATGTATATTTATTAATTATACATTTATTATTAATACTTCAATGTATATTTATATTTTAAAATATATTTGATTGATTTTTTACAGAGAGGAAGGGAGATAGGTAGTTAGAAACATCGATGAGAGAGAAACATCGATCAGTTGCCTCCTGCACACCTCCCATTGGGAATGTGCCCGCAACCAAGGTACATGCCCTTGACCAGAATTGAACCTGGGACCTTTTAGTCTGCAGGCCGATGCTCTATCCACCAAGCCAAACTGGCTAGGGCAACATATATTTATTAATTGCCTAATCTGGGAGAACACTTTAATAATTCCAATAGTATTTTATAAGAACTCCAAGTACAATTTATGGATATTTTATTTTATTTTTATTAGGAACCCTGGGCAGCCTCTTAGAGGGCTCCCAATGATACCTGACTTTTGGTATTTGTATCCTTCTGTAGCTTCCTCACAAATTGTATCAGGGCTGGTCTGTATGAAACTAAAATATGGCAGAAATATGGCATTGTATAATAAAGAATTTGCTTGCTTTCATCCCTGGTTCCTGTGTCAATGGATTAGGGTTAGTGTCTGTTATTCATAGTGAGCTCCTCAGACCACGCCTGAGTTTATGCTAAAGAGGTGACTTATGATAGGCTCCTAGATAGTTTCACCATGGAGGTTGGCTGTGCCCGGAAGACCAACCATGTGATTAGGGGGTTGGGACTTTGAGTCACATGACATCAGTCTGATCTCCTGGAAAGAAAGGAAAGCCTAAAATTGAATTTAATCCTGTGGTCAATGATTCAATCAACTAAGCCTACAGAACAAAATCTTAATAAAAACCTGGATACCAAAGAAGCTGGATGAGCTCCCTGGATATTGATAGCAAGAGTACTGCCAGTGTATGTGTACTGAGGACATGGAAACCTTGTGTTAGAAACCCTTTGAGACCTTGCTTTTTGCATCTCTTTGGTTGGTTCTGATTTGAATTCTTTATGATAAAAAAGTAATGTAAATGCTAGTTCTGCCCTGAGTTCCATGAGTCATTCTAGTGAAGTATTGTACCTGGAAGGATAGTTAAGAACCCACAAATTTGGAGCCAGGTGATCAGAAGTGCAGATGGCCTGGGAACTCCCAATATTACACCTGGTGTCTGAAGTTGGAAACAGCCTTGTGGGTGTCTGTGTCCTGAATTTGTAAAATTTAACCAAACTCGGGAAAGTCAGAGTATGAATTATATTGCATATGATATGTCATTTCAAAAAGTAGGTATAAAAAATGTAGCTTCTGCCTCTTTCTCTGGAATCTGTAAAGCTGGGGGAAATTAGTTTCCATGATCTGAACAGTCCTAGCAAGGTCTTCATGGTGAGAAACTGAGGTCTCAAGCCAACAGCCATGTGAGTGAATCTTTTTTGAAACTGGATGTTCTGGCTTTAATTAAACTCTTAGATGACTATAGACCAGATTGACATTTGATTGTAATGTCATTTGAGACACCAAGGAAGCTACTCCAAGATATCTGAACCACAGAAAGTGGAGGTAGCAAATATTTATTGTTTTTTATCCACTACATTTTGGGTAATTTGTCATGAAACAAGAAAAATTAATATGCTAGGGAATATGAAGTTATTTTCATTTTGTTTTAAGATTTCAGATCATTTGTTTTCTAGCTCATCCAAAAGAAAAACATGTAATTGCTCTTATTTGTTATTGATTTTCTTTGGATTATCAAAGGTCTCAGTAAATTTATACATATTCCCCATAAGGAGTGAGATTATCCCTCTTCCCTCCAGGATGGATAAACCAATCCCAAAAGCTCAGTGGTGTATCACAGTAAGGGCTATTTCTTGATTACATGGTAATTAGATCTGGTCTGGGCAGCAGTACTCCAAGCAATGGATCAGCAGTCTGGGTGTCTTTATCTTTTTACATCCCCACCTGGGAGAAGTGAGGAGGGTTACCAGGATTAGAAATTATGTACCCCGCCTCTGCTCACACCCCATTGCCAAACCCAATTATATAGTGCTGACCGAACTTCAAGGGAAGCTTCAAAATGTGCTTTTTATTCTTGGTCAAAAAGGCAAAATGAAATTTGTGACAATCAGAAGCCTCTTCCATAACTTAGAGATCTGATTTTTTTTTTAATATACTGGGTGAGGTCCATAGAATCAAAAGGTCTAAATAGTAACATCCTCCACCCAAAATGGAGTATTCTTTAGGATTAACAGAACATAGGCAGATGCAGTAAGAGTAAATAACTCCATGAGATGACATTCATGGAGTATAATGATTTTTAGATTCTATTTTGATAAAAATATTATGTTGTTTATACAGTCACAAAAGAAATAGAACTAAATATATGTTTCTCTATTTTACAGGCTATCATGTTTTTTGTTCCATCATATTTTGGACAATTACAATATTTATATATGACTTGATCCTGTGGAGTGGGTTGAATGATATTAAAACGAATGATGAGCTCTGGCCAGGTGCCTCGGTTAGTTAGAGCGTAGTTGCATGCACCAAAAAGGTTGTGGGTTCAATTCCTAGTCAGATCACATACCTAGGTTGTGGGTTTTTTTTTTTCAAATTTTATTTTTTATTACAAAGGGTATTACATATGTGTCCATTTTTTTCCCCGCCCTAGACAGTCCCCTAGCCTCCCCTATTCCCCAGTGTCTTATGTCCATTGGTTAGGCTTATATGCATGCATACAAGTCCTTTGGTTGATCTCTTACCCCCCTACCTCCCGCCCCCGAACCCTCCCCGGCCTTCCCGCTGCAGTTTGACACTCTGTTTGAGGCCGCTCTGCCTCTGTATCTATTATTGTTTAAAAGTTTATAATGGTCTCAATTATCCATGAGTAAGTGAGATCATGTGGTATTTTTCCTTCATTGACTGGCTTATTTCACTTAGCATAATGCTCTCCAGTTCCATCCACACTGTTGCGAATGGTAGAAGTTCCTTCCTTTTCACAGCAGCATAGGATTCCATTGTGTA
>NW_006297281.1:1821768-1829777 GCF_000327345.1 Myotis davidii | reverse complement strand
ATCTTCTTGTTGTATTGATCCCTTTAGTATTATGAAGTGGCCTTCCCTATCTCTTGTTATGGCCTTCACTTTGAGGTCTATTTAGGTTGTGGGTTTGATCCCCAGTTGGGGCATGTACAGGAGGCAACCATTCAATGTTTCTCTCACATCGATGTTTCTCTCTCTCTCTCCCTCTCTCTTTATCTCTCTGTCTCTGTCCCTCTCTCTAAAAACAATAAATACATATCACTTCACAGCCTTTTGGCTAAGATCAAGTGTAAAATCAATAAACATATCCTTGGAGGTATTTCAAAAAAAAGAAAATAATAAGAAGAATAAAAATAAAGCCAATGATAAATGGAGGAAGGGCATTCTCATATGTACCCAGAGACACACAGACCCAGGTTATATGTTCTGACCTGAGTTGCTTCCAGGATGAACAGGTTAGTGCCTAATTCCTCCAGTTTCTCTCATCTGCAGACATTAACTTGATTGAACTTTCAGGCTCAGCAGTCAGCATTCCAATAGGCTTAGACACATCAAAGTGCAGCAGCAGAGTACAATTAATCTTCCTTTCCTAGGACTATGGATACCCCTCATCTGCCAACTTCTTCTCCAATCCACACCCTTGCCCCATGTTTTCCCATCTCAACACACACACACACACACACACACACACACACACACACACACACCTATCAGTGCCTAGTGCATATGCTTGGTCTTAGGCTAAATTGAATGTCCATTTCCTACTTTGGAATTGAAGCCATGGGCTGACATATAACTTACTACACTTAGGCTCTAATATCCAACTTGGCTTTTGTCAAATTTGAATCTTAAATCTCCCTCCCCATTTAGGAGCTTTAATCAGATGAAAGTAGAGACCTGTAATATACATATTTCTGCTCCCTCTAGACCTGCCCATTACTGAACTCCTTTATGCACTGAAAACTACTGATAAAATCACAGCATGTATCAGGGGCAGACCTCTAAGGATATGACATTATACTATGTCTGGTTTTATCTAAAGGCTTTAAGGAGTTCTAATATGAAGTGACAGGAAAAGATTTACCTTTGGGTGGTGGGCACATGGTCCTATATACATATTTTGTAAATTAGTAAACCATACATGAAACCTATATGTTTATGTTGACTAATGTCACCCCAATAAAATTTAATTTAAAAAAACATAATTTAAGCAAAATTTCAGCATTTCTAAATAAACACTTTAATTTTTCCATGAAAGAGTACTAAATATTTGTTTGTGAAACCTGAGAATTTTAAGTACTTTTTGGTATTTGTAAGACATTAAAAATTATCATAAAATTATATTTTCACATATATGGATGATGATGTTAAAATAAGATGAAGAATACAGAAACACATATTGAAGCAAAAATATCTTGTGCTGGAAATGAGAAGACAATATATAATAATATAAAACACCTTAAGTCATCCCTTTATATTCTTTACTTCCTGGGAACACAGAAGAAAAAGACATATTATCTTAGCTACTTGGGGCTCAGAGAGAACCTAGAATTTAAACTGATACTTGAGATTAAAAGTCAATTTTGTGGCTATTTGGCATATACTCCAAATAAGAAAGAAATTATCCAAAGATTTAGACTCTTCCCTTCCCAAAAATCTTTCTTGAAAGCTACCTTGAACTTTAATGAAGACTACCTGGAGAGAACCCTGATAATCAAGGATGGAAAGTGGAAACTGCATAGAGACTGGTAGGAAGGGTGGAGGCCTGAAAGGGCTGACCAGACTCCCAAAGATAGCAGTTGAACGTGGAGGGATATCTCAGCTGTGGGGGGGTTCCCACTGAGAACTCTGGGATCTAAACCCAAAGCTGGGCTCCCCAGCCCAGGGCACCAGAACTGAGAAACATAATACCTGCTAGTGTAAAGCAGCAGGGTTGCTTTTGGCAGCTAGAGACAGCTAGAAATGAAGGCACCCTCTTAAAGGGCCAATGCACAAAATTCTGTGTGCAACCATTCACCTTGGGCTCTAGCAGAGGGAAGGCAGAGAGGACTGGAGCTGTGTGAGGAGAGTCCAGAGTTGGGGGGTCTGGGGTTGGAGCTCAGAGAGCAGCCACCTGGTTTCCTGTGCTGAGTCATTTCATCAGGCTGAGGAGGACATCTTTCTTCTATGGACTTTTGCTATTCAGGTGGTTTGTGCCTGGGGAAAAGGCAATCACCACACCCTGTTGAAAGAACTCTTGCCCCACCCTGTGGTCAAGAGGCTGAGGCCAATCAAGGATGATAACCATCAGAATGCAGGCAGAGGAGGCTCTCTGGAGGCTTTGAGTCTTTGCCTGATCTCCTTCTAGGGCTGGGGCTAGGAAAAGCAGACTGTGGTGCACATCTTGGTCCTTTCCAAAGGCATCAAACACCAATAGGCTGTGGATTGCTGATAGTCCCAAATAGGGTACTCATAGCCAATCAGAAACAGAATTTGACATTGTCCTGCACTAAAGATTTATACCTAATACATAGACACAAACCCAAATAGGCAGCCTAAATGGGGAGATAAAAAGACAACCCTCAAATGAAACAAAAAGAGAATTCTCCAGAAGAAAAGATAAATGAAATGGAGATAAGAAATGTATCAGATATAGACTTCAGAATAATGATGATAAAGATGCTCAACAGCATGAGAAATGATATAGTAACTATGAAAAAAGAAGTCAGAAAAAAAGAATGACATAGCACTAATAAAGAATACATTGGAAGGAACACACAGCAGATTAGGGAAAGCTGAGGATTGGATCAGTGAATTATAAAACAGGGTAAAAAAAATCACTCAATCAGGGAACAAAAAGAAAAAACAATTAAAGAACAGGAGGACAGCTTAAGGGAGTTGTGGAACAAAATAAAACATAACAATATTCACATAAGTGGAGTGCCAGAATTGAAAGAATGCAAGCAAGGGATAGAGAATATGTTTTAAGAAACAATGGCAGAAATTTTCTCTAACCTGGTGAAAAAGTCACACAAATTCAGGAGGCACAGAGAGACCAAAGCAAGAAGAACCCAAACAGGCCCATGCACAGACACATCACAATTAAAATGCCAAAAATTAAAGACAAAGAGAGAATCTTAAAGGCAGCAAGAGAAAAGAAATTTGTTACCTACAAAAGAGCTCCCATAAGGCTGTCAGCTAATTTCTCATTAAAAACTCTAGAGGCCAGAAGGGAATGGCATGAAGTACTCAAGGTAAAGAAAAGCAGGGCTCTAAAATCAAGAATATTATATTCAGAAAGGCTATCATTAAAATAGATGGTGAAATGAAAAGCTTCCCAGACAAAAAAAAAAAGGCTAAAGGAGTTTATTACCACCAAACCAGGACTGCAAGAAATGCTAAAGGGACTATTGTAATGAAAAGAAATAGAGAGAAACATAAATATACAGAATTAAAATGGCAATAAATAAGTACCTATCAATAATATCCTTACATGTAAATGGACTAAATGTTCCAATCAAAAGACATAGGGTAGCTGAATGGATAAAAAAAAAAAAAAACCTGACACAATCATATGCAGTCTATAAGAGACCAACCTCAGAATAAAAGACTCATACAGGATGAGAATGAAGGGATGGGAAAATTTTTTTCCAGGCAAATGGAAATGGAAAAAAAAACAAACCCACATAACCTGGGATAGCAATTCATATCTGACAAAATAGACTTCATAATGAAGGTTATCACAAGACATAAAAGGTCACTACATAATACTACAGGGATCGAACCAACAAGAGGATTTAACACTGATGAACATATATGCACCCAATATAGGAACACATAAACATGTAAAAAATCTTCTAGAGGATGTTAAGGAAGAGATTGACAGTAATACAGGCATAGTGGGGATTTTAACAGCCTGCTGACTTCACTGGATAGATCTTCCAGACAAAATAGTAACAACGAAACAGTGACTCTAAATGACACATTGGATCAGATGGGTTTAATTGAAATTTATAGAATATTTTACCCCAAAGCTGAAGAATATACATTCTTTTCAAGTGCACATTGGTCATTCAAAAATACAGATCACACATTAGGACACAAAACAAGGCTCTGCAAATATAAGAAGATTGAAATCATATCAAGCATCTTCTCAGATCACAATGGAATAAAATTAGAAATCAACTACAGTAAAAACACTCAAAAACTTTCAAACACATGGAGGCTAAATAGCATATTATACAGCAATGAATGGGTTACCAATGAGATCAAGAAATAAATAAAAAACTTACTGGAAACAAATGAAAATGAACACACAATAACTCAAAATCTCTGGGACCCAGCAAAAGCAGTACTGAGAAGGAACTTCATAGCACTAGAGGCCTACCTCAAAAAACAAGAAAAATTAATAATAAACTACTTAGCCATGCAACTTAAATAATAAAAAAGGATAACAAGAGAAGCCCAGAGTAAGTAGAAGGAAGAAAATAATAAAGAGTAGAACAGGAATAAATGACATAATAAAACAACACAAAAGATCAATGAAACTAAGAGCTGGGTCTTTGAAAAGTTAAATAAGTTACCAGATTCATCAAGAAACGAAGAGAGAGACCCCAAACAAATAAAATCAGAAACAAATGTGGAGAAATAACAACAGACACAACAGAAATACAAAGGATTGTAAGAAAATAGTGTGAGCAACTATATGCTGACAAGCTGGACAACTTGGATGAAATGGACAAATTCCTAGAAAAGTACAATCTCCCAAAACTGAATCAGGAAGAATCAGAAAATCCAAATAGGCAAATAACAACTGATGCAATTGAAACAGAAACAAAACAAAACAAAACAAAAACACAAAAAAACCCTCCTAGCAAACAAAAGTCCTGGTCTAGAGGGCTTCACAAGGGAGTTTTACCAAACATTCAAAGAAAAACTAACATCTGTACTCCACAAACTATTCTAAAGCTCTTTCAATGTGGCCAGCATTACTCTAAGTCTAACAGCAGATAAAGATACCACAAAGAAAGAGAATTACAGGCCAATATCCCTGATGAACATAGATGCTAAAATCCTCAACAATATTAGCAAATCAGATCCAGCAATATATTAAAAAGGTCATACACCATAACCAAGTAGGAATAATTCCAGGGATGCCAGGCTGTTATAATATTTAAAAACCAGTAAATGTGATACATCACATAAACAAATTGAAGCACAAAAATCCCATGATCATAGCAACTGATGCAGAAAAAAAACATTCAACAAAATACAACACCTATCTTTGATAAAAACTCTCAGGAAAGTTGGAATATTTCAGCATAATAAAGGCCATATATGACAAACCTAAAGTGAACATCATACTCAATGGGCAAAAACTAAAACCATACTCCATAAGTACAGAAACAAGACAGGGATGTGTGCTTTCACCACTCTTATTCAACATAGTACTGGATTCAACATAGTACTGGAAGTCCTAGAGACAGTGATCAGACAAGAAGAAGAAATAAAAGGCATCCAAATTGGAAAGGAGGAAGTAAAACTCTCATTATTCACAGATGACTTGATAATGTACATAGGAAAACTCTAAAGACTCCACTGCAGATCCTGTTACTACTTCAGCTTTATGTTAGGTCACAATCTTTTGATAATAAATCTAGTGCCATTACAAAGACCCAATTTACTAGTAAGATTTATCAGGAGTACCTAGTTTCAATTCTAATTTATGACACGGCATTCCCAAAGGAGTAATACTTTCAAGAAATTTGATGGAAAAATTTTCATTTTGGGCATCATCCATTGATCTAGTATTATTGTTGATTACACTGTTATCTCTGAGTGTTAATGCAGTATCTGTTCCCCAGCCTTTTTTCACCATGTGGGAAAAGAATAGGACACGTCATTGCATGAAATGTAGGAAACAGGATACTGATTTGTTTCATTTTAGTGGCATTCGGATTATTGGGATCTGGTTTGCAATGAATGATCAAGTCCCTTTCAAAAGGAGGTCCTCCATCTTCGTTTCTGAATATGACGGCAACTTGGTTTACACGGGGATAATTATATCTACCTGGATCACTATTACAATCATATTTAATCACCATTGTTGCTTCCATGAAACACCGCAGCTTTCTTTCAGCTTCAGAATGTCAACAAAAACAAACCAAATTCACAATTGACGATGACAGATCGAAACACACGCATGTGATTGGCACCAGTGAGAACTTTATATGCATCACATATGAACGAGTCAACTTAGCCTTTTATAGATATAGAACAAACTTGCTTAATTAGACCTGATTTTTGATGTAGCTAAACTTTTTCCAGCCCAGTGGAGAATCCCAACTTCTCTTTCAGGTAATTGTCAGCAACACAGCAATAAATATCAATACGAAGCACATTATTAGTGTAGATCACAGAGGGAAAAAATAGGGTAAAACATTTAACTGCAGGAGTGTTTGATTATATTCTGTGCAGTGAGAAAAACTGAAGTCATTTTTAAGGTCCACCATTTCTTACTTCTTTTTAGTCAGGTCAAGATTTTAAGCTTTCTAAATCTCCATTTTCCAGCTAATGAAAAGAAAATAATATTCCACTGAGTCTCCTATCTACCTACCCCAGGACTTCGGTGAGGATCAAATGAGATGAGGCACGGGAAAACGCTTCACAGACATTTGGTTACAGTGTAAAGTGTTTCCACCTGAGACTAGTCATCACTAGGGAGGGGAAGCCAGGTATTGCTACTTGACATCATTACCCAGATGGTTGGATATTTAACATATTAGCCTTTTATATAGATTGATAATAAATTCTCAGAAAGAGAAACTAAACAAATAATCCCATTTAGCAACAACAACAAAAATTAAGATATATAGGAATAAACTTAACCAAGGATGTAAAAGACTTGTACTCAGAAAACCAGAAAAGGACAGGAAAAAGAGATAGTGGAAAATATTAGCATGTGGAAGAATATACCATGTTAATGGATCATTAAAATGTCCATACTACTCCAAGCATTCTACAGATTCAATGCAATCCCCATTAAAATGCCAACAGCATATATTACAGATTTAGAACAAATATTCCAAAAATTTATATAGAACCAAAATGGACCCCAATGCAGCAGCCTTGAGAAAGAAGAATAAAGTTGGAGGGATCACAATACCAGATATCAAGTTATACTACAAAGCTACTGTAATCAAAATAGACTGGCACTGGTAACAGAACAGGCATATAGATCAATGGAATAGAACAGAGACCCCAGAAATTGACCCAAGCCATCACACTCAATTAATATTTGACAGAGGATGCAAGAGTATATAATGGAGTCAAGACAGTCTCTTCAATAAATGGTGTTGGGAAAATTGGACAGATGCATGCAAAAAAATGAAATTAGACCACCAACTTATACCATACACAAGAATCAACTCAAAATAAAGAACAGACTTAAAGGTACATCACAAAACCATAAAAACCCTGAAAGAAGACATAGGTAGTAAAATCAAAAACACAGCCGCCAAGGTGTTTTCATCAACACAGACTCCAATCCCTTCACCATGAAAAAATGACAACTTTCTTTAGGCATTTTCAAGATGTCTCTTTCATAGGCTATGCCATTTCTTTCTTTTTTTTAATCCTCACCCGAGGATATTTTTCCATTAATTTTTAGAGAGCATGGAAGAGAGAGGGAAAGACAGAGAGAAACATTCAGGTGAGAGGGACACTGCGATTGGCTGCCTCCTGCATGAGCACTGACCTGGGCCCTAACCAGGGAGGAGCCTGCAACCTAGGTACATGCACTTGATCAGAATCGAACCCGGCCTCCCTGCGGTTTGCAGGCCTAGGCTCTATCAAACCAGCTAGGGCAGAATATGACATTTCTTAGACCCTCCAGCAGCGGACCTTTGTTTTTTCCTCCAAGAGTGAGGTGGAAAAACCCTAGATCACGTTCTTGGATTCTTATTACCCAAGTTACCAAGAACACTGTGGGAGGCATTCAGGGAGCTTAGCCAATGAGTTGTCAGAAAAGGTATTTCCTCTGCAGCTTACGCGCAGAGGCGGGA
>NW_006297281.1:1818325-1821694 GCF_000327345.1 Myotis davidii | reverse complement strand
CCTCTCCCTCTCCCTCTCCCTCTCTCTCTCCCTCCAGTCCACTATCTCTAAAATGCAGTGAAAAAATATCCCCGCTTTGATGATGAAAAACACCAGGGTTATCAACAGAAAATGTCTAAAGACCAATGTACCTTCGAAGTTCAAAGAAGGTGGTGGCGACGACAGAATATGTTGAGAGAACAGGCATCAACAAATACTACCGATTACGGTAGGAACTGCCTTCTCAGTGAAAATGAAGTACATGATGATGCAATCCTCAAATACAGTTGTGGTGGAATGACTATTCGATATGAATTTTGCCTATCATTAAATTTCTCAGATGAAAAACCATCCGATAGGAAATTTACTCAATGTTGTAGCAAAGGGAAAGTCTGTCCAAATGATATAAATTTTCCAGATTACCCAGCATATTTAAAAAGATTAATGACAAACGAAGATTCTGACAGTAAAAATTTCATGGAAAATATTTGTTCCATAAATAGTTCTTTTGTTTTTGCTTCCATGAGTGCAAATATTGCATTGCCATCAGGATATGGGCCATACTGTTTTAGAATATACAGACAAGTTTATTACCATACTGGAACTTTACATCCTTCGGATGGTGTTTCTTAGAAGTTTGCTCAACTCTCTATTTTGGATACAGCCAAAGCTACAAGTAAAAGATTAGCAACGCCAGAAAACCAGGGCTGCTCAGAAAGACTCATGATCAACATCAACAACCTCATACATAAGGAAAGGGGTGTGGGGGATGCGAGAAGAGACTGGACAAAAATCGTGCACCTATGGATGAGGACAGTGGGTGGGGAGTGAGGGCAGAGGGTGGGGTGGGAACTGAGAGGAGGAGTTATCGGGGGGGGGAAGAGGAACAAATGTAATAATCTGAACAATAAAGATTTAATTTTAAAAAAAGGTGAGTACAACAGATATTCTCTTGAGTTTTCTAAATTATGCTTATCTTTGAAGCAAAAATTATAATACTGTGCAATGTGGTTCTCAGTGTATGTATGGAAGGGAAATATTTAAGATGACTATAGTATAAAGAAAAGAGGGTAATGACAATCAAAGGGAGGTGAGGTTTCTACCCATGACTCAAACTGGAGTGATGACATTAGCAGACTGTGGTGAGTTATGTGCCTATAACGAACACCCAAAGCAAGCAATAAAACGCCGTACAGAGATCTTCTCCATAGCACTGCAGGTGATTCAGAGGGTCTGTGAGAGTAGTACGTTCAAATAACACACTAAGGTCAGAAAAAAACACAGATGAACGAAAAAGAGAGGAAATAAAGAGAAAATCCCCAGCAGACTACGATTTCCGACTCCTCTCCAGTATCTGCCTGCTTTCAGATGCTTTTCAGTACCTTCAGACAGTTGCTCTTTGTACACTGCTCAAAATTTACAGTTGTCACCACTGCACAAGCTGTTTCGAGAGGAGCTTACTCAGCCAGCATTAGAAGCAAGCAGCGTCTCAATCAGCTGTACAAACATGCTTTTTTTTTGGAACGAGGCTTAGATTTATTAAAGAAGCACTCAAGTCAATAGCATCAGTATTTGTTCTATAACTTCTCAAGTTGGAAAGTTGACATAAATAGGTTTCAAAACTCCTATTATTTTATGTAAAATTACTTTTATTATTCAGAATAAAATTTCAATCTTTTTTTTAAAATATATTTTATTGATTTTTTACAGAGAGGAAGGGAGAGAGATAGAGAGTCAGAAACATCGATCAGCTGCCTCCTGCACACCCCCCACTGGGGATGTGCCCACAACCACGGCACATGCCCCTGACCGGAATCGAACCCGGGACCCCCCAGTCCGCAGGCCGACGCTCTATCCACCGAGCCAAACCGGTTTCGGCAAATTTCAATCTTTGTGTTATGTTCTCATATAACAGGCAATTCATCTTTTCTTGGCCAATGACGACACCTGCTGGCTCATGTATGGCAGTGGCTGGTATTGTGCAGAGCGTGGAAGTGAGGCAGGGTCTCTGTAACACAAATTCATTTACTCCCGATTCAGATGAACGGACAAGTTCATTGCCTCCCAGTTCAGATGGAGGGTCAGCACTTTTCTTGAGTCATGAGTTAGATGTCTACCAGGGTAAGCAAAGCAAACCCACACCCCTTCAGAGCTGATCTGCTTTCAGTGTCCCCACCAAACTCTGCATCAGCACCATGGACAGAACCCGTTCTCCCTCACCAGCCACATCCAATCCATCACCACCAAATCCTGTTGATTTCACCTCTCGATACCTCCACCTCCCTAATCTACGTCATCACTATCGTCTCTCACACTCCTACTATGTCCCATGTGTTTATGCTAACTCATTACATAAACCTCACACTGACCCTAATAGGTATGAACCAGATGAGAGGGAGAACAAGGTCAAGTTCTCTGGTCAGCGTTCCATACTCAGCAGCTGGTGGAGCCAGGGTTGATCCTGGCAGGCTGCCTCCAGTTTTGTTTTCCTGAAAGCCATACTTGCTGCCCACTCACCACCACTGTATCATAGTCCCCAAACAGTCTACTCATGTCCCTTCTGTTCCCTCTAATCCATTTTCACAGAGGCGCCAGACATCTGCCCAAAACATATATCAAAATCGTGTCACTTCCCCCCAGTAATTCTCCTGCTTTTAGCAAAAAGACAAAAATCTTACACCATAGCCTAGAATGTCCTGACATCTCCCATTTTAAACCAATCTGTACTTCCCCTCACTCTCTTCACTCAGCCACACAGACCCACTTCCCAAGTCCTTTCCCACACAACATTTGCTTGCACTGCTCACCTGCACTGCTCCTTCAAACAGATACACAGTTCTCTTTTTGCACCTTGTTATGGCCTGTTCACCCGACAGATCTCAACTCAAGCATCACATCCTCAGGAGAGTCAGACGACCCATCTCTAACATAAGCGTGCAGTGCTATCAACTTCCCTGAAAGCACAGCTTTGGCCAGCATCCCACTCTTTATAGGTGGCAATTTCATGTTTTGTTCAGTTCAAAATATTTTCTAATTTCCCTTGAAATTTCCTTTTAACCCTTTGATTATTTAGAAATCCATTTCCAAATATGTAGGATTTTCCATTTATCTTTCTGTTACTGATTTCTAATTCAATTACATGGGATCAAAGACCACACCATCGGCCCAGCAGGTATGGTTCAATGATTGAACATCAACCCATGAATACCAGGAGGTCATGGTTTGATTCCCAGGCTGCAGACTCAATCCCCAATAGGAGGCATGCAGGAGGCAGCCAATCAATAATCCTCTCTCATCATTGATGTCTCTATCTCTTTCTCTCCCTTCCTCTCTCTGAAATCAATAAGAACATATTAAAAAATACACTGTATTATTTCAATTTTTATTTTG
>NW_006297281.1:1814032-1815718 GCF_000327345.1 Myotis davidii | reverse complement strand
TCCCTGTAACACAAGTTCATTCATTGCCTCCCAGTTCAGATGGAGGGTCAGCACTTTTCTTGAGCCATGAGTTAGATGTCTACCAGGATAAGCAAAGCAAACCCACACCCCTTCAGAGCTGATCTGCTTTCAGTGTCCCCACCAAACTCTGCATCAGCACCATGGACAGAGCCCACTCTCCCTCACCAGCCACATCCAATCCATCACCACCAAATCCTGTTGATTTCACCTCTCGATACCTCCACCTCCCTAATCTACGTCATCACTATCGTCTCTCACACTCCTACTATGTCCCATGTGTTTATGCTAACTCATTACATAAACCTCACACTGACCCTAATAGGTATGAACCAGATGAGAGGGAGAACAAGGTCAAGTTCTCTGGTCAGCGTTCCATACTCAGCAGCTGGTGGAGCCAGGGTTGATCCTGGCAGGCTGCCTCCAGTTTTGTTTCCTGAAAGGTGACCCTTGCTGCCTGTTCACCACCACACTGTGCCGTAGCCCCCAAATGGTCTACTCAGACAGGTAAAAGCTTTTACATTTAAGAAATGATAGTTGAATATTTAGTTCTCTGGCTACAAGTTCATAAAAGTAACTGCCATTTATTCCAGTACTAGTACCCTAGTCAGACCTAATATGACATCTTTGTTGACTTGCAATAAAAGATACTTAATAGGAAGAAGGTTCCAGGCAATGCCCTTGTTGAGAGGGAAAGGGGCACTAAAATTCCACACAAAGCCCCCTCCCCCCCAAAACGTGACCACAGGGGCTCTTTTATTCTTCCCTTGAGGTGGAGTCACAGACACCAGAGCTGCCTTGGGACACAAGCAGCTGCTTCACACTCTCCCTCCGGGCAGGAGTGTGCTCCCTCCCACAATCCAATCCAAATGAAGGCAATCCTGAGCTGCAAAACTACACAATGCAAAAATGAAAATAGCTTCTTCCCGACTTCCTGAGTCCTCAGTGCTGGGTGAGCTCATCAGAGCTGAACTGTTGTCAGCATTTGGAGCCCGGGCTTTTCTGCTCCCAAGGTCACACTCAGTGAGCCTGTGGGAGGCAGCGCTGAGCGGTCAGACCTCATCGCTGAGCAAACACCAGTGAGTTCCCACTGCATGAAAACATCTGTGAACACAGATGTTCTTGAATATGAGTGACTGCAATGCTTCTTTATTTAATGTGATACACATCTCAGTTATCTATTATTTTTTACTTTTTATTTTTAAAATATATGTTTATTGATTTCAGAGAGGAAGGGAGTGAGAGATAGAAACATCAATGACCTGCCTCCTGTACACCCCACACTGGGGATCAAGCCCACAAACCGGGCATGTGCCCTTGACCAGAATCGAACCTGGAGCCCTTCAGTCCACAGGCTGACTACAGGGCCAAACCAGCTTGGGCTGTACAGATTTCTGAGAGAAGAAGTGGTAGAGTTTCCAACTGTAAGTGTGGCTTTGCCTGTTTCTCCTTTCAGCTCTATCAGTTTTCACTTGCTCATTGTGACGCTCTGATGCTAGGTGAACACTTTGGGGACTGTTGTATCTTCTTGGTGAACTGTCCCTATCATGCAGTGTGCCTCTCTATTCCTGGTAACTGTCTTGTTCTAAAGCCCACTTTATCTGATATTAATATATGTTAAGTGCTACATGTTTTTCCACCCTTATTACATTTAAGGTAGGTTTCTTT
>NW_006297281.1:1807735-1813975 GCF_000327345.1 Myotis davidii | reverse complement strand
TTCTCTTTCTGTTACTGATTTCTAATTCAATTACATGGGATCAAAGACCACACCATCGGCCCAGCAGGTATGGTTCAATGATTGAACATCAACCCATGAATACCAGGAGGTCATGGTTTGATTCCCAGGCTGCAGACTCAATCCCCAATAGGAGGCATGCAGGAGGCAGCCAATCAATAATCCTCTCTCATCATTGATGTCTCTATCTCTTTCTCTCCCTTCCTCTCTCTGAAATCAATAAGAACATATTAAAAAATACACTGTATTATTTCAATCCTTTTATTTTGTTCAGAGGCATCTACCTTGCTGAACATTCCATATGCACCTAAGAGAATGTCTATTTTGGAGTGAAGTGGGAAAATGTCAGTTAGATCCAGTTTGTCGGTGGTGTTATTGGGTTCTTTTCTATCCTTACTAATTAGTTTTCACTTGCTCATTGTGACGCTCTGATGCTAGGTGAACACTTTGGGGACTGTTGTATCTTCTTGGTGAACTGTCCCTATCATGCAGTGTGCCTCTCTATTCCTGGTAACTGTCTTGTTCTAAAGCCCACTTTATCTGATATTAATATATGTTAAGTGCTACATGTTTTTCCACCCTTATTACATTTAAGGTAGGTTTCTTTTTTTTTAATAAATATTTTGATTTTTTTATAGAGAAGGAGGGAGTGGGATAGAGGGTTAGAAACATCGAGGAAATCAATCAGCTGCCTCCTGCACGCCCCCTACTGGGGATGTGCCTGCAACCAAGGTACATGCCCTTGACCAGAATCAAACCTGGGACCTTTCAGTCCGCAGGCCGACGCTCTATCCACTGAGCAAACCGGTTCGGCTAAGGTAGGTTTCTTATACGTAGGCTATGGTTAGATCGCTCTCATTGTGGTTTTAACTTGCATTTCCCCAAAGATTTATTATATGTTGAATATATCTTTATATGCCTCTTAGTTTCTCATATATTTCCTTTTTTTAAGTGATTTTTGTCCATTTAGAAAACTGAGTTATATTTGTTATATTTGTTTCTTGGAAATCCTTGACTTGTTCATAATCTTAGGGGACAAGTGTTCAACATTCCATCATTAAGGATGATGATGCTAGCTTTAGTTTTCTAGTTTCCCTTTACCAATTTGAGGGCATTCTCTTTTGTTCCTAGTGTGTTGGGATTTTTTTTTTTATCATGAATGGGTTTTGAAATTGGTCAAATACTTTTTCTACATCTATAGTTCTCCTTTAGTTCTTTAGTTTTGTTAATATGGAAAATTACAATGATCTGAATTTAAATGTCAAATGTTGGTTACACAGGTACATAATTTGAATTCCTGAAATTCAAGTTCAATATTCCCCAATGTGCTAATATTTTGTTTAGGATTTCAGATTTTATATTCATGAGGGACACTACTCTTATAATTTTTTTCTTATAATGTCTTATAGTATTTTGGCATCACATTTTTCCTGGCCCTACAAAATGAGTGGGGAGATTTCCTTTTCATCTTTGGAAGAATGTGTCTATTATTGGAATTATTTCTTCCTTAAATGTTTGGAGGAATTCACCAGTGAAGCCATCTAAGCCTTGGGTTTTCTTTGTTGGAAGATTTTTAATTACAGTTTCAATTTTTTTAACAAAGGTTATTTAAATGTTCTATTTTTTTCTTATGTCAGTTTCAGTATATTGTGGTTTTTCAGGGAATTGACGTATATAAATTATCAAATTTATTGGCATAAAAATGTTTATAATATCCCCTTACTATCCTTTTAATGTCTGGGGGATCTGTGATGAGGTGCCATTTTCATGTCAAATATTGATCATTTGTTTTCTTTCTCCCTTTTTAAACTTTCTTAATCAGTCTTACTAATTGGGCATCTCTCAATTTTACTAATCTTTTCAAAGAATAAACTTTTGCCTTTTCTGATTTTCTCTTTTATTCATCTGTTTTCTGTTTCATTAATTACTATTCCTACCTTTATTATTTCCTCCATTCTGCTTTCTTCTGGTTTAACTCACTCTTCCTTTTCTAGCCTCTTGAGTTAGTTTAGAGCACCAATTTTAAATCTTTCTTCTTGTCTAGTAGTATATCAATCAAAGCTATACATTTCCAGCCCAGCCAGTGTGGCTCAGTAGTTGAGCATCAACCTCTGAACCAATTCACGGTTGGATTCCTGGTCAGGACACATGCCCAGTTGCAGGCTCAACCCCCAGTAGGGGGCATGCAGGAAGCAGCTGACCAATGATTCTCTCTCATCGTTGATGTTTCTATCTCTTTCTACTTCTTCGCTTCCTCTCTAAAACCAATAAAAAATACATTTTTTAAAGCTATACACATCCACCTGAGCATCATTTAAAGATACTGTCTCACAAACAAATCAATTTTTTTAATCCTCACCCGAGAATGTTTTTATTAATTTTAGAGAGAGGAAGGGAGAGATAGAGAAACTTCGATGTGGGAAAGAAACATCAATCAGTTACCTCCCATACACAGCCCAACCAAGGATCGAACCCACAACCTAGGTATGTGCCTTGACCAGGAATCAAACCTGCAACCTTTTGGTGTATGGGACAGCGCTCCAACCAACTGAGCCACCCAGCCAGGGCCAAATCAATTACTTTTTTAGGAGTCATTCAAATTCTTTGTTTGGTACTGGATAAAAAATATTCTCCTAGGAATCAGGGAGGAGTCAAGTGGAAAAGAACACAAGGAAGCTCCATAGGGGGAGGTAATGCTCCACTTCCTGATGGGGGTGAGGGTTACACAGGAATGTGCGTTTGACAGAAATGCAACTCTGTGCGCCTAAGTGTTGAGCTATACAATACTAGAAGGCAAGCATCGGTACCTTTTTGTAGGTGAAAAATCTATGGCTGAAAGGCTTTAACTGTGACGATTAGCCAACATCACACATCTGGCCACTGAAAGAGCCAGAAGAAAGCCCATGTCATCAAAACCCATGTAGTTGCACTCTGCCACATATTACTTTATATGTATGTACACATGCCTATACATACACATACACATGCACATATAAAGAAACAGAGACAGACAGACTCCCGCCAGGACGTGTTTAACGTGTGACTAACAAAATGTTTTCCATCCTGACGTGAACCCCTGTGCTCTGCAGTGAGCTCACCTTACTGCCGTCAAACAGACAGAGGCGCACGTGTCTGCTGAGGAGCTGGATGCTCACTCCTGGAACAGGAATCATTTTACAGCTCCAGAGGGTCAGGATCAAGGAAACACGACTTGCTCTCGACCTAATCTAAAAGGAAAATTAGTTATGAAAAAGGTTTACTTTTGTGACTAATAAGACAAAGTAATTTTCAACGCATCTTTTATAAATAGGTAAGAAAATATACATAAGAATAATGTACAAATAACAAAAGGAAGAATTTTACAAACAAATATGCACCCACAAGAAAACTGTAATAGTATGATTAACTTAAGTCAAAATTTTAGGTACATTTTTTATGACAATTTATATTTGAGATATTTGCACTTTGGTGGAAATGTATCAAACTGTGATGGGAGGAACTGCCATACAATCAGGTAAGATGTATGAGCTTATTCACACAGTCGCTCCTCCACAAAGGGGGTGAGGGCAGACGGTCACAGCATGTGTAGCTTCCAGCCAGCTCCTCCTTGGTTTAATTCTAAGCACTTAGCTACATTGTTCCTTAGCTTCTTAAACAGATGTTTTGACAGAGAGAAGTCACTGACCATGGGATATGACTGCTTGGTTCACCTTCACAGGTACAGTTCAGAATGTCCATAAACAAATGTCATCTGGTTTCTAATTTAAGAACATCTTCCATTCTTAACTTTCTGCCTTATAATCATGGTCCTTCCATTTAAAATACTTATATCATTGATAAAATAAGGCAACATCTAAAAGCCTCAGCTTTTCATTTTAAGAAATGAGAGCAGGTTGTAAAATTCATAAAATGAAATGCCATTTATCCCAGTATTCCAGTACTAGTACACTAAACACACCAAATACGACATCTTTGTTGACTTGCAATAAGAGATATTTAATACAAAGAAGGTTCCAGGCAATACTCTGGTTGAGAGGAAAAGCAGCACTAAAATTCTGCACTACTCCTCTCCACAACACCTGACCACAGTAGGTCTGTTCACCCCCTGAGGCCCTGGGGCAAGAAGCGGAAAAAGTGGAAGATAAACAGGAAGGGGAGTGATGCACTCCAACATGGTATAGATCTGCTAAAGAGTTGGAGAGTACAATGAAATGAAGAGTGTTTCCTACTTCAACTGGGGATACAGGAATCCTTTAAGGAATCCAAAAAAAAGTATAATCAGAAAGTACTCATTCTTACTTAATTAACATAATATTAATAATAATAATTGCTGAGGCTGACCAGCAGACCCCGAGCAACGGATGAATGATTACTCTGACACACATTTCTGTGAAAGAGAGGGCTAAGGGATTGCTTGGCTATAGGAACCCAACAGCCCCATTCACCTGCCTCCTTAGGCTTTTATTGTAGCAACAGCTTGACCTAAAATTAACTTCTAGATACTATTAGCAGGGTAAGTAGCCTTGAGAAGACACATGCATCTGCAGTGTCCTTTAGTAAGGACATCTGAACACTAAACATAAAGATTTCAGTAAACACTGGGGCCTCAGACTTGTTTGCAAACGTCAAGGCAGGGGCTGCCACCTTCGGCAAGGTCCCGTAGAGGCCCACAACCATTCAGAGAGTCCTCCTTACAGACTTTCCAACCAAGTCCAGTGCTTCCCCACAAATGATGATGATGATGATGGTGATACTGCCTAACATTTCCTGAGTTATCATCATGAGCCAGGCACTACTCTCTGCCCTTCACACACATAATTCTCGCAATAACCCTATGTGGCAAGTATTGCTATTATTCCCTTTTTATAGATGAGAAATTGAGGCAGAGAATGACTGAGATAGGTACTGTTTCCTTTGTAACAATGGGAGAAGAGAGCCGTGGAGAAGAGAAACAAAATAAATCACAAACCCAAGTTTTGTCTTAGTTATTAAACTCATTGAGTATTTCAAAATCACAGACCAGAAACAATTTCTTTGTTTTTCATAATGCATTAATCAATTTACATGTTGTTGGTATACTTGCAACCAGGACACAATCTGGAAAAGTTGTAACTTAGTAGCTACACTTACAGTGCCTGTCTTAGCATCCCACAGGAGATCCCTGAAGGCCAGCTGTGAAGGAGTGAGCTCTGGCTGTAAGAAGTAACTTGCTCGAAATTGATTCCCTGAAAAAATAATGTTTTATTTATTGCCTTACAAAGAAAGGAACTAAATTCAAAGCCAAAAGTCCATTGCTCTATGCTATAAACTTAAGAAACAGACATCCAAAAGGCCAGCTGCTTCCTGGGAATGGGCTTCCTAAGACAGAGGCACCAACTGGGACTTACAGACAAACAACAGAGGAAACATAAAAATAGAAACACATAAGAGCTGATCACCAAGCAGCTTCAAGAACTATCTGAAAGCCTCTTAGGCCAATAACATGACCCTAAAATGTTAAATGTGTATACAATACGCTGGGCCAGCATGTCTCAGTGGTTGAGCATCGACCTATGAACCAGGAGGTTGTGGTTTGATTCCTGGTCATGGCACATGCCCAGATTGTGGGCTCAATCCCCAGTAGAGGGGGTGCAGGAGGCAGCCGATCAATGATTCTCTCTCATCATTGATGTTCCTATCTTTCTCTCCCTTTCCTTCCTCTCTGAAACTAATAAAAATATTTTTTAAAAAATAAAATAAAATGTTCGTATGGACAAATGTTGCCAAGTACAGGGAAATCCAAGCACAAGTAAGACAACAGAAAAGACGAATGGAGGAAACTCTTTGGGAAAGTTTTGCTGTGAAGAAAAGCAGAGAAAGGGCGGCTTGGCCTGGAAAGGGACAAGACTGGAGAGGCTGGTTCTCAGAGGCGGGAGGCACTAGGCTTGCCAGTGTTACTGATGAGGGAAGGAGTGGTGGGCCCAGCTGAAGATACAGGGAGGGGCTGACAATTAAGAGCCATGTTTCTGGAGCCCAGAGCATAGGAAGACAGGCTGGCCTCTGATTGCATAAGGGGTCCTTCCTCCACTGTCACGGGAAAGATGAGGAAAAGATGAGTGAGCACCAATGAGATGTGAGGTTCACCATCTTTTTAAGCAACTTGTTTGGGCTAAAACAAGAAGTCAGACATAAAGCTTAACTAAGGTCTGTGGCACTGAGAGACCCAGGACTGTTACCTTCCTC
>NW_006297281.1:1793650-1807661 GCF_000327345.1 Myotis davidii | reverse complement strand
GCACATCAACAGTGTTTATCTGCTGAAGATGCTAAAAACAATTGATTCACTGTTTTCATTCACGTTTCCCTCACCTCTACAGTATTGTCGTTATCATTATAGCAACTGCAGCCCAGAAAGGAAAGCTCAGGGTACAGATGTTAATGAACAAACACAGCAATGTATCCCAAATTCCTGCGAGGAGCCTTCACTGAAACCTGGCATCTCCCAAGGACCTAAGCCTCAGGTTGTGCCCAGTGGGCTGAGCCCTGTGCTCCTGCACATACATCCCTCATCAAAACGTCCCCCTCCTGTCCCGCCCCACAGTGTACTGCCATGTAACAGATGAGCTAATATCATTAACTCATATGCACTGACAATGGGGGTAAGTAGCCATATATATATACACACACACACACACACACACACACACCACACACACCACACACACCACACACACACACACACACTCACAAGCATGTCCATGTAAGACCCAGGGTAAAAAGTCAGAAAGGCCAAAACCGGTTTGGCTCAGTGGATAGAGTGTCGGCCTACGGACTGAAAGGTCCCAGGTTCGATTCCGGTCAAGGGCATGTACCTGGGTTGCAGGCACATCCCCAGTAGTGGGTGTGCAGGAGGCAGCTGATCGATGTTTCTCTCTCATTGATGTTTCTAACTCTCTATCTCTCTCCCTTCCTCTCTGTAAAAAATCAATAAAATATATTTAAAAAAAAGAAAAAGTCAGAAAGAATAATTCCTAAACTGTTAATGGTCGTTATTTATGGGGGGAGTGAATTTTCATTTTGCTATGTAATTTTTTAAGTGATAAGATTATGAATAATTTCTTACTTTTGGAGGTTTCTGGAATTTTTCCTATTAACTAAAATTTAACAGCAGTCTTTACCTAAATGATAGAAAATGCAGGCAGAAGCCCTAACCGGTTTGGCTCAGCGGATAGAGCGTCAGCCTGCGGACTCAAGGGTCCCAGGTTTGATTCCAGTCAAGGGCATGTACCTTGGTTGTGGGCACATCCCCAGTAGGGGGCGTGCAAGAGGCAGCTGATCGATGTTTCTCTCTCATCGATGTTTCTAACTCTATCCCTCTCCCCTCCTCTCTGTAAAAAATTAATAAAATATATTTAAAAAACAAAATGCAGGCAGAAGCAGTGAGAGAGGTTACTCTTCCTACAGAAGATGGGAAATGCTGCTTGGCGCGCAGGCCCGCTAACCAGAAGCGCATGTTTCTGCTCCGCCCAGGCCTGCACCCTGTCTCACATCCAGTTCTTCCAAAGCCCCATCCTATTGTGCATCTGAACTCTAGCAGGACTGGTAGGTAACAGAGTGAGACATCATGACAAGACAGGCGGTACCAACCTCTGAGAGAGCTGTTTGGACAGCACTCCAGTGAGCGTCAGTTCTGGAAGACAAAACAGCACCATGAACGCACAGACAGGTCACGCTTATTCACTTGGTTAGGAAACTTCATTAACCAAAGAACAAAGTACATAACCATCAGTAAGGCCTTTTTTTCCTTTTCCAAAACTGTGAGAGAAAAGGTTTTGGGGTGTGTTCGTTTGTTTTTTAGGGAGAGGAAAGAGAGAGGGAGAAAGGGAGAGAGAAATATCAATTTGTTGTTCCACTTATTTATGCATTCATTGGTTGCTTATTGTATGTGCCCTACCAGGGACTAAACCTACAACCGTGGCCTATCAGACAATGCTATAACCAACTGAGCTACCCAGCCAGGGCTGTCCGTACGTTCTGAAAACCTAACAGTATCCAGATGAAACCAAGAAAGAATAATCACAAAATTAAAGTAGCAATGATCTTTAAGCAAACAGCAATATGAAAAGCACTGTTCACAAACTGCAAGTTGTCTCTCACCAAAAAAATCCTGAATTATTCACAATGTAAAAATAAACAAAGTTTCCCAAACCTTTCATCTATTTGACTTTGATATCCCCTCAGGCCTTGGTACCTATGCTCAACTTGTGCTCCCTCCGCTCTCTCTTCCGCCCCATCCGCATCACCTTCACTGCCTTCTTCACATGACTCGTGGCCTTCTTCTTTAC
Source organism: Myotis davidii (assembly GCF_000327345.1). Lineage (NCBI taxonomy): Eukaryota > Metazoa > Chordata > Mammalia > Chiroptera > Vespertilionidae > Myotis > Myotis davidii. The sequence continues at coordinate 1,805,611 of NW_006297281.1, read as the reverse complement.
GATGGGGCTGAAAATGAGGGAAATATAAGGCACTTTTCTTACCTAGTGCAAAAATCAACCAATACAATGACTTTCAAAGAGACTTGAGTGTAGATGCGAATTTACATGAGGGGCATATTAAAAAGTCAGTGGTAAGAAGATTTCAATATGTAGTTGATCATTTTACTATTTGGAAAATTACAAGGATAAAGGTAGAGAGAACGTTTAATCAAAATACATTCCAGATAGAATTTATTCAAATTAAAAAAAGGAAGTAAAGGTACAAACAAAAGAACTCGAACAGCATGAGAAGAAAATAATCCTGAGATGGGGAAGCCATTTCCAATTACGACACCCAAACCAGAAATCATACATGAAAAGAAACACTGACAGACTTAGCTACATAAAAAATAAACATAGTTGAAAGTCAACAAAGAAAATATTTGTCACAAATTTTCAAGAGTTAATATCCTTATTATTAAAATAGTACAAAAATGCCAATAAATCAATGAGTTTTAAAAACCCCTTATAAAAATGGTCAAAAGAACTGAAAAGGCAATTTACAAAGAAGAAACAGAAATGGTCATAAAGCATGTGACATGAAGCCCAGGCCCATGAATGCAAATGAAAACAACCACAAGCCCTGCTGGTGTGGCTCGGTGGTTGAGCATCTACCTATCAACCAGGAAGTCAAAATTCGATTACCAGTCAGGGCACATGCCTGGGTTGCAGGCAATACCCAGAACGGGGCATGCAGGAGGCAGCTGATCAATGATTCTCTCTTATCACTGATGTTTCTGTCTCTCCCTCCCTCTTCCTTCCTCTCTGAAATCAATAAAAATATTTTTTTAAAAACAACCACAAGCCTTTTTTGCCATCACATTGGCAGGAAGACTGACGATGGCTATGACTGAAGATGTGTGGGGAAGCCTGTTTTCTTGACACTGGGGTGGAGAACAAGTAGGCCTAACTTTCTGAAAGACAAAACAGCAAATTCAGTCCAAATGTAAAGGTGCATCGGGCTCTACCAGGGGGCAAGGAGGGAGTCTACAAACTCGCCTGACGGACAGAGCATCACAGAGGCTGTGGGGGTCTGCGGCTGAACCTCCACCTCCTCCTTTCTGACAGAATCCCTCCCTCCAGCCAGAGCCGGCAAAGAGACTAGGTTTCCGAGCCCTTCTTGCCATTAGACGTTGAAAAGAACTGATATAATTGGAAGTTTTTTGAGTAACATCCAGGAAACCGTCTTAAAAAGATGGAAGTTTGGGCGTTTTGACATCTTGTTCCCTTTCCTTCTCTTTTGCTGTTAGGAACTGTTAAAAGATCTAGCAGCCAACTTAAGCTACAGAGATACCCCTGAGAGAGCTGCCCCCACCTGCCCAGAGGGAAACATTCGTGGGCCTCAGCACCCTTTGACTGCTACCTCCACCTTCTGCCAAGCACGAGAGAAATCTGCTTCTACCTAATTTAAGCCACTATTTGGGGATCTCTTGTAACTCATAATGGAAGCTAACCATAGCTTCTTCACCACAAAATTGATGGCTGTGATAGGCAGAAACAACCTGAATGTCCACCTGTGGAGCTGGAAGACTGTGCTGCCACCGAAAAGATGAGCCAGACCCATTGTGGGATAGGACAGCCACTCGCCTCCTGTGGCTGCTGCGACTCCTCCAAAATGAGATGCGCTATTTAAGTGTAAAATACACACAGGAATTCGAACTTAGCATAAAAAATAATTTTTTACTATTGATCAGATCTTGAAATGGTAATATTTTTGATATGTTGAATAATATAAAATATATTATTAAAAATCATGTCACCTGTTTCTTTTTTACTTTTTAAAATATGTGGTATAATGAAAAACATATATTTGGTCTTTATTCCCAGTTCTTGCCAAGAGTTCTTAAAATGCTTGGAATGTCTTGACTGACAGAAGTGTCCTGTTCTTCATAATTGTACTTGAGTCTATGCTAATGCGGTGATGGGTGAGGGTGCTATTTGCCAGAGAAACCAACCCTGTGATTAGAGGACTGGAACTTTCACCGCACCCTCCCCCATTCAGGAAGGGGAAAGGAGCTGGAGAGGGAATTCGGTCCCCAAAGGCCAAGGCTTTAATCTCATGTCCACATAATGATCCCAATAGATTATCTATATGTATTGTCACAGAAAATGACCATGCTATTTCATGAAATATGGAAAACAATAGGTCACAAACATGAATGTAGAGTATGTTCATATCCTAGTTGGGATCATATATGCGTGGAAGTAAACACAAAGTTTACTGTGGTTTTGCTTTATAACAAATACTAAACACCTATTAATTTTTATGATCAGCACAAACCCATACAGCATCTTTATTATGAGGTGACATTGTAGGGCTCACCTGCATGAGAACACTCACAGGTCCCAGGACTGTTAACACACAGTATTTCTCCATGCTTTGTCCCTCAGAATTAAAGCAAATTCTATACCTCAAGTCATTTAATAGTCAGTTGATCGAAGAATACAGCTTAACTTTTATGAAAAGTGAAAAGGTGTTGAAGGAGGAAAAGAAAAGAATAAGCAACAAATACTAACCTCCAGGTAGGTTCTGGGAACGAGACCTTTGTTTCCTTTGGCATTTTTAGCCATCCACCAACCATCAGGGTGTTTTTCAATTATAAGGAGAATTTCCCCTTTCTTAAAGAAAAACAAAGTAAAATTTTTAAATTAAATTTTGCTCTTAAAATAAGAATTACTAACATTAAAATTATTTTTTAAAATATAATGAAGGATAAAAATCATATGGTCATATCAATAGATGCAGGAAAAGCATGTGACAAAATCCAGCTCCTATTTATGATAAAAACTCTCAGCAAAGTGGGAATAGAGGGAGCATATCTCAACATAAGAACAGACACGGCAAACTCACAGCCAACATCATACTCAATGGGAAAAACTAAAAGCATTTCCCTTAAGATCAGGAACAAGACAGGGATGTACATTTTTATCACTCTTATTCAAGATAGTACTGGAAGTCCTAGCCACAGCAATCGGACCATAAGAAATAAAAGGCATCCAAATTGTAAAGGAAAAAGGAAAACTGGCATTATTTGCAGATGACATGATATTGTATACAGAGAACCCTAAGATTCTATAATAAAACTACTAGAACTGATAAATTAATTCAGTAAAGTAGCAGGACACAAAATAAATATTCAGAAATCAGTTGTATTTTTATACACCAACTAGAGGCCCAGTGTACGAAAATCATGCACTGCGGGGGTCCCTCAGCCTGGCCTGTGCCCTCTTGCAGTCTGGGACCCCTCCCGGATGTCTGCCTGCTGGCTTAAGCCTGCTTCCTGTGGGAATCGGGCCTAAGCCAGCAGTCGGACATCCCTCTTGCAGTCCGGATCCCTCACTACTTATCACCCGCCTGCTCGCTGCTCCTTACTGCTCGCTCGCTGCTCCTTCCTTAGTGCTACCATGGAGGTGGGAGAGGCTCCTGCCACCACTGCTGCACTCGCCTGCCTAAGCCTGGCTTCTGGCTAAGCAGCGCTGTGGGAGTGCACTGACCACCAGGGGGCAGCTCCTGCACTGAGCATCTGCCCCCTGGTGGTCAGTGTGCATCATAGTGACTGGTCATTCCACCGTTCAGTCAATTTGCATATTACCCTTTTATTATATAGGACTAGAGACCCCGCTGGGCTTTTATATATAGATAGATCAGAAAGGGCAACTAAGAAAATAATCCCATTTACAATTGCATCCAAAAAAAAAAATAGAAATAGCCCTAGCTGGTTTGGCTCAGTGGGTAAAGCGTCGACCTGCAGACTGAAGGGTGCCAGGTTCAATTCCGATCAAGGGCACATGCCTGGGTTGTAGGCTTGATCCCCAGTGTGGAGCATGCAGAAGGCAGCCAATTAATGAATCTCTCGTATCATTGATGTTTCTATCTCTCTCTCTCCCTCTTCCTTCCTCTCTGAAATCAATAAAAATATGTAAAAAAATTAAAATAACTAGAAATAAACTTAACAAAGAAGGTAAAAGACCTGTACTCAGGAAAATATTTTTTGTTTGTTTTGTTTTGTTTTGTGTCTGTTTCTTTGTACTCAGGAAATTATTAGAAACTGAAGAAGATACAAATAAATGGAGGCATATATAGTGCTCATAGATAGGAAGAATTAATATTGTTAAAATGTCCTTACTACCCAAATCAATCTGTAGATTCAATGCAATCCCCATCAAAATACCAATGGTGTTTTCCACAGAACCAGAACAAATAATCCCAAAATTTATTTGGAACCACAAAAGACCCCAAATACGCACAGCAATCTCAAGGAGGAGGGCAGAAACAAAGTCAGAGATACCTGATATCAAACTATAATACAAGAAAGAAAAAAATTTTTTAAAAAGAAAACACATTAAAAGAAACTATCCTACAAGGCTATATTAATAAAAATAACGCGGGCCCAGCTGGCATGGCTCAGTGGTTGAGCATCAACCTAGGAACCAGGAGATCACAGTTCAATTCCAGTCAGGGCACATGCCGGGGTTCCAGCTTGATCCCCAGTGTGGGGCTTGCAGGAGGCAGTCAATCAATGATTCTCTCTCATCATTGATGCATCTATCTCTCTCGTCCTCTCCCTTCCTCTCTGAAATCAATAAAAATATATTTTTAAATAATAATAATAAATACAAGAGAATATTTTTTAAAAAAAAGACTTAAATGTTAGACTCAAAACCATAAAAATTCTAGAAGAAAACACAGGCAGTAAAATCTTGGACATTTCTCAGCATGGTATTTTTTCTGATATATTGCCTCAAGCAATGAAAAAATAAATAATTAAACAAACAAACAAATGGGACTACATCAAATTAAAAAGGTTTTGTGCAGAAAAGAAAACCATGAACAAAATGAAAAGACATCCCACTGGCCCTAACCGGTTTGGCTCAGTGCATAGAGCGTCAGCCTGCAGACTGAAGGGTCCCAGGTTTGATTCCAGTAAAGGAAAAAAAAAAAAGACAACCCACTGAAGGAGAACATATTTGCCCATACATCTGATAAGAGATTAATATCCAAAATTTATAAAGAACTTATGAAAATCAATACCAAAAAACAATCCAATTAAGAAATGGGCAAAGGACCTGAATAGACAATTCTCCTAAAAGGACATACAGATGGCCAATAGACATATGCAAAGATGCTCAATGCACTAATCATCAAAGAGATGCAAATTAAAACCACAATGCAAATTAAAACCTCACACTTAACTGAATGGCTAACATCAATACATCAACAAACAAGAGTTGGTAAGGATGTGGAGAAAAGGGAACCCTTGTGTACTGTTGGTGGGAATGCAGAATGGAAAACAGTATGGAGTTTCCTCAAAAAGTTAAAAATGGAACTACCTTATGACCCAGCAATTCCCCTTCTGGGTATGTGGCCAAAGAAACCCAGAGCACTCATTTAAAAGAATACATGAACACCTATTTCACTGTAGCATTATTTACAACAGCCAAAACATGGAAGCACCCCAAGTACCTACCCATCAATAGATGAGTGGATAAAAAAGCTATCGTACATATAATCAATGGAATATTACTCAGCCATAAAAAAGAACAAAATCTTACCATTTGCAACAGCATGGATAGACATAGAGGGCACTGTACTAAGTAAAATAAATCAGTTAGAGAAAGAAAAATACTTTATAGATTCCACATAGATTCCATATAGATTCCACATATATACTTCCATATATATGGAATCTAAAGAACAAAATAAATCAACAAACAAAACTGAAACAGACTCATAGACACAGAGAACAGACTGATGCTGCCAGAGGGGAGAGGATTCAGGGCACTGGGTGAAAAGAGTGAAACAGGATTAAGAAGTACAAAGTAATCGTTACAAAATAGCCATGGGATGTAAAGCACAGCATAGGGAACACAGGCAATAATATTTTAATAACTATGTGCGGTGCCAGGTAGGTACCTGAAATATCAGGTTGGCCACTTTGTAAAGGATACGATTGTCTGCCCACTATGCTGTACATCTGAAACTAATATAACAGAATACTGAATGTCAACTGCAATTGAAAAATTAACAAAAAGTCTTAAAAGGATAATAAATAAAATAAAAAGTAGAAGAGTAATATTGCTTTTACCATTTTACTACCATGTAACTTTGATAACAATTTCACATGACTACTTATTAAACCATAACTATGACTTATTTTATTTAAATGGATGGAGCATTCAAAAACTTAGTATCAGGAATATGTAACACAAGTACCCAGGGAGAATCTCCTTATCCTGTTAGGTATGCAAATTGGTCCTGAGCTTAGGTTCCAGTCTCGTTTCTACCTGCCTTAAACGTAAGGTCCCCAGCCTGCTGAGCAACAAAATCTCCAACAGCAATGCATTCTTCATCTGCTGCCTGCCGCTGAGACTCATTTTCCTGTTCCTCCTCCTCTTCCTCTTCCTCGTCCTCTTCTGTTTCTTCTTCCTCCCCACTACTTTCTTCACTTTCTTCTTTGTCATCATCGTTGTCGTCTTCATCTTCTTCAGCAAAATCATTATCTTCCTCTCTTTCGGTAAGTGCCTCAATTCTGCAAAAAAATAATTCTATGACAAGGATCACTTGAAATAGTACTTAAGAACAGATGAAGTATGAGTGTAACTTCTCTACATAGAAGAACTGGCCATATTTGAAACTAGCAAATAAAGAAAATAAGGAAAAAGCACAGCTAATGGTTTCTACCATCCAGCTAAGAATATGGGGCTTGAGGGACTGCGTGGTGAAGGAGTTATATAGCAGGAAGGTAAGCCACAGGGAGAGCATGCACGGGACTAGAGGCCAAGAGACGTGCACTCTGATCCTGGACTCATCTACCCAGCAAACTGCTTGAGCATTAATCAGCGCACAGTGCTTAGAGCACGGGCTGTTTAAATTCTGGCTCTATTCCTGCTTGTTGAGGAATAACTGTGATTTACAGGCAGTAAATCATAAGCTCCGCATTCTTCATTGATAAAGTGGAGATAATAATAGCACTTGCTTCATGAGGAGTATATGAGTTACCAACTCGCAGTGTTTGGAACAGCGTCTGCCCCACAGCACGCTTGTAATAAAGGTCAGCGCTGACGACGCTGGTCCGTGTCAGACACAGTGGCTACACAGGGAGCCAGACTCGATTCCCCGTTCCCAAGGAGAATCTAGAAAATGGACAATTACTCCAGAGCTCAATAGGCACTAGCCTGGAGGCACACGGGATGCTAAGGAAACACAAGAGGGACGCCTAACCTAGACCGCATGACGGCGGATCAGGAAGGACTCAGAAATAGGTCTTGAGAGATGAGTTGGAGTTAATCAGGTAAAAGGAAGTAGCGAGGAGGAGAGGAAGGGAGAAAGGAGGCTCAAGATCAGGGAACCTCGAGTAGGTCACTAATGGCAGGACAGGCTTGGAGAAATGGGAGAGGTGAGGCTGCGAAGAGGTGAGCATCATGCAAAGAAGTAAAGTCCCTAAGATGAAGTAAGAGAAGGGCAGGATCTGCTCTGCACTTTAGAAAGATGGCTACACATGGGGGACAGACTGGAGGAAGGGCTAAAGGAAAGATGGTTGTTACGAGTGACACAGGCCCACAGTATGGGCTAAGAAAACAGGATTAAGGAGGAAGAGAAAGACTTTGGAAAGATATGAAGGAGGTAAAATGGAAGGTGAGGGAAGGGAGAGGAGTTCAAATAATACTGGCTGGGATAAGTCACTAAAACTCTGAGTGTTACTTATTCATTCAACATTCAGCAAAGTCATCAAATGTTTACAGGACACCTACTGCGCGACAGACACTGTGTGCTTGGGAGACTCCTACAGCTTACGTTGTAGAAGCTTACCTTTAAAGTGGTCGTGTTTAGGATTTCATTTTATTGTTTATGTTGGTTTTCTTCGCTACTTCTTTCCCTTATTTAGTAGTGACTGCTCTAGGTTTTACAATATGCATCCCTAACTTATCATAGTCTAACCTGAATTAATCTTACATTTCACCCAAAATGAAAGACCTTTAAGATGATATCATCCCATGTACCCTGCTGGCCCTTTAAGCTACTCCTGTGCCTCTGTTGTCATATTGATTTCTGCATAGAGTTGATCCTTACAACTTGCAGATTCCATATCTGTAAATTCACCTACTTGCTAAAATGTATCTGGTAACCCCAATCAACACTTGCAGTGCTTCTGTGTTCTTGCACAGATGAGTGCAAAGCAGCAAAAAATCCTAGTTGCCCGATGCACACGCTCACAGCAGAGGCTGAACAAGGCGACACTCTGCCTTCTCTTTTCGGCTCTTGGACTGAAAACAAGTGTCCTTTTTACAATCTATTTAGTACCAGGAATTTTGCATTTTTGTGCTTTTTGTTGGCAATTCTGTCATTTAAAGTGGCCCCAAACATACTGCTGAAGTGCTGTGTAGTATTCATACGAAGACTGCAGCAGAAAGTGTCAGGTCCCATAGGAGGGGGAAAGAAGGGAAGTCACAATTTTGCCCTCAGGTAATTTATCATCTAGTTGGGGAACAAAGTCGAGATCTGAAAAGCTAAATAAACAGATGTATGAAAATAAAGATGCTGCCTTTGATGTCAATGTTCATATGTAAAAAAAAAAATTTATTTGGATCATCTGCTTGCATACACTCTCCTTTCATAACTATTCTTTGAAAGCTGGAGGCAGGAACATGCCCTGCTTCCTGCTGGAGGGCGAGTAACAGCCTTTGCAAAGTGGAAGGAACCTGATGATCTAAACAAGCCCAATTTGCGGGAAGCAGAAAGGAACACATCAACTATTCCGAGTCCTCAAATGCTGCTCCCTTATCTTTATGCTGTATCCTGGGAAAATGCTAAGGATGGAGGTGCAAGGACTCTAGAACTCCCACTGATTTCCAGTACCGAGAAGGACAAAGTAGCTGGTATTGAACTTAACCCTCAAACCAGAAACAGCTCTAAAATCTGGACAAATACACAACACGGCTGTTGGACGTCAGTGAACATGAACCAAGCAGGACTGCGCCTTCTGCATGACTCCTGGGCTCTCACACTGTCTACTTGCCCTGTGACCAGTGTCCACTGACTATCCTGCCACGGCCACTCGCTTACAGCTGTACTGCTATACATCCTGAGTGAAACATTCAAACTGGTGGCCTCACGTCTGAAAGAAGGAAGGGAAGAGCATACTCAGTTCTACTTTCTCTACTTATGGACACGGCGAGTTCTTGCAGTTGGTGGGTCAGGTTGTCCAAGAGACTGAGCTCCTCCTCCTTTTTCTGATGATAGTTTCCAACAGGTGCGGGTTCATCAGCCTGGAGAGAACATGAGTCCATTTCACTGAAAAATGTATTTGTTTTCTATTGTATTTACTTTAAAAGAAAAGACAACTCCTATATGTGCTAGAAGACAAAGTAAATAGCAGTATGAGACCAGGCCTCCGTTAGGCAAATAAGATGAAAAGAAATGAGGATGGTTAGAATGTAAACCAAACGAAAAATTAAATTAACTTGCTTCTTGTTGTGTTCCCTTCTAGGTCCTGCAGACGCTCTGCAGTGGGAAGGGCTACCTCCCAGGCAGACGGCTCTGTCATGAAGGCAGCCCCTCCCAAGCGCCCCCTCCCGGGCAGTGAGCCGGGAAAGCTGCTCCACCTCTGGAACCTGTTTCCACATCTGGGAAACGCATCCGCAGGTTCCCAAATGGAGAGTCAGTCTGCATGGAAACATCTGTGAGACAGATGTTCTGGGATATGAGTGTCTGTAATACTTACTTTGCTTAATTTTTGAAGAGCATTTTTATTTTCGTCAACTGCCTGTTTCAATTGGATACACCTAAATTTTTAAAAAGAGAGAAAAATATATTGATTTTTCTATTGTCGAAACCAAAAAGTTAGTCTATAAAGTCATGCATAAGACTTTAAGCAGGCAAGGCAGTTAGTGATTGTATGGCTTATGTTTAAAAATACACATGTAGCCCGCTGGTGTGGCTCAGTGGTTGAATGTTGATCCATCAACCAGGAGATCCCATTTCAGGCTCAATCCCCGGGGGGAGCGGAGAGGAGGGCAAGCAGGAGGCAGCCAATTGATGATTCTCTCTCATCATTGATGTTTCTATCTCTCCCTCTCCCTTCCTCTCTCTGAAATCATTAATAACGTTTTTTAAACTGTAGAAAACCTTACGTGAATAAGCAAATATATCATAAATATTTTAAATCAATAAAAATACACATGTAAATAAAATGCACATGTAAATGCTTTCTCACCCATTAGCGTGGCATCCTCACAGCCCAGCTCTGAGGCACACAGATGTGATAACCAAAGCTCAGAAAGCTAAGTGGCCCCGGGCTTCAGGGTCCTGGGTCTAAAATAAGGATAGCACCAGACTTGAAAATGCTTCTCCACCTACTCTAAAGCCCACAGGCCTAGGACCCAGCCGAGAGGACACTGAGAACGAGGGCACGGCCAACAGGTGGTGTGCAGCTGGGCTTGCTTTATATATTGGGGTGTTATTTGCGGTATCGTGTATTATATAAGCTAAATCCTGTCCATAACATCTAAGCTATGAAGAGGGAAATCAGTCTTAGGGCAAGCCAAGGTCTTTCTATTATGCAGGGAGAGAGTAAAGATGCTGACCAAGTTCAGATTTAGTTAAGGCCCTTGTATAAGTCTTTGACTATTAAATAAGCCTGTTTATGTACAGAAAGCCTGACAGTTAGCTCCCCTTTCTCTTACCTCCCCCCTCCCTGCTCTCCCTCCTTACCAGGGCACTCTACTCTAAAAAAAAAAAATAATGAATGACCTGGGGAGACTTCTAGGTGCTAAAGAACTTCCCTGTACACCAGGTTACAGCCCACCTACTCTACCACTGCGGGCTCCTCAGGCTAAAGGCTCACTCCCAGCCCCTGCAAATCCCTGCCCACACACAGAGAACTTCATTCTCATAAGGAAGTACCAGTAGGAAGGAAACTGGATACACAGCAGTAGAAAATCCTATAAGGCTCTCTAGACTAATCAGCCTAGTCCCTCATCATCTATAACAATAAAAGCATAATATACTAATTAGCCTGGACATCCTTCTGGACAACCTTCTGGACGAAGCCGGGGCTGCAAGAAAAGCCCGGGTCCTGGGTGCCTGTCAGCAGCCAGAGGGAAGCCCAGGTCCCAGGTGCCAGAGGGAAGCCAGTGCCGGCAGCCGGGGGAAGGAAGGCCTATTCTTGCATGAATTTCATGCATCAGGCCTCTAGTTCTTAAATAAAAATGGATAACCCAAGGATCATCAGATGTAATAAAGAAAACCGGCAACATGGAAGATAAAATTTAAGACTCACCAACATTAAATAAAGACAACTCAGAGAACAGAAGAAAACTTTTTAAAAATCTCCTAATCATGAAAGTAGTAAGGAGATCATCTGAAAACAGGAGCATGATGTTATGAAAAAGAGCAAGAAAAAACACTTCTAAGTTGCCAATGTGTCTGTTAAAATCAAACATTCCATAGGAAGTTAAAGAAAAATCAAGAGCATCTCCCAGGCAAAAACAAAAAGACACAGAAACAAAAACTATATATTAATGGGGAGATAAGAGACCAAGAAAATAGTCCAGGAGGCTCCCTGACTCAAAGCTGTTTCAGGAAGAAAAAGACACACAAAAGTAAAAACCTTATCTACACTAATAAAAGAGAAAGATGCAAATTAACCATCACTCTGTCACTCCGCTACACCCACAAGCCACACCCACCAGCCAATCAGGAGCATGTATGCAAATTAACCCAACTAAGATGGCAGCAGCCATGGAGCTGGAGAGAGCAGGAGGCTTGGGTTGCCCCCAGCGATGGCGGAAGCCAAGCTTCCCTCCTGCCCTGGCCGGCCCTCAGCTCTGCTCAAGGCTACAAAGTTTCAATTATAGAAGATAAATAAATCCCAGATACCTGCTTCCAGCCCACCCACTGAAAAAAAGAAAAAGAAAAAAAGG
>NW_006297281.1:1788676-1793314 GCF_000327345.1 Myotis davidii | reverse complement strand
GCACAAATTTTTGTACACCGGGCCTCTAGTCTTTTAATAAAAAAAAATCCCCTAGAGCTCATGAGAGACATGAGTTGTCAAACTGAAAAGATGCACCGGGCCCTGGCCAGGTGGCTCAGTAGGTTGGAGCATTGTCCCATGCACCAGAAGGCTGCTGGTTCAATTCCTGGTCAGGGCACATAACTAGGTTGGGAGTTCGATCCCTGGTCAGGGCACATATGGGAGGCAACCAGTCGATGTTTCTCTCTCTTTCTCTCAAATCAGTTTTTAAAAAACATATTGTCATGTGAGGATTTAAAAAAAAGTAAGACACAATGAATGTTGAGCAAGATAAAAACCACAAAGATATCATGATAAAATTTCAAAACACCCAAGCTGAAGAGAGAAGCCCAACAGGTCAGTTAGAAACGAATGGTCATCAAACTTAGCATCACTGGGTGTGAAGAAACCTGACAATGTCTTCAAATGTTTAAGTAGAAATTATTTTTACTTTATCCCCTCCAGCCAATTATTAATCAAACATACAGGCTAAAATACACTTTCAGACATGCAAATCTCAATGTGAATCTTTAAAATGACTGTGAGGAGGTCTTTTTATACACAGAGAAGACTATTTTATGGTTATTTGGGTTTAAAAATAATTAGTTTATTAAAATAAAAATTTTTTTAATATATTTTATTGACTTTTTACAGAGAGAAAGGGAGAGGGATAGAGAGTTAGAAACATCGATGAGAGAGAAACATCGATCAGCCGCCTCCTGCACACCCCCTACTGGGGATGTGCCTGCAACCAAGGTACATGCCCTTGACCGGAATCGAACCTGGGACCTTTCAGTTCGCAGGCTGATGCTCTATCCACTGAGCCAAATAGGCTAGGGCTATTAAAATAAAATTTTAAAACCCAGTTTTTCCTGGAGCTTCAAATTCAGCCTATAAATCTTATTCTATTTTTAAGCCTAGTAAAGCAAGTACAATCACCTTCACTTTTTCTTTCACTATTGTTTAAAACTTGACCTAAATTCCTTAATCAATCAATCCTACTAATAAATGTAGTTAATTAAATCCCCTTAGACACTTTAAAATTCATATAAACTTAATTTTGCTTTTAAGCATTTTGAATGCCTGACTTCAGTAAGTTTTTCCAATGATTCTAGTAAATCATTTAAACTAGTAGAATGAATCTCTAATGTTCTTCTGAATGTTATAAACTCTTTAAATACCCCAAACACACAGATTATCTTAATGATGTCTTAAACAATACAAAAGTATTAATAATCTAATTCAATTTAGTTCATTATGACTATATAATTTTAAACTCTATTTTATTTTAAACTTTTCCAGGGATTAAAAAAAAATGTCAAAACAAAACAGAAACACTTATCCACCAAGAGAACAGTTTTCCCACCTTAAGGAAGCTGGAACTGTTAATAGAGATATCTGACCAGGTCACAGGACCTAGGCCTACACAGGCCAAGGACCTCCCACAATCCTGCCTCCGCCACCATGTTCACTCAGCAGTTTCTATAGTTGCTGTCACAACAGCAAATCCACCACCTTCAGGTTTAGGGTGGTTTCTCCTAGATCCAAATGAGGCCACCATGTAATTCCTCCACTGGATTCAAACGGGCCAAAGCCTGCGTCTCCAGGGCAATTTCAGCAATGCTCTTCCTCTTGCTTCACTGAACCCTGCGTTTCTCAGCAAACTTAAGGTATTTTTATTGCCCCTTCACTCTAATGTCTCAGAGCAAAGTAATGTTAGAGAAGTTAATGAACCACTGTGAACCTCAATTTTCTCCTGGTGTATTGTGAGAATTAATCAGGAATAGTTTTCAGAGTGTAGACCACACTGCTTGGTACATGCAGAATACAAAATAAATTAAGTTACCTCTTTTTAAGATTTGTAATTCTCAATTTAATCTTATCATTCCAATATTTAGACCTGATAGATCTAGGTAATTGCAAGAAATCTTTTTAAATACATTTTGAAAAATTTCATTGTTACCTCAATATTTCTCATTATCAGTTTTTTTCATTGTACTAATAAAAACAGAAAGAAATAATGCTGTAAACAGGTTCAATTCTGTAAACACAGCTCATTGCAATGCGAGAACAGTTCTTGGAAAGCTTTTAACATTGAGTATGCTTTACCTTTGGTAAATATCTCGCCTTTTACTGGTTTCTAGAGTTCCTTTCAATTGACTCTCAGAAAGCAAACTATCAACCTATAACAAAAAGAAATTTTAAAATATCATATTCTTAAATACCATGTAACCTTAGGAAATAAAAGTTTAATCTTTTCACCAATATTTTAGGATGAACACATACAACAAAGTGGAAAGCACTGTATAGTGAACTCCCACCAGCTGGATTCCACCACTGACATTTTACTGTACTTATTCTTATTTGACCCATCCGTTCACCAGTCTCATTTATGAATTTTGAAGTAAAGTGCAATCACCAAAACATTTCCCCTTAAATAATGCACCGTGGTATCACTAACTAGAGTTCAATAATTGGTGTAAAATGTACATACAATGAAATGCACAAATCTTACACATTTGTATACACCTGTGTAACCCAAACCCCATCAATGTACAGAAAGGCACCTTCACCCCAGGACGTGCCCAGGAAGTGTGTGCTCTTTTGTGTAATCCGTTTACACAGCGTGTTTCTGGGATGCTGCCATGTTGTTTGTGGTGTGTATCATTAGTTTGTTCCTTCTTCTTGCTGAGTAGTATGCACTGTCTGGATATATCACATGTTTGTTTATCCTCATTCTTATAGCTTACACCGTGACTTAGTATTTTCCAAACACATGTAACTTTGCCAAAGTACCCACAAAAGAGCCACCTACTTCTGTTGGGTTCTTTTCTATAAATGATGCGAAGACAAAGTGGGCGGAGAAAGAGAGAAGTTCACTAGTCTCTTCTCTACTCGTGCGATTTTGCATCTTGTCTGAGGCATGAATGAGCTGCGCTCTTGTTCCCTGGACACCACGTGGGAAATCTGTTCCATGTTTTGCTTTAGGCGTCCTCTATAGAGACAGGGAAGAGGAGCTCACACTATCCAAGAACCTTTCCCATTCAGGATACCAAAGGCTCCTGAGCTAATTCTTCTCCAGGTTGGACAATCCTTGTTAATAGTTTGTTTTGTTTTAATAACAATTTTTGTTATGCTCCCAAAATCGCACTAAATTATAATTAGATACAGAATCATATTACATATCTAGACAAAGCTTAGCTTAAGTTCATGCCTCAAGTTTTATTTTAATTTCTACCAGAAGAGCATCTTGTGTGTGTTGTACCACTACAATTCCAATAGGGTCACTTAAGAAATATTTATCCACCCCAGCTGGTTTGGCTCAGTGGATAGAGCATCGGCCTGAGGACTGAAAGGTCCCGGGTCCGATTCCAATCAAGGGCACTTGCCCAGGTAGCGGGCTCGATCCCCAGTAGGGGGCCTGCAGGAGGCAGCTGATCAATGATTCTCTCTCATCATTGAGGTTTCTATCTCTACCTCTACCTTCCTCTCTGAAATCAATATACATATATACATGCATATACATATATATGTATTTAAAATGTTCAAGAGGCCCCGCTGGTGTGGCTCAGTGACTGTGTGGAGCTATGAACCAGGTCGTCATGGTTGGATTCCAGGTCAGGATTACCAGCTTGATCCTCAGTGCAAGAGGCAGCCAATCAATGACTCTTTCTCATTATTGATGTTTCTATCTCTCTCCTTCTCCGTTCCTCTATGAAATCAATAAACAAATATTTTTAAAAAATAATGTTCAAGAGCCCTGACCAGGGTGGCTGTTATTTAAACTTCCTGTGGACCAAAAGGTCGCAGGTTCAATTCCTGGTCAGGGCACATACTTAGGTTGTAGATGTGATCCTCGGTCAGGGTGCGCACTGGAGGCAACCAATCAATGATGGTTTTTTCTTTCTTTTTTCCTTCTCTCTCTCCCCCACCTCACTCTCTCTCCCTTTCTGTCTAAAATCAATAAAAACACTTAAAAAATAAATATGTGTTCGAGATATCTTTCCTTTGCAACTACTTATCTCTGAAGTTAACTTTTCTCATGCATATTAGTTACTTGTATTTCTTCTTTATTTTAAGTCTTTGCTCACTGACTAGTCCTATTTCGCTTAAGTTCACGGGAAGCAATAGCGGCTTCCATGGAGGAAGCGGGGGAGAGGGGGGGAGTAGTGGCTGGAGCGGGGAGAATGGTGCTGGGCCCAGATGCGGTTGGTTGGCCGTGGTCCCTGTTAAAAGGTTAGATCGGAGGTGAGGGGGTTAAGGGAGGTGTTAGGTTCGGGGACTAAAATGTTAGGGTGAGGCCGCGCAGTGAAAGGTCAACATTTCGGGAGTCCACGGGATCTGGTGGCGAGGATGAGGGTCAGACCCGGCTCCCAGGATTCGCCCGCTAGAGGCCGGGCCGCCCCACGACGCGGCCCCGTGACAGCCAGATGTACCTGCAGCTTCAGCTCGCGGCCCCGACCGCGCGTCCACCTCGCAGCCCGCAGCTGCAGGGGCTGGCGAAGACAGTAAAGGCAATGGTCATCTATCGCATACCCCCCGCAGCTGCCCGCAGGCCGGAGCCCTCAGCCCCCGCGCACGTGATCGTCTGCAACCCGC
>NW_006297281.1:1760274-1787638 GCF_000327345.1 Myotis davidii | reverse complement strand
GGGGGGGAGGGGAGAGGGGGCTCCCCACGGCGTCGGAAACTGCCTGTCCCATGACCGTGGTGTTGCCACGTGGCTGCGGCGCCTCGGTGTTATGCCCCTAGTTTTCTGATGCCAGTTTTGCTGAGCCATTCCTTTTTTTTCTTTATTGATTAAGGTATTACATAGGTGTCCTTAAGCCATCCTTAAGATACCATTCAAGTATCTTAAACCGCAAGGACAGCGTTCCTCTACGCCCTCATGGGATACACAGTTCTGTTGCATACTCTTCTTTCAAAAGGCAGCTTTTAGTTCTTTGCTATCTGGTGTAATGCTGAAGTTTCATTTCATTCTAGTTTCAGTTTGTGAGGATGGTGATTCTGTCTGTTCTACAGCAAGCCTGTAAGCAAATAATTATCATCCCCATTTTGTAACCATGAACATATACCTGATTTTTTAATGTACTTTAACTCATACAGGACTAATAATACTAAACTTGGTCAGAATATAGAGTTTAAAAGAATACTAATATGAATTAAGTGATAGCAAAAAAAATATTTTAATCCACATAAAACTATATTAACTTTAGGGAAAACTATAACATTAACTTGAGCTAATATAGGTTCCTACAATAAAAATATGAAAACTTATTATACCAACTGACTATAAAATAAAAATGAAAATCAAACACACTAACAACAAAACTCATAAAAATGAAGTTATATACTAACAGTTTCCTTATGAGTACCGAGTACCCAGCAGGACTCAACTGTCCCTGTCCCATGTGAACAAGAAATGCCCTGACCCCAAATCACCCAACCACAGGAATTTGGCTGATACTGACCAATTCCAGAATGCTGACAGTAAAGATCTATATTGGGACCCTCAAGAAGGCAGCCTGCCTATCGGCAGTTTCTCTGCATGTCCACCCGCCCCCTTCCTTCCACCCTGTAAGAATTGCTGGCTTCACCAAGATGAGAAGATGGCTTGTAGGACCAGAGTCCACCATCTTCTCAGGTCACCCACACTTGAATAAACCACTTTCCTTCTCACAAATACCTGTCTCAGGAGTTTGGCTTTTGTTGAGGCAGGCAGTTGAACCTGTGTTCGGTTTTAATTTTATATCTGTCCTCTGAGATTGTAATAATATTTCCCCAAGTGGGACTGGATCCTATAAATCCAGTTCCCAAACTCCACTACAGTGAGTAAGAAAAATGATGTGAGCTTACTTTTCAAATGATGAATCACACTAATATAAATGTTCTTCAGTACCACACACAATTTGATTCCACAGGCCCAACTGCCATGCTATATATGTATGGTTTTTATCTTCACGTATAATATAAAGAAAAGTGACAAGTGTCCACCTCACTGAATTTTCACACTGAAACACCCCCACGTAACATCACCTAGATTAGGATACAGAACATTACCAGTACCCTAGTAGTCTTCTCCTCCTAGGCCCCACCCACTTCCACTCCTTCAATGTCAAAAGTAAATACTAGTTACTAACAGCAAAAACTTGTTTTGCCTTTTTGAACTTTGCGTTCTGGCAGCTTTGTCTGGCTTTTATTCAACATGTTTGTGAGCACTTGTATGACTGTGTTGTTGTAGTCATCCTGATATTTCGTGTGTGATGTACTCAAGTCATTTCTTCTGCTATTGTAGACATGGGAAAAGTTTCCAGTTTATGGCTATTATAACTGGCTACTATTTACACATGTACACAGTGGGAACATAGGTGCACAATGCTGGGCCACAGGCCATATTTTATGTTCAGGTTTAGTAGATAATGCCCATTTTCTCAAAGTTGTACTGATAAATCAGTACTTCTAAGTGATCTTGTAAGTGTTAAGGGGTAAAAAATGCACTAAAGACAATCTATCATTTATGAAATCCTTATTTATTTTAAATATGTCTATAAATAAACTAGGCACCCTAGCTGGTTTGGCTCAGTGGCTAAAGCGTCGGCCTGAAGGGTGCCGGGTTCAATTCCAGTCAAGGGCACATGCCTGGGTTTCGGGCTCAATCCCCAGAAGCGGGTGTGCAGGAGGCAGTCGATCAATGATTCTCTCTCATCATTGATGTTTCTCTCTCCCTCTCCCTTCCTCTCTGAAATCAATAAAAATAAAAATATTTTTAAAAATTTTGGGGGGAAAATCCTATATCTGATTTAAAGAAATTTCCATATTTTAAATGAAAAAGTCAAGGATATAGTTTAGTTTAACTCTATGTTGGGAAAAATAAACAAACTCCCAACATATGTGTATACATATGAGCAATGAGAAGAATGAAAACAGTTTATTACTCTTGTTCACCTCAGGTGACTTTGATTTTATACATTTTTGTACCATATTCAGAGTTACAAGCATTTATTCCTTATGAGTCCTGGAACATCATCACCACCAAAATGGTAGGGTTGGGGGCAGGGGAGAGAAGGTATATTTTGATGAGTGAACAATGTCATTTCCAGGGCACATGACTGGCATCAGAACCCATCTCCCAACTTCCTCGTTGCCCATTTTAGCTAACATGGGAAAAGTAACATCTCCACCTGAGAGAATGTTTTTAGGTGGAAACATTTTAAGTAGGGCAAAGGGTAGAAGGCTAGAGAAATGGCCACAGAGGCAATGTCAAGGGGAATTGCCCACCACAGAGCTGGGCACACAGCCACGGTGTGGAAAGGCAGTAAGCAGAAAACAAAGAAATGACTAGGAGGGGCATGGGGTGGCTAAAAAGCACCTGCCTAGATAGGACTTGGGGATGAGCAGCACATCCCCAGAGGGACAGGGATGACAGAGCACTGAGGGGAGACAGGAGGGAGATGGGTGGGCCAGGGGCGACACATGAGTAATGGGAAAGGAAGCACCATTGGGACCATCAGGTCCACAAGTAACAGCACATGAACAGGCCCAAACAGGCAGAACTGGCCACAGTCCAGACGCTTAACTAGGCACAAATCAACAGTCTGGGAGCACCATGTGCCTTAAGAAACCTATCTTGTCTCAAAGAGCCTCAACTCCTGGAGCCCCAATGAGTAATGGGGACTAGGATACTTCAACAAACTGCCGCCCAGATGGGATGTGTAAGGACAAAAAAAAGGGCCTTTTTGTTTGCTGTAGCCTTCCACAATTTTTGAGAAGCACCTGGTAATTAAACCCCAAGATTGTTAGCTCCCCCGATTCAAACAGGCTCTCTGTTCAAACTACAGGGCAAGATAAGTTACTTTTAAGGCTACATTTTTGCATTCCCCTTCTCCCTGCTATGTTTTCAACTCAGGGATAATTTGCACCAGAAAAGTCTCTAATTAATAGGGAAGTTTCCGTCTCCCTCTTCCAACAAGCCTTCTTTGAACTCTTCATAACTTTTACGCTAAGTATGTTGTGCAAGCTTGGGAAAAATACTAAGACACTTCCCTAGGACATCTGCAGCCATTACCCTTTAAAAGAGCAGGCTGCTGTTTATCACCTGCCCTTGTATTGATTAGGAATGCACCAGCCCTTTCCCTTCGGGGAAAGTAAAAATAAACTTTCTCTCTGCATCTATCTCTTCTTTTAGTTGTGAATTCTTTCACAGTCCGAGTCAACAGCCAAAAAACCCTAACAGGATGGAACCAACATTTCAGTCCTCAAATACTGCATTCACAGAATGAACACAAAGTTGGCAGTAAGGCATGATGACCCCAGTAAAATGAGAAGGAGAAAGCTTTCTGTGGAAACAATTTTCTGAATTTTTTTGTTAACATGGAGATGTCATTAAATTTGCTAAGACAAAAAAATTAATCTTTATAGGAAGTGAGCTAAATGTTCCAAAAAACACCTCTTGCAAATCCACAATAACCAGGGACTTGGTCTCTCGCTCTTGATTTTTAGATATAGTGGAGATTCATC
The DNA here is from genome assembly GCF_000327345.1 of Myotis davidii. Classification (NCBI taxonomy): domain Eukaryota; kingdom Metazoa; phylum Chordata; class Mammalia; order Chiroptera; family Vespertilionidae; genus Myotis; species Myotis davidii. Next base: position 1,783,772 of record NW_006297281.1, on the reverse strand, counting down.
ACTAAGCTCTATTCAAGAGGGTTTCTCCTTCGCATGCATATTCCAGAATACTCCTGGGAGCACAAACATCTCATTGTTTTTCAGGCCTGAACTGTTGTCCCTGCTAATAAGGAGATACTTGAGGTAAATTCTTCAAGCAGCATTGATTCCTGGCTCCAGGAGCTGCTGGAGATTAAATAGCTGCATCAGGATGTGTCCACATAGAAGAGGAGGCAAGGGGAACCTGGTGCTTGCAAGTTGGCCCTTCTGCCTTACTCCCTCCTGTATTCAAGCCCGAGAGTCTGGTTTCCAGGGGGTCCCTGATCATTTATTGAGTCATTTTCAGTTCACTTCTCACAGTGATATGAAGTTATCTGTTGCCATTTAGACTGATTAGGCAGGTCCCTGAGCAACAAACCTACCGGTAATTAGGGTAATTAGAGCCTTAGGCCTTGGACCTCTTAGCTGTTTGTCACCTATAAACTACTGCTCTGGGATTTCCAAGGAGCCCTCATTGTAAGAAGTTTTCAATAGTGCCACACCCCTCCTGAGCAGGGATTTTCATGTCGATATGCCCACGGAAACCCCTTAGTGAGTGTTGAAAATAAGACCCAGCCCAGCCATTGAGGCTCAGTGGTTGAGCATCCTCTTGACCTATGAACCAGGAGGTCATGGTTCAATTCATGGTCAGGGCTCAGTCCTCAGTATGGGGTGAGCAGAAAGCAGTTAATCAATGATTCTCTCTCATCACTGAAATTTCTATCGCTCTCTCTCCCTTTCCCTTCCTCTTTGAAATCAATAAAAATATATATTAAAATTTTTTAAAAAAAGAGTCCTAACTGGTTTGGCTCAGGGGATAGAGCGTCAGCCTGCGGACTGACGGGTCCTGGGTTCAGTTCTGATCAAGGACACATGCCTAGGTTGCAGACTCAATCCCCAGTGGGGGGTGTGCAGGAGGGAGCCGATCAGTGATTCTCTCATTAATGTTTCTATTTCTCCCCCTCTTCCTCTCTGAAATCAATAAAAAAAAATTTTAAGAAGAAAAAGAAAAGAAGATCCATCTTCTCTTCATGGAAATGAGCTAAAGTCAGGGTAAGAGATGCTAATTAAGATCATTCCCAAATATGGTAAAACGTAGATCTCATTCTCCTCTTCTTTAGTGTCAACTTGATAGGTATTATTGCCCTATTCCTCAAAAGATTTATTTTTGAAGGTATTCTTTGAGCTTCTAGAAAATCAGATACACTTTATCAGAGAATTTGTAATATGCCCTCACTTACCCCTGACTTCAGCTTTCTTGGTCTTCCTTACCCTATTCTGCTCTATTTCATCCCATAATGCCGGGGTCCAGCCCCAGCGGTCCAGGGGTTCCCAAAGGTGTGGACAGAGTCGGCGAAGAATGTTTTACACGGAGACAGCGTTCAGAACTCTCTAGCTCTCTTTAGTCTCCGTGGATCTTCCTGTGCCTGGCTGAGGCCACAGGGAGGGATCCCGAGGCAAACGGAGCCTTTATTTTTATAGTCAGAGGTAAACAAGGTAGTGGTTACCAAAGTTACACTGTTCTTATGAGTTTCACTTGTTTTTGTTCTTGTTGCACTTCCCTCAGCCCATCAGCTTCCCAGGTAAGATCTAGGGAGCGTCACAAGGTCAAGCCTAATTATGCTAAGAGGACTGTGCCCTCTAAGCTGGGACTTGTTTGTGACTTTGCCAACAGGTGAGTCCGAGGCTTAACCCTATAGCTGCTCCCCACACCATAACACTGATCACCTTCTGAATTATAATTTACTTATCTTTATTATCAAACTCCCTCCACTGGAATGTAAACTGCACGAGGATAGGGATTTTAGTCTTTTGTGTCAACTGCTGTAGTAGATACTCGGTAAATATTATTTGGATAAATTTAAGATCCTAAAGGGCAATCTATAATAATAAAAGGTAATATGCTAATTAGACCAGATGTCTTCCAGACGTCATTCCAGATGTCCTTCCTGACGAAGCTGGGGCCGGGGTGGGGATAGCCAGCCTGGGTCCCGGGTGCCTGTGGGCAGCCCAGGGGAAGCCAGCCGGGTTCCTGGGTGCCTGTGGATAGCCAGAGGGAAGCCAGCCCGGGTCCCGGACACCAGAGGGATGCTGGTGCCGGCAGACAGGGGAAGGAAGACCTACTCTTGCACGAATTTTCGTGCATCGGGCCTCTAGTAATAATAGTAACCTCAGTTATTTTTTAAAATACATTTTTAATGATTTCAGAGAGGAACGGAGAGGGAGATATATAAACATCAATGATGAGAATCGTTGATCGGCTGCTTCCTGCACACCCCACACTGGGGATCAAGCCCATAACTGGGCAATGTGCCCTGAATAGAAATTGAACCATGACCTCCTGGTTCATAGGTCGACACTAACTACTGAACCACACTGGCTGGGCTAACCTCAGTTATTTTTATACAGCCTCTTCTTTCCTGATCAGTTCTAGTAAACAACTGACCAAAAGGACTCACAACGGTGCCCAGGCCAATTCTGCTTTGCAGTTGTACCAAGGAACTAGCATAGATGCCTTAAGAAACAAGGTAGCCGCTCTAAGACACTAACATATCGTTTGAAAATCCAGGTCTCTTGATGCAGTGAACCGCATGGCCAAAAAGATACTTCTTCTACTTTTAATAAAAAGTTCAAAGGTGTTTGACATTTTATTTTAAAAATAAAATTGGTGCATAAGTGCAAGGAGAAGTAATTTCTGTCCAGTGCTCTATATCCATCTTCAACAAGCTATTGGAAACAGAAAAGAGGGGAAAAAATGAGAAATACATCATCATCAACTTCAACTTATCCTATTGTAGAGCTAAACCATGAACTAAAAAATCTGGTGTTACAGGTAAGAAAACAGACCCTGGGCGCCTGCACAGCTCGGGTGAAAAGGCCAGGACTAGATGCAAGGCTCCGGACTTCAGGCAAAGCCTTTCCCTTCCCATGTTGCCAGGCTGCCAACAACCGCGGACTCAGACTGGAGAGTACAAGACACGAATGCAAGGACTACGGTGCTACTGGCAAGTAATTCCCAGTAAACACAGGCAATGAACTGGGACACCAGTGCAAGTTACTGGGGAAGACAAAACTACCTCCTCTTGTTGGTGTCTGTGGGAGCAAGCCACCTGCTGTGAGCTGCGGCTCCCCTTAGACTTAGACCTACAGCCACTGTAAGCACTGCTCACCGACACTGCCGAGGAGCCTAGCTGGCGGGTGGGTGTGAGGGCGCCTGGCTCAGGCGGGCCCCCCACCCCTCACCCCACGGGCGTGGGCAAGGCGAGGGGGGGCGCGGGAGCGGCGGGGCCCAGGTCCGCGCTCAGGCCAGGTCCAGTTTCTTCTGCGCCGCCGCCAGCTGGTCCTGCAGCCTCCGCTTCCTCCAGTCCAGGTAGCGCCTCCGCAGCCGGTTCGCCTGCCAGCCCACCAGCACCCCGGAGGCGAAGGCCAGCAGCACCGCCAGCTGCAGCTTCCTCTCGGACACGTCCGCCATCCGGCCGCCGCCGCGCGGAAGGGCCTCCGGCGGGGGACCCGGCCCACGGCGCGCGTTCAAGGAGCGGAGGAGGCGAGCCCGGCGCCGCCTGCTGCTCGGTGGCGGACCTGCAGCGCCTGCCCGGGAGCGGGAGCGTGGGACGGCTCTGACTTGCTGGGATGTCATTCCTAGGGTCACTTTTACATAAAACTCCTTATCAGGCTGCAGACTCTCCTGTGGGCGGGATGAACTAAGCAAGCATGTTGGAGAAGCTCCAATAGCAAAGCACTGACGTGGCCTCTAGGAACAGTGGCCACCCCAGCCAGCAGCCAGCCAAAAGCTAGAGCCTCCATCCTGCAACTGTCATGAGAACGGAGCCCGCCTGAGCCATCCGCCTCCCATGGCCTGGAGTGAGGTGTAGGTTCTTGACTTCGTGCTGGGGAAATTTTACAATACGCGTCCAGGTGATTTTGAGAGAACATTTACTAAAGCTGGGACAGTGAAATAAAGGGAGGGCTTAGCATAGAAGCAGCAGCAGGAGAGCCGAGGAGGGGCTGCTTTGGCCCGGTAGAAATTTTATAGGAAAGAAGTGAGCCACGTTGGGCTGCCAGGACTCCCTGCCAAGTAAAAGGCACAGTGACAGAAGGGAGCCAAGGTGAGGCTGCTGTCAGCTCACTGAAAAGTGAGAGAAAGGGCGGCCTTGGAGGCAGGTTCCGGTGCTAGCCCGGAGGAGCTCCTGCTGCCCACTGCTCCCCTGGTTGCAAGTCTAGTGGGGCCCTTCGGAGTTTAGGAGAAAGAGAGCAAAAGTACATGCCCCAGAAAAGGAGGGGTGTGGGCGTAATCCAAGGAGAGCACACGCTGGGTCCTTTGCTGTGAGGGTGCTTATCTGTTTCCTAAAGGTGGGGATCCTGGAGGAGGGCCTCGGCAACACAGTCATCAGCTTCCCAGGTGTGTTCTTTCATACGGTGATGTGTCAAACTGAGCAAATAGAGCAGTGGTTCTCCACCTTCCTAATGCCGCGGCCCTTTAATACAGCTCCTCATGTTGTGGTGACCCCCAACCATAACATTATTTTCATTGCTACGTCATAACTGTAATTTTGCTACTGTTATGCATCGTAATGTAAATATCTGATATGCAGGGTGTATTTTCATTGTTACAAATTGAACATAATGAAAGCATAGTGATGAATCACAAAAACAATATGTAATTATAAATGTGTTTTCCGACGGTCTTAGGCGACCCCTGTGAAAGGGTCATTCGACCCCCAAAGGGTCGCAACCCACAGGTTGAGAACCACTGAAATAGAGGGACCAGTGTCATTTTCTGGTGCGCTTTACCTCTATCTTGGATTTGCTTGATTCTAGTTTGGGTTTTTTTGTTATTTGTTCCCCTGACTTCATTTGTGCTGGGGTTTGGCTGGCATTAATGACACTAGCTGGGTCTCTGTTATCTCCCTGACCAGGGTGATTTAAGCTGTTTACTTTTAGGAAGGAGAATTGTAAACCATTTGCTCTCAAGTGTCCTTGGTTAGGAAAGATAGATCTTGCAATTTATTAGCAGGCTGCAAATTGCTCTAATTGACCCCATTTGTCTAACCATCTGTCTCAGTTTCCCTTTTCCCACTTGTCAAAAAATTCTCCTAACATCTAACTCTCCTGATTCACAACCACAGATCACCCAAACCACTTCTCTCAAGTTTCTAAGTCCACAGGCACCTGGTGCCCACACCCTCCTCACACACACACTGTCACTCAACCCCAAATGGTGGCTTCTGGTAAGATACCCTGGCATCCACCTCGCTTATCCTGACCCCATCAAACCCCCACCCCCTAACCCCCATCCAGGAACACATCTGAAGACAGCAGGAGAGCACATGTCCACTGTGGTGGCACCAACACATTGACGGGTCCCTCACACCGACTGCAGCGCCCATTCAGCTGGAGTTGCTGGCCCTCTGCTCTGTGGGCTGTGCAGCAGCAAGTGGCCGCGCTGGGGAGGCCCACGGGTCAAGAAGTTCCCTGTGGCCTCTCGGAGCTGAGGACGCCTGCAGCCATAGCCACAGGAGATCCACCCTCAGTCCTACACCTACAGGAAACTAAGTTCTGCCCACAACCGGGGTGAGACTGGAAGCATCTCTTTTCCTTGTAGACCCTCAGAAGAGACCACAGTCTCAGCCAAAACCCTGGTCTCGTGAGCTCTGAATCAAAGGCACCGCTTATGCCATGCTCTGCTCCCGACTGCAGAGCTGTCAGACAGTCACAAATGTGTAGTGTCACTAAGCTAATGGGGATATTGCTCCACAGCAAGGAATGACTACAGCATGTCCTTTATCAAATCAGCTTCTCCGTCCTTAGTTGATTTGTATAGAAGAAACTTCCTATTAGAGTGTTGTTCATAACACAATTTCCCTAAAGTGAAAGTTACATGTTGCCTGATGGGAGACAGTTCTCTGGGGTCCCTCATGGTTCTGCTTGTCTTGCACGGGGCACTGTCTGCCCTTGTTCCTTGGTGTGTAGGAAACAGTTTTGGAAGAGCATGTCAGCCTCTGGAATGAAGGGCAGTATTGCTTTCAGCCCCAGGAGATGAGGTCTCCCTTTGAGCCAACTGCAGATGTTCTTACTGCCCATTATTAAAAGATGTGGGTTTTTTGCCCAGCCAGAGTGGCTCAGTGGTTGAGTGTTGAACCGTGAACCAGGAGGTCACCAGTTCGATTCCAGGTCAGGGCACATTCCCAAGTTGCAGGCTCAGTCTCCAATGGGGGTGTGCAGGCGGCAGTCAATCAATAATTCGCTCTCATCATTGATGTTTCTCTCTCTCTCTGAATCAATAAAATATATGTTTTTAAAAGAAATGTATTCCTAAGCTGTTTCTTTTCTGTGATGCCACCCACTGTGCATGCAGACGTCACCTGGCCATCTTCACATCACCCTGTGGGAACGGGGACTCAGATCTGGCACAGAAATGGTACTTCATTGCTATGTCATAAGTAATAGAGTCTCCTTTCTCTCTGACTGGAATGGCACAGGAAGAAAGGGGCAAGCAAAGGAGGGAAGGAAAAGGCATGATCTGGAGCCCAGGGCAGGTGTAATCAAGGCCCAGGTTGCCTGCTGACAGTGGGCAAACCTGACTTCAAGGCCCAGTCCTGGTCAAAGATAGGACACACAGAACTTCTACAAGAGCAGAGCTGACCAGTGCCCACAAGCCCTGTCGTCACAGGAAGGAGGGAGGGAGAGACTAGAGGTGGCTCACCTATTTCACAGGCTCATGCCAGCGAGGATCTCTAACTGGGGTAGCTTCACCCTTGGGCTCAGGCATCCCAACCGCCATTAGTGGCGCCATCTCTGAAACCAGTACGGCGATGTAACCATCCTCATCCTGGGCCACAAGGGGAAGCTCCAGGTCCTTGGCCACTGTTCAGGGAAAGGGGCCTGGTCTCCGCTGGGCAAAAGCACTCATCCAGCCCTTAAACAAGACGGGGCTGCTGGTGACCGTCTTCACCACCTGTGGGGAGAAACTCCTGAGCCCATGAGCGAGCAGAGAGAAATCACGTCTTCACGTCATTGTTCGAGTCCCTGGATCCAGCCTTTTCAGCTATGGGAGTCAATAAACTCCACTTAATTAAGGTATTTCTGTGCTAACAGTTCTGTATCTTGCAGCTGTAAGTGTTCTGACAATAACCTTGGTGTTCCAGGCCCTCACAGGCTGGGTCCATCCGTGTCGTCACTCCTCTTCAGTGGCTGTCACCACTGCTCAAACCCCAGCTCAGCGGTCCCAAGCCTGTCGCTTTCTGCCTGTTTTCTCACCCCTGATTACATCACTCTCACAAAAAGTTACCCGTTCTTCAAGGCCAGCATGACATCTCTCCTCCATCATGAAGTTGTCTTAGACCATCAGTCCCAAGGGGCATCAAGTGCGTGCCAGGTGTCAAGTTTCTGCCTCATCAGAAACTCCCGACAGCCAGACTGGAAGGCCCTACAGGGCAAAGCATGTGTGCTAATAGCTACCTCCTTTTGATAGCTGAACATTGCAAAAGAAAGCATGAAAGGCAGGTGACAGAAATTGTGCGTAAGTGCAAGTGCACACACGTGCAGATTTCCCTCACCACTCTTAATATATTTTATTGATTTTTTACAGAGAGGAAGGAAGAGGGATAGTCAGAAACATTGATCAGCTGCCTCCTGCACACCCCCCACTGGGGATGCGCCCGCAACCAAGGCACATGCCCTTTACTGGAATCAAACCAGGGATCCTTCAGTCCACAGGCCAACACTCTATCCACTGAGCCAAACCGGATAGGGCTCCCTCACCACTCTTATTGAATACAGGGAGGAAACAGGTGGGAAAGAAATATGGAACATCCTCTCTCTTATTAAAACAAAGCTCCCCTCCCCCAGGTCATTCCAGTGGCCCTAGGAATCTAGGTGAGAACCCCCGAGAGTAACGTCAAACCAAGGGGGGCAGGGAATGGGCCAGGGTGAGCTTGGCAGGGAATGGGCCAGGGTGAGCTCGCAGCATCAGGAAGTGCTCCTTAACAGGGTTGGCTGCGGTTCCGCCAGACCAGCCGTGGGCAAACCACGACTCGCGGCCGGATCCGGCCAGTTTGAAATGAATAAAACTAAAAAAAAAAAAAAAAAAAAAAAAAAAAAACTTTTTAAGACCGTACCCTTTTATGTAATGATGTTTACTTTGAATTTATATTAGTTCACACAAACACTCCATCCATGCTTTTGTTCCGGCCCTCCGGTCCAGTTTAAGAACCCATTGTGGCCCTCGAGTCAAAAAGTTTGCCCACCCCTGAGCTAGACAGAGCCAGGACAGAAAGCTTCCAAACAGGGCTGCCTGCACCCTGCCCCTTCAGGCCCCATCCTCATAGACCCCTGCAGCCCTTAAACAAGATGGAACAGATGTCTGTTGGAAAGTTCTTCCATTACCAAACTCTAAGACAGAGTTGGGCTCCAGGGCCTCCATCTTTCCTGCTGCCCTTCACATCCTGCATCTTCTCATGCTGAGTCCTTCGTAGCCTGCAGCACTGGCTCCACTTGCCAGCTCATGACAGGCCGGCAGGGACTGGGGCTCCTGGGTTCCCCACTCCAACACCTGCTGAGACAACAGACTGGGGGCCAACTCTGACTGCCCTCCTCCTCCCCTTGGGCCAGGTTCCAGGCTCCACACCATTTCCCATCCGTGCCTTCCCTCCCAGGTCCTCAGACTCTTCACTAACACAAGGCTCCCTCCTCACACTGTCACCAGTCATTAAGAAAAACCTGGTAAAAATACATAAATACAAAGTTGATCTTTTCTTGGCCTGGCCAGTGTGGTTCAGTGGTTGGAGCATTGGTCACAGGTTTGATTTCTGGTCAAGGGCATGTACCTGGGTTGCAGGTTTGATCCTGAGCCCTGGTTGGGGGCATGTGCGAGAGGCAACCAATCGATGTGTCTCTCTCACATTGTTATTTCTCTCTCTCTCTCCCTCCCTTCCACTCTCTCTAAAATAATGGAAAAAAAATATCCCCAGGTAAGGATTAACAACAAAAAAAGAAAAACCTGATCCTTCCTTTTTTTTCTCAGAACCCTTCTAGGGCTCCTCACTGCTTTTAGTGCCTTCAAAGGGCCCCCTCACCTTGCTAACCTCTACTCTTGCCACATCTTGGCCACTAGTTGCGCCTCACTCTTGCTAGCCCCTCCTCAGAAGTTGCCCCCATCCCATCCCACCTCCGAATACCCTCACATTGAACCTGGCTCCAGCTGTCGTAGGTAACCTTTGGTACTCAGGTCAGAGCCTCAGGCACAGCCTGCTTGGCACAGCCCCTTTCCCAGCTGTCCACTGGACCACTCACTGCCTTTCCACGGACAAGTCCATCTCCAGAACTGAGAATATAAAGCCCTTAGAGACAGGGTCCTGGGGGTCCTCCTATTTCCCTCATGGCATCTCACATGCTTGGACAAAGCACAAGTCACTGCAACAACCAGTGATCAACAATCATTGGTAAATTCCTGAAATGAAATGGGAGGACACATTCCTAGCCCCCGAGAAAGATGTGTGCTCTTCCCAGGAATAAAAATAAAAATGTTTAAAACCACCAAAACAGACTGTTCCTCAAAGGGAGCCCTGAGAGCTTTTACTGTGATGCACATTTGGGGGCCCAGCATGTCAGCTGACTGTAGAAATGGATGAATGGAATGTGGGTAGCCCTGCAAGGAACCGACACTGAGGCTCTCCTGCAGGTCACATCCCGGACTGTTGGCACTCACACGCCTCTCCCAGTATGGAAGCAACCACCCCCTGTGGTTTCAAAAGCAAGTAGTGTCTTTGGCAGTCCTGGCCCTGGGGTCTATTTCTCCCCATACAGGACAATTATCTCCCGCAGCTCACCCACTTGGGCTCCATGGGGCCTGGCTATGGGAGGGTCAACTAGATGAGCTTCCAGATAGAAGCGCCTGGCACAGAGTGGGCACATGCACTCCCTCTGATGTTGTTTATACAGATGTATTTTTATTAATCTGAGAGGAAGTGAGAGAGAAACATCAATGGTAAGAATCACTGATCGGCTGCCTCGTGCATGCTCCCTTACTGGGGAATCAAGTCCTCAACCCAGGTACGTGCCCTGATCAGGAATCGAACCCGGACCTCCTGGTTCATAGGTCGACGTGGTCATGGAGACACACTGGCCTGGCCCTCTGACATTTTAAATTACACACTTCATCAATTTCTCCTCTTCTCCAAGAGGATGGGAGCAAGCCAACTCAGGGAAATTGTGACAGAAAAACGACAGGGAGCCACTGGCATTTACATTCTTACTTGTGGTTTCGGTTCATTTGTTTTGTTTTTGCTTTTTATTTATTTATTTTCCTAGAAAAAAAGAAAAAACACAACCAGGGGGATTTATATGATACTGTCAGGATAGCAGGGGGAAGTGAAAGGCCGGAGGTGTGGACAGTTAATAAAAAGTGGGTTCTGAATTACATGGAACAGTCCACAGGATCATGTCTGAGGCCTCACGAGATGACTGGTCATTTTGGCATGCGTGTCCGGTGCCGGGTCTCCTACTCTGCCCCTCAGATACCCAAGCACCCAAGGTCAGCAAGAGCTGGCCACACCCTATATATCTGCCAGACAAACTCAGACTTGACAGAAAGACAAGACAATGTAGCTCCTTGGCTTTGTGCGCAGTATCACACGCAGTCTTTCTTGCTCACGGTGGAGTCTGGGGTGAAAGTCACTATGGGACACACTTTGGCATCACAGTGAACTCCAGGCAGCCACCCATTCATGTGCAGACATGGTCTTCACCACCCACGCCGGTGTCTGTCCAGACATCCCCAGGCGGTCTGGCCCAAGGATGAGGCACAGAACGTTCCTTTCCAGCCACCACTCAACAGCAGTGTCCACTCTCTGGCTTTGCTCAGTCACCTGCAGGAGGAGAGTGGGACCCATCTGCTTTTCAGCTCCGCAATGAACACTGATTCCAAAGACACTTGGCCATCTGGATCCATACGGAAGGTTTCTCGAATTTCTCCCACTTTTATGCTGATCTCAGGGCAGAAAATTCAGCCAGACCCAGAGCCATATGTGGCAAACAGGAAAGCCAGGTGATGGCTGGGCAAGAAAGAGCCCGCAAGTAACACAATGCAAGGCCAGAGGACATTCAAGAAGGGGAGAGGGCATGCAGCAAGCTGTTGCCCCAAGTCACAGTTTAGGGGAGGCACTAAGCCTGAAGGACACAGCCAGGTCTGCCATCTACACCTCCTGCAGCGGGGCCACTGGGGGTGATTCCTGTGTGGAGAGCGCCCTGCTGTGACCTCTGTTCCCGCACGGAGGCCAGGTTACATCTCAGTCCGCAGTCCTGAGGAGCACCACGCTGGCCGGCCAGCCAGGCCATAGTCCTCAGCCCCTCTGCCGATGGGGCTCTGGGTTCCACAGGAAGGCCCTGGGAGCGGGGGAGCGAGGGAAGAGGGATGCATTCTGCTGGGAGAAGATCAGGGAGAAACTACTGTGGGCTGGAAGGAGCTGTGGCTCAAAACACTGCAGAGCCCAAAGGAATAAACAGCGATAAAATGACAAGTCTTGTCGCTAGTTTAAAAACAGATGATTGTTGCTGTTGCTTGGTTTTGTTTTTTCCTTTTAAAACCACTCAATTTTAAAAGGTGAAGGGGCTGGAGAGGTTCAGCCCCTTCACTCTGATCCTTTCTGGGCACCAGGAGGCCTCAGGCCCATACCCGCTGCTCTCCTTGCCTGGGCTCCAGCCACCTAAGCCAGGGCAGGGTGGGGACGACTTGCTCTGCTTCCCAACAGCAATTCCGTCTCGCTGTCAAACCAGAACACGGAGGATGGGAAGTCCAAAGACTAAAGTGCAGAGATTTCCAGAGCGGGCGGCCTGCCACTGGGCACTCTGAGAAGGAATGGGGCGGGGTCACCCCACAGCTGCAGCTGTGGAACCCGCTGACCATTATGAAGGAAGCCTGCAGGGCACAGTCCCCTTTCCCTTGGGCCCTGTTGACACCTCTCTCCGAGACAGTCCACTGTCAGTAGCTCCCCAAGGAAAGAAAGTTCTGGTCTGAAAGATATGGCCCATGAAGAGAGAAAACTTGTATGACCATCCCTGGTTGGTAATGACTAGTGACCTCAGGGACAGGAAGGTGGCAAGAGGGGAAACAGTGCATGATATAAAATCCATGAACCCCAGGTTTCAAGAGCAAGGATACACGAACAACCCAAAAGGCAGTCTCTCTCCTGGGAAAGGTGTGGTGAAGATGCTCAGGATCCTACCAGTGAGGCCTGCTGGGGGAAGGTGCTCCTTGGGCGGGAGGAGCCGCCAAGTGGGAGCAGGGAGGAAGGCCTAGGCTGGCATTAGGGTGTGTAGGCCGGGGGCGGCTGGAATTGGTTGATGACCTCATATTCCGAGGGGTAGGGCTCGGTCTCCTCCATCTCAGACAGCAGCTCCAGCGCCTGCTCCTCCTCCTCTGTCGGGTAGTGGCGTAGGAGGTTGGCTGCTGTGGCCAGGATTGAGGCTCCACCAGCTCCTGCCACCAGGTAGAAACTAACAGCAAAGGTGACATACACCTGGGAACCATGGTACTTCTTATGTTGCTGCTGCTGGGCCAGGATGAGTTCAGAAGCCCAGTAGGAAAAGCCAATGACGGTCGCACACTGCAGGACTGGGCGACAGAGGGACAGCACAGAAAAGGGTTAGCAGGCATCAGCTGAGATGATTAAGGAACCAACTGCAGCCTCTCCACCCAAACCCCAGTGTCAGAGAACCTGTGTGGCCCTGGATCCTGCAAGGGGGAGCTCTCTAGGCCAGTGGTTCTCAACCTTCCTAATGCTGCAACCCTTTAATACAGTTCCTCATGTTGTGGTGACCCCCAACCATAAAATTATTTTTGTTGCTACTTCATAACTATAATTTTGTTACTGTTATGAATCATAATATAAATATCTGATATGCAGGATATTTTTTCATTGTTAAAATTGAACATAATTAAAGCATAGTGATTAATCACAAAAACAATATATAATTATATATGTGGTTTCCGATGGTCTAAGGCGACCCCTGTGAAAGGGTTTTCGACCCCAAAAGGGGTCGCAACCCACAGGTTGAGAACCGCTGCTCTAGGCCATGGGATTCTTGGACGAAGGCTGGGACAGGTGCACGACCCTGTCTGGGCCAGTCAAATCTCTTCATCTTAAGAATCTGGAGGTGGAACCTGAGGGCTGCTAGAAGTCACTGAGTGCTTGAAAGACACAGACAAGGCCATGCAGTTTGGGACTGGAGTCTGCACCACCACAAATCAAATCAATACCCAGCCCAGTCATGGCAGTGGCTAGTCTGTGAGGAAGTGAAAGGGGAGGAAAGAATCCAATGAGACCAGGAACTCGAGGGGAGACACAGTGAGACACTCTGCTCATTCCAGGCCCCAGGAGCCCAGCTGAGCTTCAAACCCAGTTCTTGGAGAGCTGGGAGATTTCTTGGGGAATTCTAACAATACTCCTTTCCTGACAGCTGGGCCAGGTGCACATGCAAATGACGAAGGCAAGCTGCTATCCCACCAGTGCTCCAGGAAAGGCTAGAGTTGAAATGAGCATCTGGACCAACGCCTGCTCAGAGAAAGCCCGTCATCCCCACCTACAACTCCAGGCGGTGCTCCCATCCTGTGGCAGTTCCTCCCCCACGGGAGCAGTCCTGGACTTACCTGTGAGGATGTGGGCAAAGGCATAGCGACGGGTGATCTTCAGGGCTGGATGTTTGGGCCCAAAGACATCTAGGAGGAAGGCGGAGAGACTACACAGGATGCCCAGGAAGCAGAAGGTGGCAATGACCCGCAGGAGTAGCACCGTCTGGGGATTCATGCAGAAGTCTGTAGAGGGAGAACCAGATCTTCAGGACCCCAATCAGCACCTTGGAGTCCCCACCTGGGAGGAGTTTGTCCCTTAGCCACAGTCCTGGAGTGCCAGGGAGTCCTAGAGAAATCGGTCATAACCCTTGCTCCCCGCTGGCTCAGGAGGTGGAAAGCACCCGAACTGGCAGACAGGAACCCTGGTCACTGCTTCCATGCACTCAACTCCTTCCCTTCCAAAGAAACCAGTTTAGTCCCGTCAGTGTGGGTCGGTGGCTGAGCACCGACCTATGAACCAGGAGGTCACGGTTCGGTTCCTGATCAGGGCACATGCCTGAGTTGCAGGATCGTTCATCATTGATATTTCTATCTCACTCTCCTTTCCTCTTTGAAATAAATAAAAAAATATTAAATTAAAAAAAAACTAATCTAAGTGCAGGCCTCCACTTTGTTGTACTGGCCATGATCTTCTAAGCATTTTTAAAGATGCTGACAATTAATCTGACATGTCAACCATTCTCCTGGGCTTCAGGAAGAGCCCTCTAACTGCTGCGCTGAGATGGCCAGAGGCCGATCATGTCGCTTCTCCATTCAGCCACTCATTCATCCCCATTTGTGTTCAAAAAGAATCTGAAGCCATTTAGAAAAATGCATCCTTAAAAGTGTACTAAATAAGTTAGGAACAGTGGTAGGCTGGACCTTCACATTTATTTTTGTTCACTCCCTGAACCCTACTAAGACAAAACAAAACAAAACATTTTAAAGACATAAACCCACACCACAGGGAGAGGGACAAAACAAAATTTTGGAAACTGGAACATAAAGGGGCTTAGAAGTGCCTTAGCAGACTGAGTATGCTGAAGTGTCAGCCAGAAGTGGGAAAGCGAAGACACAACTAGATTTATACCACAAATGCCTGAAGAGCTCAGAAACTGAGCACCAAACGCCTTCTAAAATGAGTGCAAAGCCAGTCAGGGTGCACATTCCACCAAAGCGAGGGAGCAAACCAAGGCCAAGGAAGATGCTGAAAAAGGAGACCCCACATTCAGAGTCCCCTAGGGTCACGGTGAAGGCAGAACCCAGGACTACACCAGACACACAGAGCAACCTAGATTCCCTCTAGGCCGTCATACCATTCTTATTCTTAGAAATTTCGCCTAAACAGTGTCAGACCCCTGTGATATCTGTGCAAAATGCCACAGCTCCCAGAAACAGACAGAATAAAGGCTGATCTGAAAAAAGGCTGTTTTAAGCTTCAATAAAAAGTTGGAAATGTGCCTTCCCCTCTCTCCTGTGTTCCAGCCACCGGCGAGCTCTTCTTTCATTTAGGTCATGGGTCATAAAGTGATTTAGGAAAATCTGGAAAGCACTAGCTTAGACTACGGCTCCTTTCCTGAGTCTTGACTGCAGGCTGAGGCGGGGAGATGGTGGTCATCACTCTTCAGTGCGCATGTCAGTCACCGGGTGCTGGCTGAAAGCATGTGCCCAGGCCCCAGAAATTCGAAGCTCTCAGTCTGGAGCAGGCCTAGGAATCTGGATTTTAATAAGCAGCTCAGGTAATTCCCATGCAAGGTGGCCCAAGCTTTACACTCCAAGAAACACAAATCCTGGGCCTGGAGGACAGGGGACTGAGAAGAAAAGGCCAAAAACCCAGGGTGTAGACCTAAATCCAACAAAGCAGACTCAAACCAAGTCAGTGGCATCATGGGTGCTTGGCAGAGGGCCCGGCATCCAGACCACAGACCAGAGCAGATACCTGGAGACCCCGGGCCTTTGTGACAGCACACACTCCCTGCCTCAGGCTCAGAATTCACCAGGCAGATGGTGGCTGAGCCCACTCCAGACTCACGCGGTGATCTGGCTTTAGGTCATCCACTAAGCTGTCCTCAGAGCTATCTGTCACTCTCTTGTCAGCTGACCATCTGTCTGGGCGCAATCACCCAACCTGGTGTTCACTTACTACCAGGAGGCTTGTCTGTGTGATGGCTCTGCCAGAGGCCAGGCCCAGGCTTCGTTTCGTCCAGCCCTACACAGCCTGAGACTGCGTGTGGGCCTGCAGGTTTCACTGAAGGAAGAGCTCTGGAGATGGGGACTGTCTCCTGGCTTTACTCTGAATACTGTTAAAAGCTCTCTGATATAGTCTTCTGGATCCACGTGGCATGAGCAGGGAAGGGGCAGGATGGAAGTGTTCTTTCTAGTGCTTCCAAGAATAACCCGGAGCAGCAGGGTGCAAGGCTTGCCACTCACTCCACTCTGCAGCAGGCTGTGCTCAGATTACTTAACACATTGTGGACCAGTTTCATTGTTAGCCTTACCCAGTGGCCAGGTAAGTTTCTACTGAATGAGTACAAAAAACGTTTTACATAAATGTTACAGGCACGCTTTAAAATTAAATACCCATTGCATTTTGAAGTTATTTATTACATGTTCTTACAAGCTAATATCTTTTTAAAGAATTCTTGAGATTGGCCACAAGCCTTAGAACAGAAAGCACGAGAATTCTCGTGATCCGTCCACAAATATGGCCAGGCACTTGGGCTTTAATTGCGGTTCTTAAAAATCCACTAAGTTTTGACCAGCCCGTGTGGCTTAGTGGTTGAGCATCGACCCAGGCACCAAGAGGTCACTGGGCTGATCCCCAGCAGGGGGCCTACAGGAGGCAGCAGATCAATGTTGATGTTTCTCTCTCATCAATGTTTCTCTCTCTCTCTCTCTCTCAGAATCAATAAAAATATATTTTTAAAAAAAACTAAGTTTTATTTTAACAACTAGTCTTAACTGCAAAAAAGTAACACTCAGTGGCTTCAAAGCTACTTTCCTAGGCTGCATAATGAGTACAGGATGTCCATTTTATTATCATCCTTAAAAATGTACATCTATTATATACACTCCCACATGTCTCGTGTTCCATAATACACTTATCCTATATAATCTATAATAATAAAAGCGTAATATACTAATTAGACCAGACATCCTTCTGGATGACCTTCTGGATGAAGCTGGGCCTGCGAGGAAAGCCCAGGCCCCAGGTGCCTGCTGGCGGCTAGAGGGGAGCCTGGGTCCTGGGTGCCAGAGGGAAGCTGCTGTTGGCAGCTGGGGGAAGGAAGGCCTACTCTTGCACGAATTTCATGCATTGGGCCTCTAGTAATATAATAAAAGGGTAATATGCAAATTGTCCAAAGGGAGGAACGACTAGTCGCTATGACCTGCACTGACGACCAGGGGGCAGACGCTCAATCCAGGAGCTGCTCCCACCCCGCAGGCCCCAATTGCCCAGTCAGGGCCTGCTGGCCAACCTCTTGATCTCTTCCCCCGACCGCAGGCTCTGACTGCCTGATGGGGAATGGAGAATCAGGGGTGGGTGGTGGCGGACATGGGCGGCCACCAGTCGCCCCACACACAGAGGGTGACCGGCGGTGGGAGGTGGGCCGGTGAGCAGCAGTAATGGCCAACCTCTCAGTCCTTCCCCCCTGCGGCTGGCATTCTTTCCCACAGCCAAGACACAGGCCTGCCCACAGCTGCAGACAGTTGCTCCTCACTCCTCCCCACCTGCTCCCTGAGGGAGAGGGAGAAGTCATCAGCAAGATAGAAGGCATTGTTAGGTGGGTTGTTGGAGAAACCTGAATCCTAATGCTACTGAATTCTAACCATGTTCAGAATTCCGTGTTCTCTGCTTAAAGCACCTGATCCTACCCTCCTCAGTAGTAATGCAACCTGAAAGCTAATGGGACCTTTTTGTGGGATAGGTTGTCGTGCCCCAGGACCCTGCAAGTAGAATCCTCCAGCGAATAAACACAGTGAACATTCAGGCATGACCAGAATGACCCTGATAGTGTCAGTGGCCCCCTGGAACTCTCTCGGGCATTGGGCCCACACCCCATCCCTTATCTGAAAGAAATTCCACACAAAAGCACCTCCTGCAAACAGGCCTCCACTGGGGCGGGGAGGGGACAAGGGGGGGGTGGCGCGGATCACAGGCTCAAAGTATATCCTGGGCCGGGCCCACCTCGGGTGCAAGATGGCAAACAGGGAACTGGGGGTGGGTGGCAGTGGCAGCCGGGGAAGATGTCCCTGATCGCAGGCCAGGCCTAGGGACCGTACCCGTGCATGAATTTTGTGCACCGGGCCTCTAGTTTTCATAATCAGGAAGCATCTCAAATGATACAAAGCTTCAGAGAGAACATCCCTCCCGAGAGACAAACGTTGGCAGTTTCTGTCCCCTCCAGGGCCTGTGCACACTGACAGGTCAAACAATATCTTCGTTAAGCCTCACTCTGCGGATCCATCATGCAGCTCAGATGAGAGACTGGAGGTTCCAGGACATTAAGTGACTTCCTTCAGGTCCCACAACGCAGGACTAGACTCCAAACCAAAGCCAGACTCCGAACCTAGGACAGGCTCCCTTGCATTGTGATGCCCAGAATCACCCATGGAGACAATGCATCAAATGCTCACACAGGGCATGTGAGTGGTTAGTATAAATGCTCTCAGAGCCACCCTCAGAGCCAGTAGTTGCTGAGCGCAGAACAGCTGAAAGCACAAAATCCCTTCTAGGCAAAATATGTTTGGGCCATTAGGCCAAGAGAAGTGCTCACACCGGGAATTATTAGGCAGAAACTGGTTGATATGGTCTAAGCTTCTGCAGCCATCAGAAGCAGTAGGGAAATCAGGAAGGCACTGGACTTGGCACCAAATCCGAGACCTACCATAGCCTATGTGTTACCTTGAGCAAGTCACTTAACTGCCCTTGGTCTCTGTTCTCATCTGTGAAATGAAGGCAGTGCCGCCTGCCCCATCTACAGGGAGCACTGAGAGGGAATGCTCGGCAGCCGTGTGGTTACTGCCCCGCCCCCTCCACGCGGGGCCGCAGCAGTGTCAGCCCTGGTGTGCCCGTCCTGCTGATAGTGTGGGCCAGAGAAAGCGTCCGCTAAAGCCAGATTAAGGATGTGCCCCGCCAGAATGATGAGTACGGGCAAGTGCTTTTGACCCAAATTCAAACAAGTTTAGTTTCGATGTGACTGCCTTTCTCCACTCCAAAGCGGTGAGCAAACCCTCGGGCTGAGTGGAAAGCCAAATGTGAACGTCCCTGGAGATGCTAATAGAGAGCCCAGGATCTGCCCCCCTGGGTCAGGATCTCAGTGCTCGCTCCTTCCCTGCAGACGTCAGAGTGGAGGGGAGGACCACAAATATCTGCTCCCTTGAGAGGGCTGCTAAAGGGAAACAGAATTCCTAAATGTGTGCAGGCATTATTTTATTTGTGAGGGAAAAGGATTCATGGGGCAAGGTCCTCATTTTAAATTCAAACCAGTGGTGCACTCACCACACTCTGGTCAGACAGAGCACATCCTCACATCCAGTGGTGCTGTGGCCTGTTTATTTTGGTAACTACTGCTCGACTGGCCCCTCCAGTCACCAGAGAAGAGGAAGCTGCTGTGTAATAGGATCCCAGAGCACTGACTGTAGCCCAAGGTCACTCACTGGTGAGTCATGGGGCAGGATCTGTTTTGAAGGCCTGGCTCTTCCTGTCTACCTGCCCCCTGCTCCAGCCCCTCCCAACCCAAACAGGCTGGAGGCAGGAAGACTGAAGTGGCCTCTGGCCAGTTCCCTGTTTCTGTCCCACTACCCTGCACTTCCCCTCACTGGAGTCCCTGTGAGTAAGACACTGCCCCACCACCCTGGCCCCAGCCCTGTCCTTCCCAGCACTCATCCACCCTCCCTGCATAGCCTCTCCCCACTGAGACTTGAGCTTCCAGACAGACTTCCAACACAAGATTCCAACAGGGCCCCCTGGAGTGCCTGGCTGGCCCATCACCAGAGATACCAATGGTCCTAGCCAAGCTGCCTCAGAGGACAGGCCCAGCAGGACCTGGAAGTGCCAATTGCATCAGTCACCACTACTCCGACAGGCTGGCCCTCTGGTTGGCCCTTGAACTTCCAGTGGCAATCATGATTCACGTGACTTCAAACCCCAGACTTCCTCATTCTTCAAAGGTACTTCCCAAGGCTGCTGTCAGTCCTGCCCTTCGCTGCCACACTTGAGAGGCAGAGGGGTTAGTGTGCAGAGGGAATGAGGGGGCCCCCCCTGCTTGGGGCCACTAGAGGTCTGAGCCTATCTCTGGACCTGAGCCCAGGCTGAAGAGCACTGTGAGCAGCTGGCACCCTGGGAAGTCGAAAAACTCAGGATGGAATCATTCGAGGCAGCCTGCATTTGCTAAAGCCTCCGGGGCTCTGCAAGTGACAGATCTTGCCTCAAGATCACCAACTTGAGCCGGAACACACCGAGATGATGAGGAATAAAAAGCACAGCTTGGGCTGGGCTTGTGAGAAAAACTCAACTAGAATGGCGAAGTAAAAAGCCGTGGACAGCTTTGACAAAAGGGAAAGAAGCTGGAGGGCACTAAGGTGCAAGGTAAGAGTGGAGGTCATGCCATGGAGATGAGCTGTGTGGCCTCGGGCAAGTCACTTGACCTCCCTGAACCTAAGACCACTGTGAGGTGGTGGTGATGACAGTACCAAATGAAGGTGCTGTTTAGGAGAAACTAAAGGCAGGCGTGAAGTGTGCTGAGCACAATGCCTGGCACGCAGGGGGCTGAGAAACAGGAAGGTACAGCTCCAAAGCCTGCTGGCCCAGCTCACTCCCTGTCACCTGCAGAGACTTGGCAGAGTCTGTTCTCCCGTTGGAAGTATCTACAGGCACCAGACTGACTTCCATGCTAGGACACCTGTTAAGTCCTGAGGATCAGCACAATCACACAGGACAGCACGTCTAAAGGCCCACTGAGTACCAAAACCAACCACTACAGAGAAAGGGGAGAAGCAGAGCCATCAGAAGCAAATTATCAACTCTCTTATGAATGGACAGCAAGTATTCCTAGCTTGCAATGGCCAAGGAGATGGCCACAAGTCGAAACTGTCCCTGGGTTAAGATCCCTAAACACATGAGCAAATGTAAAGGTTAAGGCAGTGGTTCGCAACCTGGGCTGCACATTAGAATCACCTGAGAATCTTCTTAAAATCCTGATTTCTGGGCCTCATCCTCCGGAAATTCTGTTTCTTTGTTATGGGGTGGGGCCCCAACATGAGTAACAAAGAAACAGAATTTCCGGAGGATGAGGTCCAGAAATCAGGATTTTAAAAAGATTCCCAGGTGATTCTAATGTGCAGCCAAGGTTGAGAACCATTGGGTTAAGGCAATGTGCTTTCGCAACCTGGGCATGTGCCCTTGACCAGAATCAAACCTGGGACCCTTTAGTCCGCAGGCCAACGCTCTATCCACTGAGCCAAACCAGCTAGGGCGGCAATGTGCTTTCATATATATAAAAATATATATGTGAACAAAGAAGAACCTGCACCAAGAATTTATTTTTATTTTTTACATGTTTTGACAAGGATGTACACCAGTGATGGTGAACCTTTTGAGCTCGGCGTGTCAGCATTTTGAAAAACCCTAACTTAATTCTGGTGCCGTGCCACATACAGAAATTTTTTGATATTTGCAACCATAGTAAAACAAAGATTTATATTTTTGATATTTATGTTATATATTTAGATGCCATTTAACAAAGAAAAATCAACCAAAAAATGAGTTCACGTGTCACCTCTGACATGTGTCATAGGTTCACCATCACTGATGTACACCAAAGCAGAATAACCCTGAGATCATTCCTATGACAGCTAAAATAAAGGATAAGAAAGATAAATGAGACAGTATCACTTTATACCGAGTCAATAGATGAGGCAGGCGCAGCTATGTCACTCCCAGCTGTGTGGCCCTGAAGAAATGTGACTTCACTTCTCTGAGACACAGCCTCCTGGACTTCTGAAATAAGGACCGCGGATCACCCTGCCTCTCCCCTCACACGAACTTCATGAGCCTCCCTAGGAATGAGCTGAAAGGGAGAAGCACTAGGAACTCTCTCCCAGTTGGTAGGTGACACCAAGCTCTTAAAACACTGAAACACCAGGGGTCAAGTGCCAAGGTCTGGATGAAGTGGTGGAAGGTGGCAGCTGAGCTTCAAAGACGGCAAGTGAGGGAAAAAGCATCCAGATTCAACTCCAGCTTGATGGCCTATCTCCATCAGCTACACGCCAGAGAAAAAGCTGCGTGTCAAGGGCCTCCATCGTGTGCATAACTTCTGTCTTAATGAGCCAACCCAGCGAAAACTATCATCAGGAAAGAACCTGGAAACAAACTAGAAGCCCCATCCTGGTCTCTAAATCATTCTAAAACCTCAAATACGAGAGAGAGAGAGAGAGAGAGAGAGAGAGAGAGAGAGAGAGAGAGAGAACAGAGAACTCTCAGAGAAAGACGTTAGGCCACAACGACACAGCTTTACAGCCTAGACCTGCAAAAAGTGGTATAAGATCCAAGGACAGAGAACTTGACCGTTTCACCACACCCAGTGTCTGAGTCCTTAAAGAGACGGCGTGAAGATATCTCCAGGAAGGGCCTCTGAGACATGGCACAGCAGACAGCTGGAAGACATCACAGCCAGAGAGTGGCACAGGGAGAAAATAGAAAGACCTTCAAGAATGGTTCAAAGTGCCCTGACCAGTTTGGCTCAGTGGATAGAGCGTTGGCCTGCGGACTGGGGGGTCCCAGGTTCAATTCTGGTCAAGGGCATGTACCTTGGTTGTGGGCACATCCCCAGTAGGCGGTGTGCAGGAGGCAGCTGATAGATGTTTCTCTCTCATCGATGTTTCTAACTCTCTATCCCTCTCCCTTCCTCTATGTAAAAAATCAATAAAATATATATATTATTTTAAAAAGAATGGTTCAAAAGACCGTGGGGATGAGGAACTGTGCTGGGACCAAGGGTAGAGTGGGGTCCACTGACTGTTTTCCCGGTAAAAGCCAGGCAGTGCAATCCTGCGCTCACACTGCATAGCCTGTACCCTCCCTGCTGGACACAGAGCTGGGCTCCCTGGGACAGCAGGCACCCCACCATCCCCGCCCCAGCAGGCTGTGGCCTCCCTGTGTCCACAGTAAGGAGACCAGTCCCTGTCTCTTTCCCCTTTCCTTTTCCTCTGCACACCAGGCTGAGCAAAGAAACCTCACCTCCCAGGCGCATGGTTCTGAGAGCCAAGGTCCAACTGTTACTGAGGCTGGAACCGACTCCTGGTTATCTAAAATGCCAGATTCCCTTTTCCTAGAATAAAAACCCAACTACTGTAGAATTTGAAAATATACTTTAAAATCTAAGCAGATTAAAAGTTTTTTTCTCCATCAATCAGCTGACACGAAGAAACCTCCCCGCATCCCAGAGATTGCTTAGCCAGCTTTAATGCCCTGCGTCCTTATCTTTTCTCCGTATACCGCGCCCTTCCTCGGGCAGAATCCTCAAGAGCAGACGTCTATGAGCATGGCCTGAAAAGGAGGTGCTTGGCTGAACATCTAATTAACGAGGGGACGAACCACCAGGCAGCCAAGGGGCTGTTTCCTTCCACCAAGTCCTGCCCTGGCTGTTAGCTCTCCAGCCACACCCCATTCTGCTCGCTACCGAGGAGCCCCGAGGAGCCCCGGTCGCCCGGGAAGAAGAGGCCCCGGCGCGGCGGCCTTACCTTTCAGCAGGTCCGGATGCACATAGCCCAGTACGTCGGAGACCCCCAGCTCCTGGCGGGAACAGGTGCCACCGTGGATGTGCAACCAGGCAGGCTCGGCGAGGGCAGTGCACAGCGCCGTGATGGACAA
>NW_006297281.1:1743492-1759036 GCF_000327345.1 Myotis davidii | reverse complement strand
GCCGTCGCTCCGCGGTCGCTGCTGCTCGCCGCCGACTTCAGGGGGGCGCAGAGTCTGCCTGTTCCAGGGAGGACGCAGGTGAGGAACCGTAGGGCTGCCAGGGCGGACACCGGAGGCTGGGGGAGTGGCACCTGGGGCCGAGCGGAGACCCGAGGGCTGCGGGATTCAGGGGCGGAGACGGCGACTGGGTGCCTGGAATGGAGGCGCGGAATGAGGACCCGGAGAGGATTGGGCTGGAGGGCGAGGGTATGGGCTACTGATGGGAGAGAGACCGGACCCGGAGTCTCAGCCAGAGGGTTCCAAGTGGGGAGGACCAGGCTGAGCCGCAGGGATCGACCTCTGCCCAGAAAAGACCCTTCCCACGCCGATCGCTGCTCCTCACCGGTCAGCAGGCCTCAAGGGTGGCGCCGCTCGTCCCGTCCTCAGCTGCCCGGGCAAAGCGATCCAGGCCCTGACCCACTACTCCCGGACCAATCCGGGTCCGACCCACTTCCGCTTCCTCTGCCTCTGCCTCTGCCTCGGCCTCCGCCTCCTCCGGCTCCCCGCCCTGTCCCCGCTCGCGTCATAGTCCAGAGCACCACAGCCTCTCTACTGCCTCACGGGACTGGTAGTTCGAAACGGTACCGCGACGCTTTATGCTGGAGTGGGAGGTCGACTACAACTCCCAGGGGGCAGCGCGGCCGCATTAGCGGGCACTTCAGTTCCCAGGTCGACCGGGATTCTCGGGCGGAAGTGGCCGGACCGGCGGTCCTAGGAGGCAGAATCGGGTCCCGGAATCTGCACAGTGGAGCCTGCCGTGGGGACGCGCCCAACTCCTCGTACTGCGTCGGGTCGCCATGAAGGACTCGCTGGTGCTGCTGGGCCGTGTCCCGGCGCACCCGGACTCGCGCTGCTGGTTCCTGGCCTGGAACCCCACGGGAACCCTGCTAGCCTCGTGCGGGGGCGACCGTAGAGTCCGCATCTGGGGCACCGAGGGTAAGGCTCGGCCTGGGCGCGCGACCCCGCCGCCGGGCGTTCCGCGTGCGTACTATGCAGGTGCTGTGCTGAGGGTGAGTCCAGGGGTTTTGGGGGGGCGGAGAAGCCACCTCGAGATGGACTTTAGTCACTCCTAGAAAGACTTTTCAGGCAAGTACTAGAAGCCAAAACGTCAGCGGACAGCCTGGAACTGTGGAGGAAATTGTGATAGTTGCTGGGGCAGGAGACCGATTAGAAAAGGGCTGTGAAAAGTAGCCTGCAGAGTAATTTGCGATGACGGTAAAGTTTAAATTTTATTCGGCAGCCTTTGACTGTGTGTGTGTGTGTGTGTGTGCGCGCGCGCGCGAGTACTTTATTGGTTTGAGAGAGGGAGAAACACCAGTGATGAGAACCATTGATCAGTTGCCTTTTGCACGCCCCAAACTAGGGATTGAGCCTGCAACCCAGGCATGTGCCCCAGCCATGGTATTGATCCGTGACCTCCTGGTTCATAGGTGGACTCTCAGCCACGGAGCCACGCTGGCTGGGCAGCCTTTGATCATTTTAAATTAGGTGATGCCTCCAGAGGAAGTAGGTCAGGTACTTCTTCCTAAAAGCATATTGTTAAATGTGCCCATTGAGCTTGGCTTCAGTGTCAGATGACAGTGATAGTGTTTCAGTGTCTTCTTGTGCGCTCAGCCCCAGTGCCTGGCCTGGCCTCTACTTTTAGGTGACAACTGGATCTGCAAATCTGTCCTTTCTGAAGGCCACCAGCGCACTGTGCGGAAGGTGGCCTGGTCTCCCTGCGGCAATTACCTGGCCTCTGCCAGTTTTGATGCCACCACTTGTATTTGGAAGAAGAATCAGGATGACTTTGAGGTAACCAGACTGGATGGGACCAGGATCATTGCAATTTGCTCCCCAGAACTGGTTCAGGAACTTGAACCAACCTGGGCCAATGGTCTATCCAAGGGTCTTAAATGCCATTGATGCTTGTCCCTCTTCCCTTCTCACAGTGTGTGACCACTCTGGAAGGACATGAAAATGAGGTCAAGTCAGTGGCCTGGGCCCCATCTGGCAACCTCCTTGCTACCTGCAGCCGAGATAAGAGTGTGTGGGTCTGGGAAGGTGAGTCTAGGTCCCTCCTGGTGCAGTTGGGAGCCAGCAGACAGATAATCTGCTACGTGACCCTCACAAGGTCAGCTTGTGGGCTCCTGTTTGTTTTCCCACAGTTGACGAAGAAGATGAGTATGAATGTGTCAGTGTCCTCAATTCCCATACGCAGGATGTCAAGCATGTGGTCTGGCACCCAAGCCAGGAGGTAACAGTCTGGCAAAGTATCTCGGTGGGAAGGAATTCAGGTATGGAGGGGGTGCCCAGCCCCCCTCTGCTTGTCAGCCTCAGCTGGCTTTCAAAGAGATCACTACCTGTGGCCAAAAGACATTTGTCCCCGTTATAAAGAAGCTCCCTGGGACTGTCCTGTCCTAGCAGGGGGAGGTATTGGAGCCACAGGCACTTCCTGGGCCGTAAGTGCTGTGCTTTCCCCATGTCCCCAGCTGTTAGCCTCTGCCAGCTATGATGACACGGTGAAGCTATACCGGGAGGAAGAGGACGACTGGGTGTGCTGTGCCACCCTTGAGGGTCATGAATCCACCGTGTGGAGCTTGGCCTTTGACCCCAGTGGCCAGCGTCTGGCGTCTTGCAGTGATGACCGTACCGTGCGCATCTGGCGCCAGTACCTACCAGGCAATGAGCAAGGTGAGGGGCCAGGCACAGAGCTAAGAAGACTCCTCTCTAAGAGGTTGACAGTCTGGCTGAGACCCAGATGAAGCACAGCAAACGGGTAGAAGGGGAGACATGCCATGAGAGAGCACCGGAGATGGAAGAAGCAGGGAAGGCTACGTAGAAGGGCTGTTTCATCGGAACTTGAAAGGATGTGTAGGATTTTACAAGAAGAGAACTCTGGGTGAGAACAGAACAGCATGAGCAAAGGCATTAAAGATGGGAAAGCCTAGATCTCACAGGAGCAGTGCTTCCTTTAGGTGAAGCATGAGGTGTATAAAGGGTTTGGGGGGAAATAAGGTGGGTTGGGCTGGCTGGTGGGTGGCCTTCAAAGGCAGACTAACCAGTCTGCAACAAAAGTTTTTTTTAGAGAACAGCACATTTCCTTCTCAGAATTCTGAAAAAAATACCAGTCTGGCCATAGTATGTGAGGCAGAGCCATGAGAGTGGGGACAGAGAAATGAAGATGGGGACTCATGATTGAGGGTGAGGGTAAGCAAGGGCAAATTAGAATCTCTGCAGTGAGGCATTTAGACCCCTGAGGTGCCTGGGACACAGATGTGCCTTGGACTCAAGAGAAGTCTGTCATGCAGGGGTGGCGTGCAGCGGCTCTGACCCCAGCTGGAAATGTATCTGCACTTTGTCAGGCTTCCACTCCAGGACCATCTACGACATTGCTTGGTAATGCCTCCATCTCGCTTCCCCATCTCCACTCCGCTCCCCAATTTGGAGACATTTTAGAGAACTCAGACCATGTGCTGCTCTCTGCCCCCTTTGGTAGTTCTAGCCCTAAGAATCTATCCCTAGATAATGAAATCTAATCCTAAATAATGAAGAGTTGATGTGCCTCTAAGCTTTATTTACATTAACAAACATTTGGGAGTAACAAAAACAGGCTTAAGTGTGGTAAAATTCAATGGCCTGATATACTACTTTTAAAAAATGATTAAGCAAAGTTCATGATGACAAAGGAAATTGCTTATGCAAAGTGACCAAAGTGTAATTCAGTATCTTACTTAGTTTTTTAGGTTAATTGTATTGGGGGAAACCTGGATGGCAGCACTTGAATGCTTAGTGGGTGATGTCTGTGGCTATACATTAATTAGGGGAACTCTTCAATAAGACACGCTAGCTGAAGCCAGACGTTTGGGAAGAAGCCAGCCAGGGCCTATAAAATCAGCATCCTCTACTAACCTGCTGGGCTGGGGAGGGAGGGGCCACCAGCACAATCACTGATGCATGTGTTCCTCCCAGGTGTTCGCTGACAGGGGCCCTGGCTACAGCTTGTGGGGACGATGCCATCCGAGTGTTTGAGGAGGACCCCGGCTCAGATCCGCAGCAGCCCACCTTCTCCCTGACAGCGCACTTGCCTCAGGCCCACTCCCAGGATGTCAACTGTGTAGCCTGGAACCCCAAGGAGCGGGGGCTTCTGGCCTCCTGCAGTGATGATGGGGAGATGGCCTTCTGGAAGTATCAGCGGCTTGACGGCCTCTGAGCCACCTTGACTTTGGACGGAATTATGGTTCCCCCCAAAATGTCATTAAGACTTTTCTAGCCCAAGAAGACCTGGAAGAGCAGCCTGGCCTTCCTTTAACTTGGCTCTCCCGTTCAGATCTGGGTAGACGTGCGGAGCCATATGACTACTCACTCCTTCCCACGTTGACATGGGCCCTTGGTGAAGAACTGTGGAAGAACAGTACCTTGTAGTTATGCCACGGATTTTGCTTCCCTTCAGGACACAGTGCTAAAGTTTGCGGGGTGAATATACTACTTATAATCACCATGTTTATATATCAGAGGCACATATCTCAGACCTTTCTGAAATTATAAGCCTTATAGAAATAATCCATCTGAGTCCCAAGTCCTATGTATATTATTAGGACATTCATAATTTAAAACATTTCCATGGTGAATCCCTTTCTGAAATAGGTCCTGCCTTCCTGATTTCTGACGAAGTCCTTGCATTTAAGACATTCACTCAGTACTGAAGATTTTCTGATGTAGGCTAGTTTAGAGTAAGACATCTCTGCTTTCCCTTAGGAACCTTTGTGTATTTTCTATGCCTTCCGGGGAATGCCAAAAAAATAGGGAAGGGTGTGACATCTAAAAGGGAGAATTATTATTGGCCATAGGCCATGCATTCTCAATGGGGCTGAAAATTGGCTCTTCGATGAAGGACAGAAAAATCTTATAGACAATGATTTGTGGTCTTCTAAAGGACTTTAGTACACAACATGCAGTGTATCTATGGTATTAAATTTTCATGGTGAAGGCAAGTAGGCAAAAGATGTCTGATATAGCCCTGCTGGTTGCTCAGTGGTTAGAGCGTCAGCCTATGAACTACAGACCACTGGTGGTCCGTGAGGTCCAAAAGGTTGGCGACCACTGGACTAAAAGGTCCCAGGTTCTATTCCAGGGGTGGGCAAACTTTTTGACTCGAGGGCCACAATGGGTTCTTAAACTGGACCGGAGGGCCGGAACAAAAGCATGGATGGAGTGTTTGTGTGAACTAATATAAATTCAAAGTAAACATTACATAAAAGGGTACAGTCTTTTTTTTCAATAGTTTTATTCATTTCAAATGGGCCGGATCCGGCCCATGGGCCGTAGTTTGCCCACGGCTGTTCTATTCCCAGCCAAGGGCACATACTTGGGTTACAAGTTCTCCAGCCTTGGTAGGAGCACGTATGGGAGACAACCAACCAATGTGTCTCACGTCGATGTTTCTCTCCCCTTCTTCCTCCTTTCCACTCTCTAAAAAACGATGGAAAAAATATCCTTGGATGAGGATTTTTTTTTTTTAAATATATTTTATTGATTTTTCACAGAGAGGAAGGGAGAGAGATAGAGAGTTAGAAACATCGATGAGAGAGAGACATCGATCAGCTGCCTCCTGCACACCTCCCACTGGAGATGTGCCCGCAACCCAGGTACATGCCCTTGACCGGAATTGAACCCGGGACCTTTCAGTCCGCAGGCTGACGCTCTATCCACTGAGCCAAACCGGTTTTGGCTGGATGAGGATTTTTTAAAAAAATAGATGTCTGATACAGCTCTTGAAGAGGGTGATGAAAAAAAGGTGGTGAATACTGCCATGGGCGATCAGTTCTGTCATCTCAAGTTCTTTTGTCATTTCCATATGGGTTTTGACTTGAGGACAGTTCCCCAAAGCTATAGCCTTCATTAATTTTTTACACAACAGAAATACTGACAGACTCAAGTGGCAGACAGAGCAGTACCAACCCAAGCGCCTGGAGGTTGTGTCCGAGAGGTCAGCTGTTGGCATGTTGGCAGGAACCACGGCAGTGGCACCAACTAGTAGTTATAGTTTGGGGTTTTCTTTCTCTCTCTTTTTTTTTTAAATCATCATCTGAGGATATTTTTCCCATTATTTTTTTAGCAAGAATGGGAGTGGGAGAGAGAGAGAAACATCAATATGAGAGACACATTGGTTGCCTCCTGTGTGCGCTCCGACCAACTAGGGCCAGGGATGGAACCTGCAACCCAGGTACATGCCCTTGACCAGAATCGAACCTGTGACCATTTGGTGTGTGGGTTGGAGGTCTAACCACTGAGTATACCAGCCAGGGCTGTAGTAGTCTTCAGTGCCTTGCCCTCACAGCAGTATTGTCAACTTCACTTAGAAATGTCCTTCAAGAACAAATACAGGCTATAAGATCTTGACCCTTGGGAAACGATGGCAATGGCAGCATGCAGAAGCACAGAGGTCTGTCTTAAGGAAAAGCAGATGTGTAGCTGAGCGAGCTATGTATCATTTTTACTTAAAAGAAGTAGCAAATTGTGGTATCAAAATTTGGCTACTTGGCCTATGATTTCTAGGAAATGAAAGCCTTTCACTTCAAGGGCAACTGATAGCATTGCCAATGATCAAGCTTTCAAGCAAAAATTTGAATTTTGGAAAACTTGCATAGCCACCATGAGCTTGCCATCTTCCCAATTCTTACTCTCCTGATGAGACTGGTAGTGATACCAACAAATGTGACTTGTAGGATGAAATATGTTGACATATGTCTGCCTGATTAAGTGAATCAGCATTTTCCAAATGATTAATGCATGATGTTACAGAATCACTCATGGGTAAGAGGTAAGAGAGACTGTAGGTCTTAACATAACGGTACAAGAAGCTCATTGGTAAGGTTTCAGACTCCACATTGCATCTAAGAAACTATCACTTACAGAGTCTCACTGTAGCATTGAATAGCCACAACTTCCTGAAATGGCTATAAAAACTTCAACTGCTTATGTGTATAGTCAGCTTTACTTCAATTTAAATAACACACAATTGACGCAACTACAAGAATCCTTGTCTTCTATTTAATCAGAGGAATGAGATTTTTAAAAGTGTCACAGGTCACTCTTTACCCTGGATTTGCTTTGGAAGTAATGTTTTTATTGATTTTAGAGAGGGAGAGAAAAACATCAGTCGGATACCTCCCTGTAGCACCCTCACCAGGAACTAACCCACAAGCTAGTATGTACCCTGACCAGGAATCAAACCAGTGACACGCACGGGATGATGCTCAACCTCAAACAGCCACACTGGCCAGGACTTTTTTTTTTTTTTTTTTTTAATATATTTTATTGAGTTTTTACAGAGAGGAAAGGAGAGAGATAGAGAGTCAGAAACATCGATGAGAGAGGAACATCGATCAGCTGCCTCCTGCACATCTCCCACTGGGGATGTGCCCACAACCAAGGTACATGCCCTTGACCGGAATCGAACCTGGGACCTTTCAGTCTGCAGGCCGACGCTCTATCCACTGAGCCAAACCGGTTTCGGCAGGACTTTTTATTTTTAATATAGTAAATACCAGTGGATAACCTCTGGGGTTCTTAATTTTTATAGTGTAAAGGGTTCCCAAGATCTAAGGAAAATATCCTTGAGAATCATCTAATGTTATACAGTTATTCCTCAAGAGCAGAAGGCAAGAATTTGGAGTAGAAAGCTTGTAGATCTGGAACACAGTATCAGTGTACCCAGTTGGTACATTTCAGTCCCTCCTGTGCTGCCTCCTTGGGGGACGGCGGGGAGAGAGTCTACAGATCTTGAGAAATTTCTAACCTTGGATCTGCCCCTGCAGCTGTGTTAGTTCCTGCAGTGATGGTGATATCCGGGTAGCAAGAGATGGGGGCAGGTATACTGACCAAAGAGAAGTTACCTAACCCCTCCTCCACACTGGCTGAAATGGCTGCCTGTGACAGCCCAACAAACAGCCTTGTCCTCCAGAAGTATTCCTTCTAAGCGAGTTCAGTGGTTAAAAAAATAAATATTTTTGGCCATGGGGCCTTAGGTTAGCAAAAGGAAATTTAATTTGGAATCACTGGAACAACAAATGGTTTCTTCAACTTGTTTTATTAGAATGATTGTGTAATCAAAGAACTACCAAGAACATGCATAAAAATGCTGTACAGTTTATGCTTAACAGCTACACAACACCTGCAGACACTGGATCCAAAGTTTGGATGGCAAGGTAGCAAGTGGAAAACTGGAGGTGGGCTGGGACGGCACCTGCACTGACTGCCAGTTCTCCCAGCCAACAGACCTGGTCTCCATAGCTGTGATCCCGTTCAAATGTACAAGTTTCAACTCTATGCAAAGGCAAAGGCCTCTGCACTCAATCCGAGTCGCTGTCTGTCTCAGCTTCTTTCACATCCACACTGAATTTGTATTCCTGGTCACATCCCATGTAAGCATCACTCATGAAGTACAGAGTGTAGTTGTGGGCACCAGTGGCCGGGGCTACAAAGTCAAGCTTCACCTAGAGAGAGCAGGCAGGAATCAGGGTGAGCAGGACACAGGGAGAGTGCTCCCGCCTGCCTGTCTATCTCAGAACAATTCCTGGGCCAGTGGACACTCACCTTGGCCTTCTGCTGCAGGGTCAGCCTCTTGATGGAGATGAGGCTATTGGACTTGGCATCTCCGATCACCACCCACCAGCCCTCTTCACGTTTCTGCAGTGACCAAAAGCCAAGAATTTCAGCACATAAAAGTTGACAGCTATGCAATACTTTGAACAATAAAGACTTTAAAAAATAAAATAAAGTGAAACTTGACAGCCAAGAGACCATGAGAATGGTTACAAAAGTAGGAAGACAAAAACCAGATAGAAAACTTTCTAAAATCTCCTCATGAAATATAATTTGATAAAACAGTTCATTTGCCCTAGCCGGCTTGGCTCAGTGGATAGAGCGTCAGCCTGCGGACTGAAGGGTCCCAGGTTCGATTCCAGCCAAGGGCACATGCCTGGGTTGCGGGCTCGTTCCCTAGTGGGGGGGAGGGGTGCTGGAGGCAGCCAATCAATGATTCTCTCTAATCATTGATATTTCTATCTCCTTCTCCCTTCTCTGAAATCAATAAAGAAATATATTAAACACACACACACACACACACAAAAACTGAGTTCATTTGAGATACCTTGTAACAGTTTCAAAATCTAAGTAGCAAATGGACTCATTTTTTTGGTTCTGGCCCTTCTCCATTCAGTACTTGCCCTGCATCCAAGATTCCAGTGTCAGAGATCGAGACTCTCTGGCCTGGCAGCTTTGAGCCCTTCAGACACCCCTTTAAGGCACATGTGCCACACTGACTGATACATAAATGGGGAGAGGAGCCTGCCGCAAAGAGCATCTATCAAGACACCTGCTGCCACTCCACTGTGAGAAAGCGCAAGAATTCCAGATCCCAGCATCATCCCTCAGCATATTAAACCAGTTTGTAAAATTAAACTTAGTATATCTGGTTTCTGCTTTTAATCTTTAAAAGCATATCCTGTCCTGACCAGTTTGGCTCAGTGGATTAGAGCGTCGGCCTGCGAACTGAAGGGTCCCAGGTTTGATTCTGGTCAAGGGCATGTACCTTGGTTGCAGGCACTTCCCCAGTAGGGGGTGTGCAGGAGGCAGCTGATCGATGTTTCTCTCTCATCGATGTTTCTAACTCTCTGCCTCTCTCCATTCCTCTCTATGAAAAATCAATAAAATGTATTTTAAAAAACACAAACACATCCTAGCCCTAGCTGGTTTGGTTCAGTGGTTTTGCCTGCAAACTAGGGTCCTGGGTTCAATTCTGGTCAAGGGCACATGCCCAGGTTGTGGGCTCGATCCCTCCTAGTAGGGGGCGTGCGGGAGGCAGCCAATCAAAGATTCTTTCTCATCACTGATGTTTCTGTCTCTCCCTCTCCCTTCCTCTCTAAAATCAATTAAAACAAACACACATCCTGGAACCATTTAATTTAAGGTTAAAGACAAATATGTTTTAACAATCACAGATTGGCAAGACTGTTCAACTGGTATTTTTAACAACGACCAGTCATCTTAACTGTCTTAAGGCAAAAAAACATCAACGGCCCTAGCAATTTGGCTCAGTGGATAGAGCATTGGCCTACGGACTGAAGGGTCCCAGGTTCCATTCCAGTTAAGGGCACATATCATGGTTGGGGCGTGTGCAGGAAGCAACCAATCAATATGTCCCTCTCACTACGGACTGAATGTCTCTCCCCCTCAAAAAAACAAAACAAAACAAAAAAAAACATGTCCCCATTAATTCTCAGTATATGCTTCATGACTTCATCATTACTCTAAACGTCTCTCCCCAGTGACAGTGCACCCTTGTACTCTGACTCTACCAGTGGACAAATGGCCTCCAGTAGACATCTGGAAAAGCCAGCTACCAGGACATACCTGTGGGAAGAGAGGTGCAATCACGGGACCTGTGACTTCCTCCTCTCGCTCCAGCTGTACCAGCACCACAACCGGCCCACCACTGGTGGGGAGAAAAGCAGGGTAGCACATCAGCACCAGGACAGTGGAATCACAGCACATCAGCAGTAACCCCAGGGCAGGGCACCTGGCCCTCTGACTCACCTGCGGATGCCGTCCTTATCCACCACCTCGTAAGAGAGCTCAATATTAGGGTAGCGGTTGCAGAAGCGGGCCACGTCTGCCATCTGGCCATCAGACAGCTGAAGCAGCGCATTTCGCTCTTCATCCTCCATCTCCATGATGTCAAAAACACTCTCCACTCCCTGCAGTGGGCACCCAGAGGTCGGGAAGAGAGAACACTTGCTAACAACAAATGAAATGGCTCCAAGTGGCTAATTCCCATCCTACCCTATCAGACACCTACAGACACGGCTTCACAGAGCACAGACGCATGCGTCAGGCTCTCTAGCATCTCAGTGAATAGCACCTTCAGAGAAACCAGACAGAACTAGAAGTCTCCCCTCCTGTGACTCACTGCCTCACCCCAAGTCCAGGACACTCAGCTCTCAGTCTCACCTTGTCTGTGCAGCGTTTGATGTGCTCTGAGGTGAAGTGTGGCAGCTGCTTCAGGTATGAGTCCTTGGACCACATGGCTTGGGTGACCATCTGGGCCAGTTCCATGGCTGCCAGAGCAGGACTGAGCCACCCATTGCTGGAGAGGACATCTACACAGGCCTGGATGAGCCGGATCGCCTGCATAGGGGAGGAGCACGAGAGCAGGTAGGGTTGAAACTGCTACTTCACAGGCCCCTACGGGTCCTCCCGACCACACCCACACGGCACTGAGTCTACCTTGCTAAGGATCTCCTCGGTATCCGACTGCAGCTCAGCACTCAGCTGCATGCGGGACAGGTGAGCCTGCAGGAGCAGGTTGGTCTTGACATGTGGGTCATTAAACTTAGGGTTGTTCAGCTTGTGCGGGACCTTCTGAGCCAACTGGAAAGCACAAGAAAAATAGCCGGTGATGAACAAGCGACCCAGCCCGAGACCAGCTCTCAGGCCCAAGGCACCATCCATCCCAAGCTCACAACCCCTCAAAACTCAGAGGGTGGCGGTGGAGGTGGGTGACAGGGGTGTGGTGGGATTTTCCTGTGTTGACAGATCTGTGTGCTCTGGGCACATGGGCCCTTCTCCTGAAGCCAAGGTGTCCTCACCTGCCGCAGGAGGTTGTCCTCATGGTGCCGGATGGGGATGTTCTCGTACTCAGCCGCGTTGGAGATGATCTCGATGAGCCCCCGCACCTTGGTCTTGGCATTCAGGGACATGCTGAAGAGCTCTGACAGACACAGATTTGGGAAGAGTCAGAAGCAGCAGAAAGGAGCAGGGAAGAGAGTTCACTGCCTGGGCACTTCTGCCCTGGCCTGCAGTACATCCCTCTAACAGACTCTGGCACTAGAAGCCTGTCATCTCCTCCCGGGGAGCTGCACCCCTTCGGAGCGGGGCTCCCCACAGACAGCAGCTTTCCCGACCCCTCACCTATGGTTGTGTAGTTGATGTAATAGTAGGCGGCGATCATGCCCAGGTTCAAAGGTGCCACGTCCATCTCGTCCTCTATGCTGATGCACTTGGACTGCTCCAGGTCACTCAGGGTCTGCTCCACCAGCTCCGACAAGTGGTCAGACAGGTGGCGGTGGGAGATGCCTGTGAAGGAGAGTGGTTGGTGAGGAGTTGCAGGGAGACGGCCAGCGAGGGCTGAGAAAACCACAGAAGCACAGTGTGCTCCAAGGTGTGCTGACCCTGCAGGTTGTAGTAGTTGGGGTTCTGTGTCATGCGGCGGTACAGAAAGGTCCAGGTGAGGTAGTCCACGGCGTCCTGCTTGTTCTCAATGGTCTTGGTGACAATCTCAGCGTTGAAGTGGTCATGCATGCAGTGGTCCAGGTGAGACTCCACTGGCAAGGGCTCGTATAAGAACTTCTTGAAGAAATCCTGTGGGTTGGGGAGGGGAGATAATACTAGTCAATGACACCCTGGTCACAAAGAAGAGAGGGACCTTGTGTGACAGACACAGCCAACAACAAAATGGAGGAAAGCAGCTGCAAACAAGTAAACTAAGTCCGCACAGGAATGTTTGCCTGTTCCCACTGGCATCAGCCGTTACTCTCACAACGGGACAGGGATACACAGAGTTGTGCAAGCTGAGCAGCACAGGAGGAAGAGGAAGATGGAACCAGCCAGACGAAGACCAAGGACACAAGAGCTCCAAAAACAAAAGGCTACAAAATTCTTTGGGGCTGAAAGGCTTATAACAAAGCAAGGTGGGCAATAACAGAAGCAGCTGACAGAAAGAATGGAGTAACTAAAACCTCCATGAGAAGAGGAAAGCCTGTGTTCAGAGGCCAGGACTGACCTTTTTGGAGCCCTGGCACATGATGACACAGCGCCCCTCGTCATCCTGCAGAGGTCGGTTGGCATGCCCCACCATCTGAAGTACGTCATAGATGGGGTAGTCCACGTACCTGGTGAGAGAGGGGACAGAGGCAGAGTGCATCAACACAGGGACCTCACAGGAGGCTGTCCCTCCCCGACGTCAGAATAAAATGCAAACATGGGGAGACCTGGGCACATCACAGCAAACACTGGGTCTATGACTTTCTGTGCTGAGGCACCAGTTTCACTTGCAGTTTTCGAGTTGTGACTTTTTTGCTCAGGGTTCTTGATTCAAAGCTACAAACCCATCTAATGGCAAAAGCAAAATAACTTTCTAATGAAAAGATCACATGTGTAAGTCAAGCTGCCCAAACTTAACAGCTGTGTATTTCATAAGTTATCAAGTCACCTGACTTAAGTCCAAGCCTACAAGTAGGTTCAGTCATTAAAAGTAAAACTCATTTCAAAAGCAATCTGCATTTCGGGAAATATTATTACCGAGTTAAATTATTTGAGCTTTTTCTGAGAAAAAGCAAATCATCTACTCCTTGTCACCCCAAGAATACGTGACCTGGACCAAGTCACTTTCCCAACCTACAGAACAGGTTTAACTACATAATCCCTAAGGTTCCTTGTGGCTAAAACTCTCTGGTTCTCCTCTTTTTCTTTTTTAAGAAAGATTTAACAAACTGTTTAATACACTAATGACTACAATCATGTTTCAAATAGATGCTATAAAGCTGTGTTGTATCATGGTCCCTGGTCCTCCTCTTACTGCAGCCCGGAGGATGGCTGTAAGAGCCAATGTAAGCCCATGTTCTGAGACCGAAAACTCTCCCCAAAACTGGGCTGAACTGGAACTCAGCTGGCTGTCGATGGCCCCAACACCTTTCCTCCATAACAGCTAGTTCCTGGATTTGCAGGTGCCCTGTCCATTTTGCGAAAGGCTCCCCTAGCGCCGAGCACAGTGGGACTCACGCGTGAATCTTGCCATTGTAGTACTGGGTGTCCATGATGATCACCAGGTGGGCGGCCACGCTCATGCCCCAGCAGAGACTCCGAGAAGCGACCACCACCTGGATGGCCCCTGCGCAGAGGGGAGGAGAAGACTGAGTGCAGGGCTCCCTAGCTGAGGCAAGTGTTTACCTGGTTTCAGAAACCAGAGCAAAGCTTGCTGGGAACAAAGTCTGATATGACTAAGAAGGCACATGCAGTACTACAGGAGGTGGCTCCTGACAGCGTCACCTGCTTGGGGGACTATCCTAGAGGCAAGGAAGAACCCTGAAACAAGATTCCCAGACCAGGGAAAGCTAGGCTTAGACGCCTGCTTAACTGGCCCTGCTCACTGGGCAGTGCCAACTCAACCATGAGCTGGCTCAGTCTATGGCAACAAAACTTAAGTGTGCCCCAAACCAGACAGACTCAAGGCTTCAATCTGATAAGAAGCGATTCTGGCAGGCCCATCTCCCCTGAAGCTCCACCACTGCCAAAATGGTAATACCATTTACTCATCTCTGAGGTCTAACGACCTTGGTAAGTCTGATGTCCATGGAAAACCAGATATAGAAAACCAGGTTCTGAAATGATATAGCCTTGTGTCTCCTTGTTGTCTCTCTAGTAAGTAGGGATAGCATCTGTCCCACCGATACAACAAGATTATTGGGGGAATTGAATGCAATATCAGGTTCAATAAACAGTGTAGTACTTTGAAAATGACTAGTGCTGCAGGGAACTAGCACCCACACCCTGGAGTTGAAAGCAGACCAGCATGGCCTGATTGGCTCGGTGGTTGACCATTGACCTATGAAACAGGAGGTCACAGTTCGATTCCCGGTCAGGGCACATGCCCGGGTTGTAGGCTTGATCCCCAGTGGCAGGTGGAGGAGGGCATGCAGGAGGCAGCCGATCAATGATTCTCTCATCATTGATGCTTCTCTCTCCTCCTCCTCCTTTCTCTCTGAAATGATTAAAAAAAAGAAAAGAAAGCAGACCACCTACACATCCTGGCAATAATACTCTCACTCTGAGCCACCAGGCTTCTCACCTGAGCTGAAGAGCTGCTCCACCAGGCGCCGCTCCATGGGGCTGAGCCCCTCATGTAGGTAACCCACACCATTCAACAGCGTCTCCCTGAGCGTGTTGTTGCTCAACTTCTCCAGGTACGGAATCAGGTCCTTCTCGGTGCAGTGCAGGAACCTAGGCGGCATCAACACTGGCTCAGTTCGAGAGGTTCCAGCCCCACAAACACCCTCCACTGTGCAGTCACCCGGCCCCTAGCCAGAGGGGGGCTAATCCCACCCTCGTAAACAGGCCGTCCCTTCAGGGTGGGCCAACCTCCCATGACCCAACTTCCCTTGGCCCCACCCACAGAAGCCAGGCCAGACAAGAGGAAGTGGACAGAGCCCAGTCCTGCCCACCTCTGCCGCTGGATGTCCGCTGCACACGTGCTGAGGATGTCGATTGCAGTGAGGCGGGTCTGCTTGCGGGACGGCACAAAAACGATGACAGGCTTCTTGGGCGAGTGCTTGGTGATTGCATGGTACACGGGCTTGGCCATGGACAGCAGGCGAGTCTGTGTGTGGCTGATGTTAAAGCCCTAGGGACCAAGGAAAAGAGAGACAGAGGTCACAAGACCTGGTACTCTGCACAGGACCACGAGGAA
>NW_006297281.1:1705431-1743465 GCF_000327345.1 Myotis davidii | reverse complement strand
GCGGGTCCTACCTGGATGTGCAGCTCCAAGGGCACAGGGCGCACATTCGGGTGGAAATTGAAAGTGGACGTGGCACTGCACCCCAGCCAGTGGGCCACATCCTTAGCATTTGAGAGCGAGGAGCTAAGTGCCACAATGCGAATGGGCCGCTCAATCTGGGAGGAGATATAGCGCATCCGGGAGCAGATCACTTCCAAAACAGGCTGGGAGAGAGGACAGAGGGAGGAGGAGTCACCACAGGCCCAGGTACCACCCTCAGCCCTAAGTTACCCTTAATGCACAGCCCACTGCCCTCAAAATGATGTCTTAGTTCAGTGATGGCGAACCTAAGACATGCGAACTCATTTTTTTGGTTGATTTTTCTTTGTTAAATGGCATTTAAATATACAAAATAAATATCAAAAATATAAGTCTTTGTTTTACTGTGGTTGCAAATATCAAAATATTTCTCTATGTGACACGGCACCAGAGTTAAGTTAGGGTTTTTCGAAATGCTGACACGCCGCGTTCAAAAGGTTCACCATCACTGCCCTAGTTCCTCCTCTGATTAGGGCTCCCACCTCTTCCACAGCAGCTAATCTCCACTAAGGTTGCCACAAGAAGTTCGCACCATTCCTTTGAAATAAGGTGACAAGAAGAGTCCTTCTGGGCAAAGTCCAAGTCCCTGACCTCAGATTCAAACATGAGGCCCAATGCCAAGGCCATCTGGCCAGTGGCAGCCCCCTCTGTGCTGCAAGGTGAGGCCATACCCCATTCTCGCCACCAATGAGGTGGACCTCGTCCACCACGAAGAGGTTGATGTTCTGGACATTCTTGCGCTGCTTCCAGCGCCGAGAGAGGATGTCCCACTTCTCAGGGGTACTGATGATGATGTTGCCTTTGCCCAGAAGCTTGAGGTCTGTGCTGGTCTCGCCTGTCAGAAGCACCACCTTCTTGCTGAGCCGGTCCTGGAACTTCTCGTACCAGTCCATGTACACCTGGCAGGCAGGAAGAGGGGGCCAGAAAGTGTGAGGCCCGGCCGGGCTACAGTTTATTATGAGAAAAAACTGAGGAGCCAAAGGGAGAGACGTGTTGCTCTGTAGCTCCTAAGCTACTTTACAACCCACACCAACTTTTAAGCAATGGGACGCTGCTCTTCAGTTCAGACTGAAGAAATGACCAACAAAAAGCAAATGGTCCTGCCACAAATAACCCTACAGATTTCGGGCCTTAAAGAAGCTTGACCTGCACTCACAGATGGGGACAGCCTCTGGGAAAGCACGGAGGTGGCGGCCCATTGCTTACCTGCTCTGCCAGCGCCTCCATGGGGGTGATGTAGACACAGCGCCCCTCCGAGCTCTGCAGCAGCATGCGCAGGATGGCGAACTCCGCACAGATGGTCTTCCCG
The DNA here is from genome assembly GCF_000327345.1 of Myotis davidii. Lineage (NCBI taxonomy): Eukaryota > Metazoa > Chordata > Mammalia > Chiroptera > Vespertilionidae > Myotis > Myotis davidii. The sequence continues at coordinate 1,742,078 of NW_006297281.1, read as the reverse complement.
CTGCCAGTGGGTGCTCCCACAAACACGTTGTCATCACTGTTGTACACTGTGTTAAACACTGCAAACCAACAGAGCAGCACCGTGAAACCCAGGAGGAGATGCAGAGCACTCATCAGAGAGTCAGCAGGAGCACTGAGGGGCGATGGGATGCAGCCCCTCCCCACAGCCTGTCAGTCCCCTCGTGGGTCTCCCTCCCACACAGAAGGAGGGGGGGTGTCTAGATCAAGAGTTCCAGTCCCATGCCCAGCCAGTGTGGCTCAATGGTTGAGCATCGACCCATGAATCAGGAAGTCTCCATTCAATTCCCGGTCAGGACACATGCCCGGGTAGCAGGCTCCATCCGTGTGTGGGGCATGCAGGAGGCAGCTGATCAATGATTCTCTCTCATTATTGATGTTTCTATCTCTCTCTCCCTCTCCCTTCCTCTCTGAAATCAGTAAAAATTTAAAAAGTAAAAAGAGTTCTGGTCCCAGGGAGACTTGCAGGACAAAAGCAGAAGCAAAGCAGGCGGAGTCTCTGCCTTAATGTCTCTGGTCGTCTCAGAGCCCAGACGCAGAGCACAAGGGCCGGCTACCTTTCTCTACCTCTGGTGCTCTCACGTTCCTAAAAACAGTCTCATGTGGAAAGAAGGAAACAGCCAAACCCCAGCATCGAGACTGGGTGGACATCTAAGTCCTGCTTATTAGCTCGATCAACTGGGCAACTCTCTGCCTCAGTTTCCCAATCTGTCAAATAGGACACTGACAGTAATATCTCACATAGCAAATCCCTCATAGTGTTAGTGGGAGGAATAAAAATGTCCATGATGCCCTCAGAACGCAGGCGTGTTCTGTAGACACCTGGTGTACAAAATGGTAAGGGGGAGGCCTCAGTCAACACTGGACAATGGCCAATACTTAGTGTCAGGGGCAGGCAGTCCCAAGCTTGAGAAATGACAATGCACCATGACTGATGAGACCCTGCCCCACCACCCTCCTCAGTGAGACACGCAGAGCAGCAAAGCAGACCTAACCATCAAGGATTGAGAGGGGGGAGGGGCGATGGTGTGCTCCTTCAGCCGGCCAAGCCCTGAGCACACTGCCCTTCTGGCCCAGGTAACATCTCTCTTGGGGGCCTTGCTAGGCCTCCCGGGGAACCAACACACCTACCTTGGGTCTGGATGGGGTTGAAGAAAGGAAATTTATCTTGGTAAAGGCTCTCGAAGGCGCTATTTCTCAAGGCAGACACGGGCAAGGGCTGCAGGTCCAGAAGTTCAGTGGGAGGTGGGTATTTCTCTGGCAGGATCAGGTGTCGGAAGGAGACCGGAAGCTGGGTCTCACAAGCTGCCAGGAGAAAAAGCAGGCAGTCCTCTTCACCTAACGGCTCCAGATCCCCTCCGGGCACCCTGAAACCCCAGGCTGCATGTGCTCTCCCCCAACCAGCTCATTCCTACAACCACCTGGAAGGGCCTGTCCCTAGGGGGCTGTGCAGAGGAGACACTCACAGAGCCAGCGGTCAGACACCACGCGGATGAAGTACTGAGGGGGCAGTGGTTCAAAGACAGGCACAAAGAACGTAATGAGGTGCTCATCCTGGGCATACTTGGCCTTGAGTAGAAAATACTCGTGGTGCAGTATCACCTCACTGTCCACATCCTCCACCAGAATCCAGAATGCCTCGGACGAACCATGGACCTGAAAGCATGCACAGGCAGACGGAGCGTGAGCAGCACCTCCACGCCAGCTCTCCTCAGATCACGCCGAAGCCAGGCCCTCCGCCAAGCGAGAGCTTACCTTCTCATCCCACTGGAAGTCCGGCGTGATGGTCAGCTCCACCTTCAGGGTGGAGCGCGTGATGGGCTGAAGGTGCACCGACAGCTCCAACTTGGGGAACAGGTGGACGTATTTATGGATGGTCTTGCCCATCTTCGGCATGCGGATGAGCTCCCCTGTGAGGACACAGAGGGCACAGGGGCTACAGCCCGGCCCACCAAACGTGGGCCACCAGGAAGGGGCAGATTCTACTCCAGTGTGGCAGGCTGTTCCCTTCGCTCTCAGTGGAGCCCAAAGGAGTCAAAGGCCAAGACCAGGGGCGGGCCCAGTGCTTGAATGGGCCACGAGAGGTGACCGGGACATTAGGCACAAGGCCTAGGACCTGGAAAGCATGAGGGCTTAGAAAGACATCTGGCCTGTAAACCAGGCAGGTGACAGTTTCCCACACACCTATCTCATTATGATTCAGGTCATACAGACGCTCAAAGGGGAAGTTTTTCTTCTCAATCTTCTTCACTACTTCCTCAGGGAGTTTGCGGAACTGACGCAGCGGACACATGGACTGCCACCTACCCAGGAAGAAAACAAACTATTTAACCCCTTGTGCAGGGCCTGTGACAAACTGCCCTCATCGTGGCTCCCGATAGGTTAGCTGTGACCACACAAGACACAGCTGTTAAACACATTAGAAACCGTGCCAGTTGTGGGACCTGAGAGCCAACCCTCACCACCACCCTGTGCCCACTCCCCGGCTCCACCCCTCAAGGTCTTCTCTCTTCTCAACTTCCCCAGGGGCACGTCCCATTTTGTGCTTCAGGACCAAAGGTCATGTGAACTCCCACCACTCTTAGCCTGGGGACCCCAACATGGGACTAGCTGTGAGCACCCCGAGTCCTTACATGCGTTTATCGATCATCTTGCAGAGATTCAGGGTCTTGTCTGTAAGTTGTGCCCAACCGCGGTTCAGGACAATTTCAAAGATGGCTCGCATCAACCGGCCCGCCGACTGGAGAAAGACAAAGCATTCCATTTCTCTACTCTGCAGTTTAACTGCCTCCCTCTGATGCAATCAGCCCCACCAACTCAAAAACAAAGTCCCTCACCCTGACTGGTGTGGCCCATTGGCTGGGTGTCATCTGGTGTACTGAAGGTTATTGGTTCAATTCCTGTCCGCGGCACATAGCTCAATCCCCAGTAGGGGTAGTACAAGAGACAGCCTATTGATGTTTCATTCTATTATCTATGTTTTTCTCTTCCCTTTCTAAAAATCAATAAAAAACCCAAAACAACAAAGTCCCTCTGTAACTACTCTGTCCCCCTCAATACAGTAGGTGCTTGCTAAACACAGACTAATCAGAAAAGGCAGCGTGAGCTCACCATACATTTTAACCTAAAGCTCACTGTGATTTTAAAGCTTTGAGCCCATTTAGCATTTAGGGCTCCAGCAAGAGTAAGATGCTAGTGACATGCTCTCAGAAGTAAAAGTTTAACAAAGAGTAGTTAATAAAGCTTTTCATCAATTCTGGGCAGTGGCCACAGAGGGAAGTCCTCTCTAGGGAAGCCGCTGCCGTGTGTGGCTCTCTATGGAGGCCTCACACTCTCTCTCGAGGCCTTTCTTTCCTGCACGCCCAAGAGCAGAGAGACAGAGCAGTTGTATCACACACACGTGAACCAATGAGCCAGCCAGGGCAACCCCAACAATCCCTCCCTCATGTGTTTAGCCCACGTTCTCCAAAACGCACACAGCACATGGGAGCGAACTATTCAGCCCCCTCTCCCGGCAGTACAAGTCCGCCCTCACCTGTGTGACATACACCATGTCAGCCATCAGTGCAAAGCCCTCCAGTTTCAGCTGTGAGATGAAGGCTTGGAGAAGCACGTTGATCTGAAAAGCAAAGTCAGCCAGAAGGCAGCCAATTATTGGATAGTCCAAGGAAACAGATCACATTCTGCTCTGGGCATCCATGCCAGGTAAGATGTTCTACAGCTCTTGGTTTAGACATAAAGTACCTTGCTCCATATGAAAAGAGCGCGCGTGAGAAGTCTGCTGGGAGAACCAAGCAGGCTAGCCAAGCACAACCCCCATCTTTCAGGGAATTCTGAAACCACCTGAAACCCTCACCTAAGAAAGGTGCTGGGCTTACCTTCGCGCTGGGTTCCTCAATGCTCTCCTTTACAGGAATGGGCACCCTCTCCAGCAGCTTCTGCAGTTCCAGCTTCTCCTCCTGCCACGGGAAGGAAGCAGGTCAAGGGAAAGCCAGGTGGCAGAGGAGAGAACCCACACAGTGATCTGGCGGGGAGTACCAGGTACCCGTCCCAACGTGCGTGGCCGCACCTCTCTCACAGTGATGTTCTTGACCACTGATTTTTAGAGCGAGTGGAAGAGAGAGGGAGCGACAGAGAGAGAGAAACTTCGATGTGAGAGAGAATCTCACTCAGAGTGGGCTTCAGCAGCTGGTTGTAGGTCTGCACTGTGTCGTTGGTGATGTAGTAGTGGCTGGCTATACGGCCCAGTTCTGTCACCTATGGAGGAGGAAGACGCAATCCAATGCTGAGCTGCAACCTCTCATTGCAAACAACAGGTGCCCACTGGGTGAACACATCACAATACAAGTCCCTGGCCCAAGCACATGAAGAAAGATGGCACAATAATCTGCCCTATAGTGAACTGATACCCACACAGAAAAGACAGATAAATTAGCCACCTCCACTCAAGTTACGGAAAAGAGGCGCTGACAGGCTTAACTGTACCATTTTAGGAGTTCCTAGGCTCAATCAGCACAGTGCATAGTGCAACCTCACCTGCTTTCTACTGTTCCAAGCAATGAGCATGAGCCAGTGCTCAAATTAAGAGTGGCCTGAACAGGTCTCCTGGGACAATGACTTTTGCCGAGCCTCCACTTCCACCCCTCAGCCCTCACCTGGAAGTTGCCTGTCTTCTTATCATACTTGACCAGGTTGTTCTTATCCAGCATCAAGGCAGCAGTATGCACCAGGTCCAGCCGGCGCTGGTCCAGCAGGGGGTCTCCCTTGAGGTCGTCATGAGAGATGCCATAGAGGGTTGGGGACCGGAGCATTCGGATATACAGGTAGGCATAGCCCAGCCAGTTCACTGCATCCTATGAGAGACAGCCGTGGGTCTCAGCATGGAGGACTGGTGTCCAAATGAAAAGCCCCCATGGATTGTTAGAAACTAACTCCCAACTACAAAATGTTTATCTTATTACATGTCTTCTGAGGGTTTATAATATTTCATCATGAAAAAGAGGGTCCTTTCTAATATCTTTTTTTTTCTCTAATATCTTAAAACAAGTGAAAATGTCAGCCCACGCACCACAGAGACCATCCATTCCTGGTGCCCTGGCCTCTCTGGAAAAGGCAAGAGGCGCCAAGGGCAGCGCCCTCCCTACCTTTGCATTCTGGACGTTTCCCAGCACGATTTCCGCGTTGAGCATGTCAGGCAGCTTTGACACCATCTGGCTCTCAATAGGAAGCTGCTGGTTGAGGAGGGACAGGTAGTACTGAAGCTCCCCATGCGATGTGATGAGGATGCCTTCGCCCTTGGTGTCATACTGGGGTCTTCCGGCTCGTCCCAGCATCTAGGGCAGAGACAGCAAACCAAGAGGGCTGTGGCCACAGGGATGCTGGAAGGGATTCCAGGCTTCTCCTCACCTCCCATCTGCCATACTTTCAGCATACTTGCCTTCTATCTACAAGGTACTCTTCCCAACCCAGAATACACACAAAGGACCTGTACCTGCAGAATGTCCAGTGCTCCCAGCTCTGTCCAGCGCCCCTTCTCTGGACTATACACCTGGGTACCTTTGATGATGACTGTATGTGCGGGGAGATTCACACCCCAAGCCAGAGTTGCTGTGGAAACTAAAACCTATAGATAAAGCAAGGTAATAAGGAAAACAAAGGTCAATATCGCCAACTTCTCTAGGCAACCAGCCCCAGAGCTTCCAGCAGGACTGAGGTGGGTCCCATCCTTGTCAGTGTGTGGCCGGAATAAAGAGGAAGGAGTCCTTGGCACCTCATCTAGTCAATATCCAACCTCTCAAGTTCCTAGAAAAACCTAAGAGGCAGAAGTATAGACCAACAGTAATCAACTTAGGGTTACTAGACAATTAAATACTCAGGCTCCAAGTCAGGGAGTGAACAAGGAAGGCCCTGCCAGAAACAACGAAAAACAGGTGCCACGTGTATGGCACAAACTTTGACATTTTGGGTCTCTGAAGTCTGTGCTTCAGCCACCCTCACCTGAATGTGTTTATCAGCAAAAAGGTCCTCTACGAGTGTCCTGTCCACTCTGGTCATGCCCGCATGATGAATAGCAAAGCCATAGGGCAGCAGATCCTTAAGCTCCAGGTTCTGAGGAACAGAGGAAAACAGGCGGTGAGAAGAGCCTCGCTGGGGGGGCTCTCCCAAGGAGGAATAAATCTCCTCCCACGATCCCCTTGCCTAACCTATACCACACAACCACACGCAGACAAGCAACTCAACACAGGAGCACCCGGGTGCAGCCCGGAGGGACTGTCTGGACACTTCGACTGAGCCAGTTCCAGGGAGGGAGGGGGAGCCGGCCGTCTCTCCTCACCTTGCACTGCTCTGCCTCCGTCCGAAGAACTTCTGTGGAGGCGGAGCCCTCCCTCAGAAACAGACCCAGAGTGTCCTTCTCCAGGCACATGTCCCGAATGGCCCTAGCCGTCTTCCCAGTCTCCTTCCGGGAGTGGACAAACACCAGCACCTAAGCAGAAACCAGGTTTGGCACAGTCAAGACACAGCTCGCACAGCACCAGCAGCAAGACGCAGAGCTGCAGTGGCATAAGCGAAGCCGCGGGCCTGAGGAGGAGCCACGGCAGGAATGTACTGGCTCAGAAGCCTCGTCATGGCTGTAAGACCCTAAGAGAATGAACCACCCAGTGCAGTGAGAGTCCTGCGCTAGGAAACCTAACTAACTGCAAGCAACATCGTTAACAGCAAGTTTACACACAGTGAGAACGCACACTCAGGAATCTCAAGTAAGAATTTGTGTGCAGGCACCTGGTAAGATTCAAAGCCACTTGAAGCATGTGTCTGCAAAGTAACAGCTAAAATATTCATGACATGACAGGCACTACCCTTTATACAAACACGTTATAAATTCAATTTCTTTAACGGTCAGGATGACACAAGCACCATTTTGTAGGAAATACAGTCCTCCAAGTATTTAGTGCCAAGAAAAGATTTGCCTCTTCACTAAATTCATCTCCTCGCCTAAATGCAATGCTTTTTATCAGACAAAAACAAATACATAACCTGTTATTTTTCCTTAGTTTTTAGTCTTCGTTAATATGCCTAAAGTCAGTTTGCAATTAAAAAATTACATCCTACTTTCTAGTAAAATGCTCCCTCCACTACTGACTTTCATCCTCATTTTTACTGTTACACTTTTAGTATAAGCCGCCCAGATCTGTTTGGAAGGACCCTGGGTCATGCAGAGAGACAGACTGATTATCTGCACCTGGGGACTTCTTTTCTGGGAGATTTTAGACTATAAATTCAATTTCGTTAATGGCTCATAGCACGAGTCATATTACCTGTGTCATCTAAGTTATATCATCTTGGCACTAAACTGTCTGAAAAGTCTGAGCACAGGTATTGGTAGTTGGTAGTTTTGGAAAAAATTGAGCATTTCTTCCAGGTTGTCAAATTTATGTGCAAATGTGTTCAGAGTATTCCTTTATTTGCTTTCAATGGCAACAGCTTGGGTAATATCCCATTTCATTTCTGATATTGGTGATTTGTGTTATGTCTTCTCCCTTTATCTTTGTCAACTTTGTCTAATTATCAGTAAATCAAGAATTTGAAAGAACAGAATTCAAAAAATGGTAAGAAACTACGCACAGACCTGATTTTTCCCCGCATGTTCCATGATCTTCTCATAGACTATTTCATTCATGATCTGGAAACGCTTGATAGCCTTTTTCTCTGTGATGCCTACGTAGGTCTGTTCCAGAGGCACTGGGCGGAAGCTAGAAGTCCAACAGTTAGACAAATGAGGCTTTGGGCACAAAATATTGAGAAAATAAATGGTCCTCTTCACTGCCCAGGAGCACCTGGTTACACCACATCAAAATCCAAAGGCCCTTCCTAAACCTAAACCAACAGAGCTCCTTGGCAAAGGGAACATACGACAGGAATGTCACCTGGCTAACCTCCCCCCACCTCTTCTCATACCTGTTGTCAAAGTAGAAGAGGCCCTTGGCAGGATCAACACGCAGAAATGTGGCCACATCTTCGTAGTTGGGGAGGGTGGCACTCAGCCCAATGAGTCTGACTTCCTCTTGGGTCATCTCAATGTTTCGGATGGCCCTGGCCACCAAAGCTTCCAAGACAGGACCTCTGTCATCATGGAGGAGGTGGATCTCATCCTGAGAAAGGAGAGAGAAATCGCCTCTAGGACTAGAGAAATGGAGCCCTTTCCGGAGAGCAGTCGCATTTTGTAGGCACACACCCAGTATGCCAAATACAGACAAGAAAGGGGATCTCAAGCTGGATAAAGCAGTGTTGAAACAAAATCCACCATGAAACACCCCCAGAAATAACACGCTCTCCCATGAGCTACTTTGCTACCGTTCAGTGAAACGATGCTTTACCGCAAGGAAATCTGATACTTCAGGTAAAGTGGTTCATAACTTCACTCAAAGATGTATTTCTTTACTGCAAATGAAGCTTCTGATCAAACCACATTTATATCAAATAAGACTTCACCTCTGGTGAGATTTCACCCTCACCAAGAACAAAAGATATTGTGCATCAAATGGTGGATCACAGGGCAGAGCTTCTTAAATTTCGGGTTGGACACAAACCAGCAGGGGACCTTATTAAAATCGCACTGTATTTCAGTAACTGTGGGATAGGGCAGAGTTTTTTTTTAATTTTTTTATTTACTTCAAAAGGGAGAGTAGAAACATCAATGATGATCGGCTGCCTCCTGCACGCCCCCTACTGGGGATAGAGCCCCCAACCCGGCCAAGTGCCCTTGACTGGAATCGAACAGGGGACCCTTCAGTCCACAGGCCAACGCTCTATCCACTGAGCCAAACCAGCTAGGGTGGGATTGTATTTCTATTAAGACTGAACAGCTGCCCTGACCAGTTTAGCTCAGTGGATAGAGTGTCGGCCTGAGGACTGAAGGGTCCCAATTTCGATTCCGATCAAGGGCATGTACCTTGGTTGCAGGCACATCCCCAGTAGGGGGTGTGCAGGAGGCAGCTGATCAATGTTTCTCTCTCATCGATGTCTGTAACCCTCTAGCCCTCTCCCTTCCTCTCTGTAAGAAATCAATAAAAATATTTTTTTAAAAAAACAAAAAAAGACTGAACAGCAAGGCTCCAAAGCAGGAGTCGGCAAACTTTTCCTTAAAGGGCCAGATAGTCAATACTTCAGGCTTATGGGCCACACTCCGTGACAAATATTCAATTCAATCATGGCAGTGCAAAAGCAGCTGTAAACAGTAGCTAAACAATAGGTAAGGCTGTGTTCCAACAAAAACCAGCAGCCAAAGCTTGCCGGCCCTCGTCTGGATCAATGAACATCACATGAGCCCTCCTTTCTGCTTTCCCAGACAACATAAACTACACTCACACTCAAGCATTGGTCCTGGGTGCTTTGGCTTCTATGGAACATAACGTCCTGACTCCCCACTCATTCCCTCTGGAAATGGGCTATTTGTTTATAAAGTTCTTGGATGTTCTGGGAGGAAACAATTAGTTTTTCGTTTGCCTGTTTACATCTCTCTCAGAATATTTCAGACATAAAAAAAGATATAAAGAATAATATGGCAATCTCTGTGCACCTACTGGGAAATTCTCACTGAAGTGCAGACTGTCATTTAATGGTAAAAGCAATGCTGACAACAGGGGTCATTACAAAGGCCAGTGACTGGAGACAAGTTCCTGGACCAGACTAGTCTCTGCACCCCAACAAGTGCCCCCTGCTTACCAGAATGATGAGCCGCACAAGCTGGGTGTAGGTACGCTCCCCACCCTTGCGGGTAATGATGTCCCACTTCTCAGGGGTGCAGACAATGATCTGAGTGGCACTGATCTCCTCCTTGCACAGCTGGTGGTCGCCAGTCAGTTCTGCAACAGTAATGCCGTATGTGGCCAGGCGCTGGTGGAGGAAAAGCAGGTCAGGCAACAATGCTTTCAGGGGGCCTTGACACCAAACTGTCTAAGAAGTCTGAGCACAGGGCATTGGCAGGAGGTTCAACCCAACAGGGAAACAGCAGGTGAATTAGATCGACCTAGGAACAAATCCAAGTTTACACTTGGGCAAACGAAGCCAAGGCTCTCTGGGAGCTCCGCACACAAGGGGGAAATGGAAACGTGCAGATCACAGGACCTGGTCTAGCAGCAGCAGGTCTTTATCAACCCCAGCCACATGAGGGCCACAGAGCTGCTCCAACAGCGCCCAGAACTGGAGAAAACTGCTATGCAGAGGGTGACAGAAAGACGACACACCCTTGTAAAGGCCAGAACGGGTCAAGGACATCCTTGTTCAGAAACACTCTGTACTTGAGTCAAGTACCACCTTTGAAGTGGAAACACCATCTGAGGCACTGCAGAGACGCCCTGATACAGGAAGCAGTGACGCGCCAGGCCCCCTGCCCTGTGACGCTGCAGACAGCATCTTCTGGAGGAGCCCCACTCTTACCTTCCCAAAGCTGCCCACCATCTCCTGCACCAGGGAGCGCATCGGGGCGATGTAGATGATCTTGAAGTTGTCCACGTTGATAGTGCCGTCCGGGTTAATGTGCTTCCCGATCTCGCGGAGCATGCACATCAGGGCCACGTTGGTCTTCCCAGCACCCTGAGACAGAGGCCAGGGATGAGGAGGCCCGTTTACTAACTCCTGTGGACTTACCACCAAAACAGACTAGAGCACATCCAAAAATTTTATTCAACCATTTAACATCTCTCCAATCCAAGAATGAAGAAGTGGGGGTATAGGTGGAGATGAACCCTCTTGCCACCAAAAATAGACACCAGCCGATACCGGTTTGGCTCAGTGGATAGAGCGTCGGCCTGCGGACTGAAAGGTCCCAGGTTCGATTCCGGTCAAGGGCATGTACCTGGGTTGCGGGCATATCCCCAGTGGGAGATGTGCAGGAGGCGGCTGATCGATGTTTCTCTCTCATCGATGTTTCTAACTCTCTATCTCTCTCCCTTCCTCTCTGTAAAAAATCAATAAAACATACACCACATTCCACAAGAAAGCGGCAGCAGGCAGTACAGTACTTACAGTGGGGGCGCACAGTAGCAGGTTCTCGTCTGTCTCCAGGGCGGCCCGATAGAGCTTACTCTGGATCCGGTTCAGCGTCTTGAAGCCCTCAAATCCAGCCTGGGCGTACTTGGGCAGCTTCTCCACCGGAAGCAGTTGCTGAAAGAAAGGTATTCCTACTGAACTGGCAGCACCCGAGCAGGCCGTGTTCTCGCGGGGTCTCCAGGACTACGTCTCCGGGCAAGCTCCCTATGCACTCCCCACTGAAGGCTAGACCAGAGGGGTCAGTATTGTCCCCTGGGCTCAAAATCAGAATGGAAAAGCTTCCACTTCCGGAGTAAACTGTCTACGAGACAAGGCCACATGGGGTCAATGGGCTGAAACCCAAATGGGAAGGGAGGTGAGCGGAGGAGAAAACCGAGAGAAGCAAGGAACTCACTTCCTCGGAGCCGAAGGGCTTGGGCTTCAGAGCAGGCACGTGCACCTCTTCGTAGCCTTTGCGCTGGCGCCGGAAGGACCCATCCGGAAGCTGACAGCGTTTGTTGGCCATGAAGTGGCTCCCTTGGGTAAAAACCAGGTCCTCCAAGTCCAGAACCTGCCTCGGAGCCAATGCCTGGCAGCAGGAAAAACAGAAATACAAAGTGAGGAGGCCAACCAAATGAGCTCCCACCCACCACAGCCTTGGAAAGGGCCGAACACCGACCTCCCCGCCCTGATCCAGATCCATGGTTTCCAGATCAGTGTCCATGCGGGACTGCCGCACGCGCTCCCTCCGGGACCGCTCCTCCTGCAGTGAGGAAAGAGAAAAAGGTCGGTGATTTATGACCACTCCAGGTTCGTGTCCTTCTCAGTCTCTCCTTAGCTGAGCTTGACTCATGGGTGCTGACCAGCAAATCCCAAAACAGAAAGACAGCCCTTTCTGTTCAGATACCTGCCCCGGGGGCCACCAGATGATGAAAGCAAGAAACAGCTTTAAAGCAGCAATACATAATGCACCAACAGGAAAGGGCCTGCAGTCCTGGTCTCCCAACCACACCAATGTGAATTTGTCAGTTCTAATCTGTACCACTGACAAACCTCAAAACATTTAGATAAATACTTTACTTCTTCATCTTCCAGTTAGTATGCATTTAGCTTTATGCTGCAATCTTCTAACTGATGTCTCTTTTCCAAAGCAAACACCCTAGCCCCGGACTCAGACAGAAAAGCCAGCCCAGCCCTTACCCGGATCAGATCCTCCTTCTCCGTCTCGTGAAGTTGGTAGAGGAACTTAGATAACTCTGGATCAGCTTCCATCTTTCCCATGATCCTTTCCTTTTCAGCTTCACTCTGTGCACTGGCCAGCAAGGTGCAATATAAAACTGTCAACAGCAAAAGTAGAAGAGAAGGTGAGAGGCAGTGAATAAAATCAACCTTCAACCTTGGGGTATTAGGGAAAATGAACGAAACACATGCTGAAGCTATGAAAACAACAGCCTCATGACACACGTGCACACGCACTACAGAAGGGCCACTGTGACTCACTCATCATCCTGTGCTGCCGGAGCACTTTAATAAAATCGAAAGTATTGAAACCGAGCAGGAGCACCAGCTGGTTCTCACACTCCCGGTCATCACTGGCCGTCTGCAGAGAAGGAAACACCAGGATTAAAGGCGCAGACATCTGCTCCATACACTGTCCACCCCCTAAGATACACTAAATGCAAAAATATGACCTTGGCCATACCTTTAAGATTTCCAACACTTCGTCTGCCTTCTTCTGCGATACAATGGCATCATCATAGAAGCGACTGAGCTGCCGCTGCAGCCAAAACGCATCAATGTCCCGAGGGTGCAAATCCTTCTTCTTAGAACTCATCAGTTCACCAGAGGCTACAAGCTGCACAAGTAACAGGCATTGAGCTCCCACGACTGTCTGCCCCAACTACTTTCTCATCATCCTGCAAAGCAGCTCTACTAGCCACCCGTAGCCCACCTCTGGAAAGTGAGCTGTCCAGGAGAAAGAAAAGTCTGCTAACCTGAATTTGAGAACACACCAAACTCATCAACATATCTCATCCACACATGCCCTTGCGAGGGAGGACGACTGACTAAAATCAAATAAGGAAACCAAGACACTAAATGTTTATTACGGCCCACACTATAAAAAAGGAGCTCAAGCCCGGCTGGTGTGGCCCAGTGGTTGAGCATCGACCAGGAACCAAGAGGTCGCCTTCGATTCCTGGTCGGAGCACATGTCCAGGTTGCAGGCTCAATCCCTAGTAGGGGGAGTGTAGGAGGCAGCTGATCGATGTTTCTCTCTCATCAATGTTTCTATCTCTCTATCCCTCTCCCTTCCTCTCTCTAAAAAAACAAATCGATTAAATAAAAAGGGAGCTCAGTAACTGGTGTAACAGGACCTTGGTACGGGAAAGGACTGGCCTGCAGCAGTGGGCAAGGGCAGACTGTACTCACATTAGCTGAGAGGGTGCAGCGCACCACAGCCTCATCCCCTTCCATGTCATCATCGGACGCCTCTTCTCGAACCTCCCCGTACACATCTTCATCGCCTTCCTGTGGAAAGAGCCGAAACCCAACCCATGATTTGGAGCTGATTCTGACATCACCACAGAACCTCTCAGGAGTCACTTAAGATTGGTTAGCACAACTGGGACCAGGTCCAGCCTTATCCGGAGTACATTTAATGGAATAACCTCAGTACACAAGTACTCTAAGTCCTTGTGCCATGGCTTCCTAAGGTGTGTCTACTCTCTTTTCTGCTTTGTCCACAAAGGCAACCAACTGGACCCCCATCTCTCATAAACACACAATCAGTATATGTAAAAAAGAGCTAGCAACTAGCAGGACAAGCTCTGCAGAAGCATGCTGGAACCCAGAAGTGCAGACCACACTTGGCTTGCTCACCAGTCTTTACTCACACACTAGCTCACACTACTCTGTGGACTCAGCACAGTATTATGTTTAAAGCAGGCACTTAATAATAAGTATATGTTAGGTAAGTGAGTTCTACAAGCAAAGCATTCTTTCAGGTCCTTGCTACTTAAACTCTGAAATTCTATTACTTGTACTGCAGGAAGAGGCTCAGCAGTCAACTATTTCACTCCATCACATTGATAGCGAAGCTGAAGCAAAATGACCTGCCCAAGATACAGGACCAAAATTCAGACCTCCTGACTCCCAGCTTGGAGCTCTGACTCTTCTGTGCTGCCCCTTCTTCCTATCCTAGAATATGATATTCCAAGGCCAGCATTTTCCCTTCATGAGCCAAATTCAACCACTGAGAATTTTAGGGCAACTTTTCAAAGATTCTGAAGAGCCCCCTTGTTTCTGTTTAATTATAGTCAAGCAAATATGATTAGGTCATAAACCTTAGTGGCTGCTGCAACCGTTACTTAAAACAACCATACAAAACATGCCCATGCTCTTGGGCAAATGTACATCTTTTGAAACTGGCAGTAGGACATAGCACTGACCAGAGGGACATTATCACAATAAGATTAAAATGTGGCAGCATACTCCTTCAGTATATTTTTCTTTTTGCTGATGCACTTAGTTTATTTTACATTACTGCATTGATTTATAAGATTAATTTGCTTTATAAAACCTGAAGAGGATAATTTCAAAAAAGAAGAAGAAACTAGGTCCATTTGTTTTACACTCACCTCCTCATCAGACTCAAACTGTACATTCACACCATAGGTCTCATCAATGTTGTCATCTGAAACAAGGAGGAATTAGAGAAACAGGTAATGAAATGAGGCACTACAAAGCACATTTTCTCCCCAAATACCTGACTTGCCTCTCCTCAGGACAGATCTCAGTTCTAAGGACTCACAGACACTTAAGGATCAACATAAGAGAGCCATCTGCACTGCCACCAATGAGGCCTCCTCTGACCAGCCAACCTTGGATGTGACCCTTCTCTGCTTGCTCAACCACTTGAGTTCCCCAGGCTCTGCCCAATTTCCCCCCATCCTATATAAGAAAACCCTAATATGCAAATCAACCAAACAGCAGAACGACCAGTCACTATGATGTGCACTGACCACCAGGGGGCAGAAGCTCAACGCAGGAGCTGCCCCCTGGTGGTCAGTGCGCTCCCACAGGGGAAGCACCGCTCAGCCAGAAGCCAAGCTCCTGGCGAGCCCAGCTGCAGTAGTGGGAGCCTCCCACCTCCACAGCAGGTGGACATCCCCCAAGGGGTCCCTGAATGTGAGAGTTCACCCTCACCACCACCACCACCACCACCACCACCACCACCACCACCTCCCAGTGCACAAATGTCGTGCACCAGGCCTCTAGTGTTCTATACAATAAAAGGGTCCAGAGCAAGAAATGGGTTCTGTTGTAGGGATTCTGGTATCCATCAATCATAAATCCTCAAAAACACCAAACAGGTTATGGGAACTGACACATCCAGGTGTTTTAAATGACTGGAGCTAGGTCACATTTAGGGGTCATCAAGCAATCTGTTAATATGAGCAGGACATAATAAGCTCAGTTACCCATATTCTGGATTTCCTTGTCTCCGCCATAGTCTGTGATCTTCTTGCCCAAGTTCACCAGCACATGATATCTGGTATCATCTGTCTGCCCCAGCAACAGGTCAATCTCCTTTCTCCTTTCCTTGTCACGAAGCTTTTCATTCTTTAGGACAGCTAGAACTTCATCAGCTGCCCCACAAAGAATATCACGTGGCTGGTTGTAAAAAAAAACAATAAAAACATTTAGAACAAGGAGATGCTGCACTGCACAGTCCAGCTTTATGTGATAACTAGACTTGAAGAGTCACACCCCTTTAAAACCTGTATAGGAGATTCTGATCAGTTTCATTAACGTTAATAAAAAATGTCACCGGTGCCCGCCAGTGTGGCTCAGTGGTTGAGCGTCAAACCGTAAACAAAGAGGTCATGGTTCAATTCCCAGTCAGGGCACAGGCTTGGGTTGTGGGCTTGATAACCAGTAGGGGGCGTGCAAGAGGCAGCCAATCCATTATTATCTCTCATCATTGATATTTAAATCTTTCTCCAGCTTTCCCTTCCTCTCGGAAATCATTAAAAATATATTTAAATAAAAAATGCTAGCCCTGACCGGTTTGGCTTGGTGGATAGAGCGTCAGACTGAGGGGTCCCATGTTTGATTCCGGTCAAGGGCATGTACCTTGGTTGCGGGCACATCCCCAGTAGGGGGTGTGCAGGAGGCGGCTGATCGATGTTTCTCTCTCATCAATGTTTCTAACTCTCTATCCCTCTCCTTTCCTCACTGTAAAAAAATCAGTAAAATATATTTTAAAAAATGCTAGTCACACAATTGAAGGAAACCTAACCTTTTAAAAAGATTAGGTAGGCAGTCTTAGGAAGCAGGACACGACTTCCACTAGTCTGCCACGTTTCTCCAGACGGGCAGAGGCACTCTAGTCTTCCTCTAGCCCGCCAAACTTTGGGTAATTCTGTCCTCACCTCCTCTAGCACCTGCCTCACCAGAGCCTCTCTGAGGCTCATGAAGGTCCTGAATCTCACCACACATACAGTGGGGTTAAGAGCAGATTCTGGACACTGACTACGGGCTCTCCTTATGGCTCTGCAAATACAACCTTTGTGACCTGGGAAAATTATGTAACTATTCTTTGCCTCACAGCTCTCCTCTATAAAACTGAAAACGAGTGTCAGCAGCACCTAATCATAGAGCTAACATGAGGACTGTAAGACAGAAGACATGCAAAGTACTATCCCATATAAAGTCTCAACAAACTGGCACGGCCCACAGAGGGACACCCACAGACAAGGTTCTGCAGACAAGGCTCTTCTGGCTCCTTCCAGCTGTGACTCCCTCCCTCTCCAAAACCATGACTTCACCCTCTGGCTGCCTCACCTGGTCCCCAAGGGCAGCCTGGATGAAGCTGAGCAGCACTTCGTAAGTCTCCCGGGTTTCTTTGGTTTTGGGCTTATAGATGATGCCCACCATCTCATCGATGCCCTCCGAGAGCAGAGTGTACCCCTTCATCTTGTTGATGTCGTGCCGGTCCTCGTCACGCTTCCTTCGCCTAACGGACACACAGTGTGATGGTGAACAGGCAGAACCTTCCCTCCCAAAGGCAACACTAAATCAGGCCCCACTCCTCTCCCTCAGCTCCATGGAGCACAGGTAATATCTTAGAACATGAATCTGTACCTCAGTAAGTCATCCCCTTAGTCACTTGCAGGAGTTACTTCTTTATAGGAACACAGTAACTAACACAAAGAGAGTCCACTATCATTCTCTCTCTAGAAGCATTAACTGTTACAATGAGACATCCTCTCATTCATTTAAAAAACACAACTCTTTTCATTTTGTATGACATTATAAAATTAGCAGAGCAACGGTAGCTCCAAAGGAATCTACTGCCACTGAGTCCCAACAAATTAGAATGGGTAAAGAAGTCATGTTTTGCAAAGTGGAAGACCAATAACGCATTAACTTATTTCAAACTTAACTACTTTAATCAAAACTGAGCCTACAAATTTTTGAGACTTCATGGGAGGAGAAAAAACAGATGATCAGGGGTGAGATGGAGTTGAATGAGTTTTTAAGTTCAAAACATTTCCTCCAAAAAGTAAAAAATAACAAAAAAACCTGTCACTTATACCATGGATGCTTGAATATTAATTTATAAACTTTATAACAAAAGTAGGAAATGGGCAACAGCAGAAGGAAGTAGGGGTGGGAAGTTAGTAATGGAAGAAAAAATGTTACTGCGACAAGGGAATAGCAAGGGTCTTGAAAATATCAGAAAGAAAATTAAAATCTCTCTATGGACCAAAAAAGCCCACGTTAGAAAAAGGTCAAGTTGAACTCCACCCCACCCATACGGAGGTCAGTGTCCTGTCAGCACCAGCAAAGGCCATGGCCTCAGCCTTTGGATTGTAAATTGGTGACTAAAGCTCCAAGCAGCCCTGTTCCTGACGGTGGCAGTGATGGTGGGACTAGTACCAGCCGGTCCCCCTCCCACAGTGGCACAGGTGCAGGAGCCAGACGGCCCACCACCCACCAAGACTTCTACTGGCTGTGCTCCTTCTTGGCCTGAGGTACCTCGGGATGCTATGCTAAAGGTTACTCCTTTGCGTGGAATAAAGGTTTTATTACAAGCTCACATTCACCATTACAAACACAGGAATATTTTCTATATTGCGTGCCGTTCCCAAAAGAAGGGATACCTTGGATTGTACAAATTTTAGGAAGCCCTGTCCAGCATTGATCAATGGTTAGAGCATGGGCCTGCACACTGGAGGGTTGCGGGTTTGATTCTGTCAAGGGCACATACCTGAGTTGCAGGGTTTTGTTTTTTTTTTTAATATATATATTTTATTGATTTTTTACAGAGAGGAGGGGAGAGGGATAGAGAGTTAGAAAGATCGATGAGAGAGAAACATCGATCAGCTAGCTGCCTCTTGCACACCCCCTACTGGGGATGTGCCCGCAACCAAGGTACATGCCCTTGACCGGAATCGAACCTGGGACCCTTGAGTCCGCAGGCCGACGCTCTATCCACTGAGCCAAACAGGTTAGGGCTGAGTTGCAGGTTTGATTCTTGTGCCTCCTCCTCTCCCCCGCAACCCCAGTCAGGGTGCATGTGGGAGGCAACCAATCCACATTGTTCTCTCTCTCTCTCTCTCTCTCTCTCTCTGTGCGTGTGGGAGGCCAACAACCCATCTTGCTCTCTCTCTCTCTCTCTCTGTGCGTGTGGGAGGCCAACAACCCATCTTGCTCTCTCTCTCTCTCTCTCTGTGCGTGTGGGAGGCCAACAACCCATCTTGCTCTCTCTCTCTCTCTCTCTGTGCGTGTGGGAGGCCAACAACCCATCTTGCTCTCTCTCTCTCTCTCTCGGTGCATGTGGGAGGCACCCAATCCACATTGTTCTCTCTCTCTCTCTCTCCTCCCCACTTCTTTCCACTCTCTCTAAAAATCAATGAAAAAATAGCCTTACTCCTTTGGTGAGGATAAATAAGTAAAGAATTTTAGGAAATGGTACGATGATAATTTGAATCTTTCTCTATGGTGCAATCCAGTTTATGGCATTTGAGCATTATAAACATTAATTACTACAAATCTGGGAATTTCTGGTTATGTGTACAGATCAATGGCTGGATCCATGGCGGGTATGACAGCATACCTTCTTGACATGGTTAGAGTACACCCAGAATTCCAGGTGAAAGAGGAATACACACAGCATATGCATGCACTCAAAACAATGTATGCAAAGGAAGGCAGTTTCCTTGGATTGTAGAGGCCTGAGGCCTACTATATTAGGATTGGCTCCATATGCAGTTGCTTCACTTTTTACTTTTGTACCTTAAAGAGTGTTGGGCTTTCCCATGCATGTACCCTTCTTGGCAGACCTTCATCAGACAATCCTAATGTTTGTTTTGAAAACTCACATAAACTTTCCTGTGGTGGCGCTGCTGGAGCAATAGCACAGACAATATCCTACTCATTTGATGTCGCTCATAGGCGAGTGCCATTAGGAACTATTCTTCCAGAATTTGAAAAGTACCTTACCATGCCGGAGACTATGAAATACGCCTATGGACACCATGGAACTGGAAAAGGATTATATCATGGTTTATCTCTGAACTGTATTCGCTGCATTCCCTCTCAAGCAGAGGCTTTTACAACAACATATGAACTTATGAAGCAACTTTTTCACTTCAGCTGAAAAAAATTTTCTTTCCTTAATAAACTTTTAGAGGGAGAAATAAAATGTTACTTTTTTAAAAAATATATATTTTATTGACTTTTTAGAGAGGAAGGGAGAGGGATAGAGTAAGAAACATCAATGAGAGAGAAACATCGATCAGCTGCCTCCTGCACACTCCCTACTGGGGATGTGCCTGCAACCAAGGTACATGCTTGACTGGACCTTCTGATGCCAAAAGCTACACCATACAACATTGGGAAAAAAATCCTAAACTGATGCTACCTAATCAATTAGATCAGTGGTCGGCAAACTCATTAGTCAACAGAGCCAAATATCAACAGTACAACAACTGAAATTTCTTTCAGAGCCAAATTTTTTAAACTTAAACATATACGTAGGTACATTGTTAATTACTTAATTAGGGTACTCCTAAGGCTTAGGAAGAGCCACACTCAAGGGGCCAAAGAGCCACACGTGGCTCGCGAGCCGCAGTTTGCCGACCACAGAATTAGGTTATTTGAAACCATTCAAAAGTGTTATTTGGACACAGAAGTAACTTAAAATGGGATTCAAGAAGTTGCCATTAGCTTTATCATGCTGTCCCAAGCTTTTCATTGTAATCATGACTTTCAAAGACTCTAATATTGATCATTATTATTGTAACAAACTTTGCAGCAGCATGACAAGAACTGAACTTTTAAGTTATATAAGCCATAGCTTAGAAGCCAGCATTGAAATAGTATTCTTATTTCTCTTCTTAAAATTCTGCTCCACTGCCCGCTGGTGTGGCTCAGTGGTCGAGCATCAAACTATGAACCAGGAGGTCACAGTTCGATTCCTGGTCAGGGCATATGCCCAGGTTAGGGGCTTCATCCCCAGTAGGGGGTGTGCAGGAGGCAGCTGATGGATGATTCTCTCTCGTCACTGATGTTTCTATCTCTCTCTTCCTCTCTCTGAAATCAATTTTAAAAGAAATTCTGCTCCACTGAATAAAAGGACACTTTTTCTCTTTTCAAAAAAATAAATGCTGTATTTAAAAAGTAGTCAAATAGAGACTCATCAATAAATGAAGAATTTTCAGGTATTGGTCAAGTGTCATTCCCATATACACACACAAAAAAGTTATTCCTAGTAAATAGTAAATACTGACTATCTGCTCTCAAAATAGATTAGCATTGTAGATTTGTTTTGTTAGATTGTTTGGTGCATACTAGAAAATGTATTTAATTAGACTGTGAAACATCCATTAATAAAGATGGAAAGGTCAAAGACTTTCTAAAGTATTGTCATAATACATCAACCAGCACTTCCATGTAAAATAATTTTAGTGCAATATAAACTTAAGTAGAAATGTAAAAATGGTTTGAATCGGCCAGGCCAGAGTGGCTCAGTTGGATGATCGTCATCCTATGCACGGAGAAGTTGCCAGTTCGATTCCTGGTCAGGGCACATACCTAGGTTGCAGATTCAATCCGCAGATACGGCTTGTACAGAAGGCAACAGATCGGTGTTTCTCTCTCACATGGAGTCTGTCTGTCTGTCTATCTAAGCATGTACTCAAGTGAAGAGTAAAAATAAGTAATGATTTGAATTGTTATCCTTAATATTAAAGTGGTTTAAAATGTAAGAATTTCATGTATTATTTTTAGAGTACTTGTATGTTTTAATATAAGCATGATAGAAATGGGAGAGGGACAGTTATGGTTTTATCCTCAGACATAGTGATTTGTATGAGCATAACCAATGGACACAGACAGCAGGGGGGTGAGGGCATGTGCTGAGGGGTGGGAGCAGCCAGGGAGAGGTAAATGGGGGAAAAGGGAGACTCATGTATTACTTTAAACAATAAACAATTTAAATTTTAAAAATAAATAAAATGTGTAAAATGAAAAAAAAAGTAATTTATAGAATTGATGTAATTTTTAAGACATTAGAAAACTAAGTTCAAAGTGTTATTTCTGCTTGGATTTTTATTTTTGCATAAAAGATTTCTTGTCACACCTTGGTAAAAATTAGATGAACTGGTTTCATTTTCAAAGTCTTTACTTTAAAATAACTATGCATCTTTGTTTTGTAAGTGTATATGCAGGCAGAAATACATATGTTTCTAAAACTATTTTGTATATTTTCATTTCTGGATTGCTCTGTAGCTAATATTGTTATCAGATGTCTAAAATAAGTATCTCAGTTATGTTATCAATAAAAAGGACAGCAAGCCCGGCCAGTGAGGCTCAGTGGTTGATCAATGAACCATGAACCAGGAGGTCACTGGTTTAATTCCTGGTCAGGGCACATGCCTGGGTTTCCAGCTCCATCCTTGATGGGGGACGTGCTGGAGGCAGCCAACGATGTTTCTCTCTCATCAATGCTTCTATCTCTCCATCCCTTCTCTAAAATAAAAACCTGTGTTTTTTTAAAAGGATGGCAAACTGGTACTGGCAGAATTACAGGCATATAGATCAATGGAATAGGACAGAGACCCCAGAAATCGACCCAAGCCATTACCCTCAATTAATATTTGACAAAGGAGGCAAAAACATACAATGGAGTCAACAGTCTCTTCAATTAGTATTGGAAAAATTGGACAGATACATGCAAAAAAATGAAACTAGACCATCAATTTACACCATACAAAAGAATAAACTCATAAACTCAAAATGGATAAAAGGCTTAAATATAAGTCGGGAAACAATAAAAATTCTAGAAGAAACCACAGGCAGCAAAATCTCAGACATCTCTCGTAGCAATATGTTTACAGATACACCTCCTAGGGCAGTGGTCGGCAAACCTCGGCTCACGAGCCACATGCAGCTCTTTGGCCCCTTGAGTGTGGCTCTTCCACAAAATACCATGTGCAGGCGCGCACGTACAATGCGAAGCTGACTTAAAACTTTAAGTAAAGTTTATTAAGTTAATTTTAGGGAACATTGTGGAGTGAAAGAAGATGTATTGTCGAGGATTGAGAAAGGTATGTTGAGATGGTCTGGACGTATAGAGAGGATGAACGAAAGGAGATAGACGAAACAAGTATACAAGACGAGTGTGGATGGGAGAGTTGGAAGGGGTCAACCTCAGCGAATGTACCTCAATCAGATTGAGGACATTTTTAGCAAAGGCCAGCTTAGGAGTACCCTAATTAAGTTAATAACAATGTACCTACCTATATAGTTTAAGTTTAAAAAATTGGCTCTCAAAAGAAATTTCAATCGTTGTACTGTTGATATTTGGCTCTGTTGACTAATGAGTTTGCCGACCACTGTCCTAGAGCAAAGGAATCTTAGAAGATAAATGAGACTATATCAAAGCAAAAAGCTTCTGCACAGCAAAAGAAACAATCGACAAAATGAAAAGGGAATCCACTGTATGGGAGAACATATTTAGCAATGATACATCTGATAAAGGGTTCATACCCAAAATATATAAGGAACTCATACAACTTAACAAAAGGAAGATAAACAATCCAATTTAAAAAATGAGCGAAGGACCTACTAAATAGACACTTCTTCAAAGTGGACACACAAACGGCCAAGACACACATGAAAAAATGGTCAAAGTCATTGATCATCATAGAGATGCAAATTAAAATGACAATGAGGTATCACCTCACACCTGTCAGAATGGCTACCATCAACAAATCAACAAATGACAGGTGCTGGCGGGCATGTGGAAAAAAGGGAGCCCTAATCCACTGCTGGTAGGAATGCAGGCTGGTCCAGCCATTATGGAAAACAGTATGGAGTTTCCTCAAAAAATTAATTATGGCCCTGACCGGTTTGGCTCAGTGGATAGAGCCTCAGCCTACGGACTGAGGGGTCCCGGATTCAATTCTGGTCAAGGGCATGCACCTTGGTTGCGGGCACATCCCCAGTGGGAGGTATGCAAGAGGCAGCTGATCAATGTTTCTCTCTCATCGATGTTTCAAACTCTCCATCCCTCTCCCTTCCTCTCTGTAAAAAATCAATAAAATATATTTTTTTAAAAAATTAAATATGGAACTGCCATTTGACCCAGTGATCCCACTTCTAGGAATATATCCTAAGAAAACTGAAACACCAATCAGAAAGAATGTATGCATTCCTATGTTCACAGCAGCAGAATTTACAATAGCTAAGATCTGGAAACAGCCCAAGTGCCCATCGGTAGATGAGTGGATAAAAAAAGCTGTGGTACATGGAATACTATGCAGCAGTAAAAAAGAAAAGAAAAATCTCTTACCCTTTGAGACGGCATGGAGGGACCACAAGAGTATCATGCTAAGTGAAATCAGTCAGAGAAAGGCAAGTACTACATGACCGCACACACATATGTGGAATCTAATTAACAGAATAAACTGATGAATGGAGTGGATCCAGAGACATGGAAGAATGAAACAGAGTGCAGAATCTCAGAGGGAAGGCAGGGGCACGTGGGTGGGTGGGTGGGTGGTAATCAACCAAAGACCTTGTATGCAGATACATAACCCATGGACACAGACAATAGGGTGGTAAAGGCCTGTGGCAGGCTGGAGGGGGTCAACGATGGAAAATAAGGGACATATGTAATACTTTCAATAATGAAGATAATAAACAAACAAATAAATAAAATTAGCAATGAACGGGGTTGGGTATGTGGAGTTTAAAATTTCAAATGTGATGACTTCTCCATTTACTCCTGGGGGCATTTTATGGCACAATGATTTTAATTGATCTTTTCACTAAAAAAATGACCTTTATATCCTCTTATTGTGCTGAAATCTTTTATATAACTCAGAATGACTTAAAATATTGAAATATTTATACAGCATAGTAAAGCAGACTCTAGAAAAGTGATATGTTTTGATAGCTCCTATGTATGTACATTTACCTACATGTCTATATCTACATCTGAGTCCGTATCCATATATGTATATGTAACCTTCCATGATTTAGAAGAGGGGTGGGGAACCTTTCTTCTGCCAGGGGGCCATTTGGATACTTATAACATCATTCTCAGGACATACAAAATTATCAACTTAAAAATTAGCTTGCGCCGAAACCGGTTTGGCTCAGTGGATAGAGCGTCGGCTTGCGGACTGAAAGGTCCCAGGTTTAATTCCGGTCAAGGGCATGTACCTGGGTTGCGGGCACATCCCCAGTAGGAGATGTGCAGGACGCAGCTGATTGATGTTTCTCTCTCATCGATGTTTCTAACTCTCTATCTCTCTCCCTTCCTCTCTGTAAAAAATCAATAAAATATATTTTTAAAAAAATTAGCTTGCTATGTTTGGTAAAAACATTTAATAAACTCACCCCTACTGCCTTGGCAGGGCCAGACCAAATGATTTTGCGGGCCTTATATAGCCCCAGGGCCAGATGTTCCCCACCTCTGATTTAGAGAATCATGGGAAGAAGAAACAGATCAAAGGTAAAAATGTCCTATGAATTTCTTCGGCACTACACAAATTAATTCTTTTCCTTTCTTAATGCATTTTGGATTCAGTACTGATGTGTACAGACTTCAACACTACAATCAAGGGTGCATTTGAAAAGTAATTTGTCCATATGTTCAAGAACTCTTGTTTGTAGGCTGCTGAAGACAACAGGGTTTTATTTTATTTTTTTATATAGCCAAAGACCATAGAGTTTACTTGATGCATTAACTGATTTTAGAGATTTTTCTCATATATATACCTGATTAAAAAACTGTATAGAGTGAGATGAACTGTACTATACCAAATATAAACTAACTTTTTGAGTAGTTTTGGTAGCAAACCAAAGCTCAAGGATTACTCAGGGTTTTAGCTGGTGTTTGCATAGGGTGATTTACATCTGATAAGGTGCAAACACCTTTTCCCACTTAAATCACTTTTTAAAAATTACTTAAAAGGGCATAAAGAAGGTGAATTCTGCCATCTTCCTTAAACTTCCTAAAATAAAGAAGGAAGAAAAAAGGACAGCAAATACTTTTTTAAATGTAATGGGATAAAAGTCTAAAAGTTGTTTGCCACTTCAGGGACACTTGTTATGGCCAAAGAACCGTCTAAATTCATGTTGTTTTTACCCTCACTATATTGTTTTAATGCCACCGATGTCTCATCCTGTACCCAGCAGTTCAGCAAAAATGCTGCTCAATTGCTCAAAGGAAGATGGTCTTTGCATCTGAAGAAAAATCATTTTCCCCTGGGTACTCACTTGGCTCTTCTTTCCTCCTGCATCTGTGGTTTGGTCCGTTGAGCCTTATCTCCCATCCGGGTGCCCTCCAGCTTCCCAACCAGGGATAGCACCTCTCCTGTGGGTTCATCCCGACGGGTGCGGTCAATGAGAGAACGGTCAGCTTGAAGGACAAGATTCGAGTTCTGAAACAGATCACAATATTATCAAAGCTCTGATGTGAGCAGGGCCAATTCCTACATCACAAGGATAATAACAAAGAAAGCAAAAATCAGAGCGACTAACCACTGATGATCACTAGTCGGAATAAAAAGATGTTTTCCTAGAGGAGAGCATCGTATAACAGCACGTGAGCAAAGGGCGAGCAAATCAGTAGACCGATGCGGCTCCTACCGCGGCCCCCACCCCACCCCTGGGAAAGTGCTGGGCATGCTGGGGTGACATCTTTATTGTCATTGTTACAAATTGAAGATAAAGCATAGTGATTAATCACAAAAACAATATGTAATTATATATGTGCTTTCCGATGGTCTTAGGCGACCCCTGTGAAAGGATCGTTCCACGCCCCCAAAGGGGTCGCGACCCACAGGTTGAGAACCGCTGTTAGGCCTTCAGGCCGAAACTGCCTTCCCCGGCCCCCGCCTCCCCACTGGGCTCGGAGCCGGAGTTCTCCACGAACCCCCCACGCACCGCTTTGTACTCGTACTGCAGGCTCCGGGCGGTCACATCCGCCATGGCGGCGGCTGCTCTGGGGCTCGGCGACCCGCTCCCCTAAACCGCACGCTCCGGAGGCCAGGCGCTCAGGGCTCTCCTCCCGCCAGACCAACGCAGGGAAGACGCTCCGGAGGCAAAGAGAAACGAGTTCCCTTCCGCTTCCGGGTCGCGCACCGGGAGGGCGGGAGGGTGTGTCTTTGGCGGGTGCCTGGCGTTGCGGGGGCCGTATTTCCGGTTCCGGTAGCCTGAGTCCGACCATCTCCTACCACTTCGGACGCAGGACCAATACTCTCCCCACCTCGAGCTCCGGCCTTCGACCCCCAGGACTCTTCACTTCAGGACAGATGCGGGCCTGCTTGCCCGTCTAGCCCAAGCACTTGCATTCCGGCCGCTGACTGGGATTATGCCGGCAGGGAAGGGTGCTAGCCCCACTTCCGGCTTCAAGCTAAGAAGCCATCGAATGAATGAAGTGTGAGTGTGTGTAACCGCTGTCTTCCTTTGGGTTTCTCTTCTAAATTTAAGAACTGGAAGAAAACTCTGTCCCTCACCCCCCACCCCCACCTGCCCTACCTAAAGCCCTCGGCCAGCTGGGCCCTCAGTTTGCTCCCAAACGCTTGTCACATTCCACGGCAGGGCTCTGCACGACCCTCTGGGATCACCTCCTTAAAGACAATTAACTTAATTTCTTACCCAGTGGTTCTCAACCTTGGCTGCACTTTAGAATCACCTGGGAATCTTTTTAAAATCCTGATTTCTGGGCCCCATCCTCCGGAAATTCTCTTTCTTTGTTACTAATGCTGTGGCCCCACCCCATAACAAAGAAACAGAATTTCCGGAGGGTGAGGCCCAGAAATCAGGATTTTAAAAAGATTCCCAGGTGATTCTAATGTGCAGCCAAGGTTGAGACCCACTGGCCTAGGACAAAGCCCCTGCCCAACCACCCCCAACCAACAGTTCTCACCTGTGGAATGGCAACTAACAGCTGAATGGGTACCGCACTGAGAGCCTGTGTGCTTTTGAAAAATAAATGAATTCATCCTCAATAGCAGTCTCCTGAGCCCAAATTGACCTGTGGGAGTATTTGGTTTGGCTCACTACTGGCTCCTTATTTTAAAATTCCAGTAATTCACTACCACCATGACAACCAAGAAGAGAGTGGGGGAAAAATGGGATACTTCACACAAAATCTGGATTTCCTGCATCTAGGGAGAAATCAACACTGGCCACATGAGACCCACCTTCCTTCCTGGCATACCTTCCAGGGCTGATGAGCATTTGCCACTGCGCCTGTTTTCTCAGACCTGGCTCTTCACTCCTTGGTGTTACCTGCCTGGGCCCTGTAGCATCCAGTTTGTAGTCCTGACCAGATTTTTCCATCTCTAACTGGGCCTTCCAAAGGACAGTCATCCTTGTGGCAGCTCTGCCCCCAGTGGCTGTGTGACCTTGAGGTAGCTACCTGGTCTCTGGATGAGCTTCATTTTGTTATCCTTAAAATTGAGGCAATAGCCCTAGCTGGTTTGGCTCAGTGGATAGAGCATCTACCTGCGGACTGAAGGGTCCCAGGTTCGATTCCGGTCAAGGGCATGTACCTTGGTTGCAGGCACATCCCCAGGAGGAGGTGCGCAGGAGGTGGCTGATCATGTTTCTCTCTCATCAATGTTTCTAACTGTATCTCTCTCCTTTCCTCTCTGTAAAAAAATCAATAAAATATATTTTTTTTTAAAAAATTGAGGCAATAGCTCTAGCCGGTTTGGCTCGGTGGACAGAGCATCCGCCTGTGGACTAAAGGGTCCCAGGTTCAATTCCAAGGTTTTGGAATTGTATGGCACAATGATTTTAATTGATCTTTTCACTAAAAGGGCACATGCCTGGGTTGCGGGCTCGATCCCCAGTAGAAGGCGTGCAGGAGGCAGCCAATCAATGATTCTCTTACCATTGGTGTTTCTATCTCCTTCTCCCTTCCCCTCTGAAATCAATATATTTTTTAAAATTTCGAGGCGCCGAAACCGGTTTGGCTCAGTGGATAGAGCGTCGGCCTGCGGACTGAAGGGTCCCGGGTTCGATTCCGGTCGGGGGCATGTACCTGGGTTGCAGGCACATCCCCAGTAGATGTTCAGGAGGCAGCTGATCGATGTTCCTCTCTCATCGATGTTTCTAACTCTATCTCTCTCCCTTCCTCTCTGTAAAAAATCAATAAAATATATTTTTAGAAAAATAAATAAAATTTCGAGGCAATAAAACTCTCCTCACAGGACTGTTGTGATTACATGAGGTGGTACTGTGCTTAAAAGCACTAATGAAGTGCCTGACTCATGATGCGAGTTCACTGAAGGCTATTGAAATCTGAGTCCTCAAGAGTGACTTTTATTCCATGGTCATGCTGTGGCTCACCCACCTGACAAAAAAGGGTCTGAAAAATATTTCTGGGATTCTGCTCTGCATTTCTGTAGGAGTGGTGCTCATGTTCACAATCGAGCCTGGGCCACGGAAAGCTGAAGCAGGGGAAAAAGGAAAATTCCCCGTCTTTCCTTTTCCTCTCTAAGCAGTTTCTACCAAGTTTAATCCTCCATTTAGTAATTTAGATAGATTTGGCAATTTCCATAGGACATGAGTACTGGGAAGAGCTTTAGAGATAGAGTAGTTCAGGTTCTCACTTGATGCTGCAGACAAGAGAGAATTATCCTACAGAAATATATGTACAGGAAGAAAAAAATGATAGCTATGCTTCCTCACTCTAGGGAAAGGGCAGTGTTTATGTCAGAGATGGCAGCTCTGTTGGGGGAACCAGTTCAAGGAAATTTCATGGGCTTTTTTAAAATATATTTTTTATTGATTTCAGAGAAGGAGGGAGAGATAGAAACATCAAGAGAGAATCATTGATTGGCTGCTTTCTGCATGCCCCTACTAGGGATTGAGCCCACAACCCAGGGATGTGCCCTTGACTGGGATCGAACCCGGACCCTTTAGTCCGTACGCCGACGCTCTATCCACTGAGCCAAACCAGTTAGGGTTTCATGGACCTTCTTAATGAAAAGGGTGAGACTGGGAATCTTGGTGAAGGCAAGTCAAGGAAAGAACTCAATAAGAAAAGGAAGACGAGTGGCGGTTTGAGGTTGGCATGTAGAGAAGAGAGGAAAAAGGTATCCAGGAGGCAAGAGTGCCCAGAAGATGACCATCAGCCAGGACCTAAGAAGACACAAACAAAAAGCTCCCATCGTAGAGACTGGCTGATGCACTTTTAGGCAATGATCAAATTGTTTTTTAGTTGCTATCCATATGAACTTTGCAGTATTCTCCATTCATTTACTCGAATCCTGAGTGAGAGTTTGCCACATGTTGTGTTCCTGGTACTCTAGGGAATGAGGGAATGAAGGTGGTGTTTAGAGAAAGTTAAAATGAAGAGAGAAAGTGTAGGTCATAGAAGACAAGACCCAGAGCTGAGAATCAATTCAGTGAAAGCAAGAATTTGACACAAGAGGTAATGGAGGGAAAGCACAGGGGTGGGCAAAAGTAGGTTAAATTACCAGTCATCATTACCTAAAAGATAAATCACAAGCAAGGACACAAAACAATAACAACAATAAGAAGACAAATAATACAATAATTAATAAATACATAATAACACAAGAATAAGCTCTGTGTTTCACATACCCAACCCTGTATGTCCTGGAGAATTCCCAGACTTTCTGACAGTGGAGAGATGTTGTTGTCCTCATAACATGGAGAATGAAGCTTGAGCCAATTTATTGTAAGATTAAAAGAGAGAAACAGTGCTCACCAGTGTGGCTCAGTGGATAGAGAGTTGGCCTGTGAGCAGAAGGGTCCCAGGTTCAAATCTGGTCAAGGGCACATACCTCGGTTGCAGGCTAGATCCCTGGCACGTGCAGGAGGTAACCAACTGATGTGTCTCTCTCACATTGATGTTTCTCTCTCTGTCCCTCTCCCTTCCACTCTCTGAAAATCAATGGAAAAATATACTAGGTGAGGATTACCAACAAAAGAGATAAGTCAATGGAATAGAATTGAGAATCCAGAAATAAACCCATACATTTATGAGGAAATGATTTTTTAAATTGACTTGTAGAGAGAAAGTAAGGGAGAGGGAAACATCAACTGGTTACCAGGGACTCGAACTCACAACCTACGTATGTACCCTGACTGGGAATTGAACCCAAAACCTTTTGGGGTACCGGACAATGCTGCAACCAACTGAACCCCCCAGCCACGGGTGGGCAAAAGATTTTTGACGATACCAAGACAATGCAATGGGTAAAGAAGAGGGTTTTGTTTTGTTTTTGTCTTTTTGTTAATTCTTACATGAGGATATTTTTTCCATTGCTTTTCAGAGAGAGTGCAAAAGAGGGAGGGAGGGAGAGAGAGAGAGAAACATTGTTGTGAGACACATCGATTGGTTGCCTCCCTCATCCATCTTTCAGGGTGGGGAATGAACCCGAAACTCAGGTACATGCCCCGACTGAGAACAGAACCCTCAACCCTTTTGTGCAAGGGCCACTGCTCTAACCACTTAGAAACACTGGCCAGGGCAAGAAGAGGTTTTTGTTTTGTATTTACCAAAAGGTTTTGGGACAACTGGATATTCACATGCAAAAGGATAAATCTACACCCCTACCACATACCATTCACAAAAATTAACTCAAAATGGATAATAAGCTTAATGTAAGAGCTAAAATTGTAGAATTCTTACGAGAAGATGTAGGGGTTTAATCTTCACGACCTTGGGTTAGGCAATGGTTTCTTAGATATGAAACCAAAAGCACAAACAAAAGAAAAAATAGATAAATTAGGCTTCATCAAAATTTAAAACAATTGTGTTTTAAAAAGCACCATCAGGAAAGTGAAAAGATTGATAAGAGACTAGTATCCAAAATATATAAAGAACTCTTACAGCTTAATAATAAGACATATAACCCAATTCTAAAATGGGCAAAGGATTTTAATAATCCGCCAAAGAAAATACACAAATGGTCAATAAGCACATTAAGAGATGCTCAACATCATTAGTCCTTGGGGAAATGCAAATCAAAACCACAATGAAACTCTACTTCACACCCACTAAGATTGCTACAATAAATATGGACAATAACAGTGTTGGCAGGGATATGGAGAAACTGGAACTCTCATACATTGCTCATGGGAATATAAATGGTACAGCCACCTTGGAAAATAATTTGGTAGCTCCTTCAAAAAGTTAAATATAGAGTTATCTGACCCAACAATTCCACTCTAAGTGTTAGGTCTGATCCAATAATTGAATCAATACTCCCTCCCCTGGGAATGGACCTTTAGGCCACTTAACAATGGACATTCCACTTGCTAAGACCATTATCTCTCCCCTCCAGAGTTTCCCAGAATCCCGACCCGCCCAGAAAAAGCCCGCTTAGAGTCCTTAGCCCATCTGGGTTTCCAGATGACCTAGTAAATTCATAATTCTATACCCCCTTTGGCCTCGTGCATTCCTCCTTCGGCGACCCTAACACTAAGTATCATATAGAATATATGTGTAACCATAAACTTGCACACTAATGTCCATTGAAACACTATTCATTTTTTAAAATTTTTTTTATTGATTTCAGAGAGGAAGGGAGGGAAAGATAGAAATATCAATAATGAGAGAATCATTGATTGGCTGCCTCCTGCACACAGCCTACTGGAGATTGAGCCCACAACCCAGGCATGTGCCCTTGACCAGAATCGAACCCAGGACCTTTCAGTCCCCAGTCCTCTAGCCACTGAACCAAACTGGCTAGGGCACTATTCATTTTTAAAAATATATATTGTTATTGATTTCAAAAAGGAAGGGAGAGGGAGATAGAGATAGAAACATCAATGATGACAGAGAATAATAGATCGACTGCCTCCTGCACCCCACCACACTGGGGATAAAGCCCTCAACCCAGGCATATACCCTGACTGGGAATTGAAACATGACCTCCTGATACATAGGTCAATGCTTAATCACTGAGCCACACCTGCTGGACTGAAGCACTATTCATAATAGCCAAAAGTGGAAACTACCCAAATTTCCATGAACTGATGAATGGATCACAAATTATGGCACTTTAGATTTATATAATGGAACCAGGGTCCCAGTGCACAAATTCGTGCACCGTGAAAGGAACTGTGGGCCATGAGACTGCAGTGGGCACAAGGGTGGGTCTTGGCCCATCCTCCGCACCCCTGCCCAGCCCCTCCTGCTATGACCCCTGATCCCCTGTCTACCGGGAGCCCTGCTCCCACCGCCACCACTGCTCCCACGTGCTGACGGCTCGGCCCTGCTTGCACCTGCTGATGGCGTAGAGAGATTGGCAGAACAACCCTCCATTCAGTTGTGCCCCGGTCGCCCCTCAGGAGCAGGGGGTGGTGGAGAAGCCCTGAGGGGCAATTGGGGCCGCTTGTAACCGCTGACAGCGCTGAGCGATTGGGACCAGTGCCAGGCGCCAGCAGCGGGTGCAAGTAGGGCCAACACCAGCTGCAGGTGTGTGCACCTGGCGGGACCATGGTGCTCAGGAGGAAAGAATTTTCAGTAACCACCAGAGGCTCGCCCCGATGACAGTGACCAGTACCCCACCTTGATTGGGCATCCCCACTCACCTGCTCCACCATCCTACCGCAGCCGATGCCCGCCATGTTCCTCGCTCTGCTGCCTGCTGCCAACGCCCACCATGTTCCCCCACATGCCCCCTGGTGGCCAACACGTGTCATAGTGACCAGTTGTTCTGTTGTTCAGCTATTCAGTCTATTTGCATATTAGGATTTTATATAGAGAGATATTATTCGGCCTTCAAAACCAGTGAAGTACTGATACATGCTACAACATAGATGAATCTCAAAAATACATTGTGTTAAAAGATAAAATGAGGCATATTGCATTTTTATATAAGTGTATTTGAGTAAAAGATTCAAATTGGGCAGAACCAAACCATAAGTGGTTAGGAGTGCTTCACCTACAGGAGCTAGGAGAAAGACTTTTGTAGAGAAGATGAGGAAGCAAAGCAAGGAAATTATTATCTGTAACTTACACTTTTACCTTACTTGGAAAAGCTGTTTGATTGGCTCTTTAATTGGTTGTTGTTAGGTTTTGATTTTGTAATGTGCTTGAGGCATTTCGGGATTAGGTTTGATTTGCTTACATCGGCTGCTGAGCATTAGAACCACCTCAGGTTAGGCCTCCTTGTTTGATTAATTTAACAAGTGAAAGAAGTCAGTCACAAAAGACCATATATTTCATTATTTCAATCATATGAAATGTCAAAAATAGGCAAATCTATAGAGACAGAAAGTAGATTAGCAGTTAAAGGGGTGGCGTGGGGAGAGGAGAGTTGGGGAGTGACTACAAATGGGAACAAGCTTTCTGGTTGGGGTGATGAAAATGTTCTAAAATTAGACTCTGGCGATTGGTGCACAATTAGGAACACAGATTAAAAATAATTGAACTGTAAATTTTAAATGGAAGAATCATATGATAGCCGAGGCCACGTGGCTCAGTGGTTGAGTGTCAACTTATGAATCAAGAGGTCACGGTTCGATTCCTGGTCAGGCATATGCCTGGGTTGCCAGCTTGGTCCCCAGTTTGGGGTGTGCAGGAGGCAGCCGATCAATGATCTCTCTCATCATTGATGTTTCTCTCTCCCTCTCCCTTCCTCTCTGAAATCATAAAAATAAAAAAAATTTTAAAGAATCATATGGTATAAAAATTATATATTAAAAAAATAAACCAACAGGATCATCCCTAAGAAGCTGAAGAACCTGGGAGCACCCCAACAGAGGGAATATTAGTTACCAAGTTGGGCTCAGATTTAGCTGTGTTCCAGTGTGCCCCATTGCGCTGTCTCTCTGCAAAGATGACCTTCAGAATTCACTACTCCCTAGCCCAGTGATGGCGAACCTATGATACACGTGTCAGAGATGACACATGCGAACTCATTTTTTTGGTTGATTTTTCTTTGTTAAATGGCATTTAAATATCCTATATAATAAAAGGCTAATATGCAAATAGACCGAATGGCGGAACGACCAGAACAACAGAACAACTGAACAACTGGACAACCAGTCACTATTACATGCGCTGACCACCAGGGGGGTGTGCACAGAACATGGCGGGTGTTGGCTGCAGTGGGATGGTGGAGCAGGTGAGTGGAGGTGCCAGACCAAGGCGGGGCACCAGTCACTGTCATCGGGGCAAGCCTCTGGTGGTTATTGAAAATTCTTTGCTCCCGCATGCCACAATCCCACCTGGTGCTCACACCTGCTGCTGGTGCTGGTCCCGCTCACAGCCGCAGCCAGCACTGGGCACCAGTCGGTGGAGAAGCCCTGAGGGGTGATTGGGGCCAGCAGCCACCGCTTGCACCCACTGATGGCACCAAGCAATTGGGACTGGTGCAGGTGCCAGCAGTGGGTGTGAGCGGGGCTGGCACCATCAGCATGTGGGACCGGCAGCAGTGGGAGCGGGGCTGGTGGCAGAGAGGGGACCGGGAGTCATGGTGGGAGGGGCCGGGCGGAGGGCCGAGGATGGGCCGAGACCCACCCCTGTGCCCACTGCAGCTTCACGGCCCATAGTTCCTTTCCAGCTGCATGAATTCATGCACTGGGCCCCTAGTATAAAATAAATATCAAAAATATGTCTTTGTTTTACTATGGTTGCAAATATCAAAAAATTTCTATATGTGACACGGCACCAGAGTTAAGTTAGGGTTTTTCAAAATGCTGACACGCCAAGCTCAAATGGTTCGCCATCACTGCCCTAGCCCCAAACTAACACAGGGTTGCCCAGAGTCCGGGCTTTGCATTTCTGTACCTGAAGACTTGTGACTTCATTTAGTTACCTCTCAAATATTTATCTGTACACTAAACTCCATGAGCACTTTTAGGGACTCGGAGAAACAAGGTGCAACTAGAACCCTTGAGAAGTTTCAGTCTTGTAGAAGAAATAAAACATACAAATAACTAAAGTTAAAAAGCAGGATGCAGCCGAAACCGGTTTGGCTCAGTGGATAGAGCGTCGGCCCGCGGACCTGGGTTGCGGGCACATCCCCAGTAGGGGGTGTGCAGGAGGCGGCTGATCGATGTTTCTCTCTCATCGATGTTTCTAACTATCTCTCTCCCTTCTTCTCTGTAAAAAATCAATAAAATATATTTTTTTAAAAAAAGCAGGATGCAGCCAGTGCCACAAGGGGGCATTGTGGGAGATCAGAGAAGTCACTTCGGATTTAGGAACCAGAGCGAAGCTTTGCAGATGTGTTATAAAGGCTGGATAAGATTTTAGTAGAGGTGAAGATTTCAGGGGGATGCAGAAAAACAAAAGCGTGAAGTTGGGAAGACAGACATATCCCAAGAACTGTTAAGGGCTCAATTCAGCTGAGTGTGGGGCAATGAGAAGAAAGGAATCATGGGATATAATTTAGAATCTCTCTCTTTTCTGTTTTTTAAATCCTCACCCGTGGATATTTTTAGAGAGAGGAAAAGAGAGAAAAACATCGATGTGTGAGAAACACGTCGATTGGTTGCCTCCTGTACCCGACCTGACCAGGGCCCGGGCAGGGAGGAGCCTGCAACCGCAGTATGTGCCCTTGATTAGAATCAAACCCAGGATCCTTTGAGCCACATGCCAACACTCTACCCACTGAGCAAAACCAGCTAGGGCAATTTAGAATCTGTTGAAAAAATGGCCCTAACCGATTTGGCTCAGTGGATAGAGTGTAGCCTGCAGACTGAAGGATCCCGGGTTCAATTCCAGTCAAGGGCATGTACCTTGGTTGCGGGCACATCCCCAGTAGGGGGTGTGCTGGAGGCAGCTGATTGATGTTACTCTCCCTCAGATGTTTCTAACTATCTATCCCTCTCCCTTCCTCTCTGTACAAAATCAATAAAATATATTTTAAAAATAATAATACCTGAAAACTACCCTGTGTCATATGTTGCCTCAATTTCATTCCTTAATACCAAACTTAGACTGGAGGGTTAAACATATCTGAGGTATCAGGGTTGTAACTATCAATTTGAAGTTCATATGAAATAAGTAGTGGCTCTCACTTGTAATGTAGATATACTGTTTCCCAAAATGAATGTTTCCCATAGTGATGACTCCCACAC